>NC_086447.1:718223125-718543625 GCF_028390025.1 Pseudophryne corroboree
CAGACGGGACGCCATCATGTCCACCTTTGGTATTTCCCAACGGTTTACAATCATGTGGAAAAAACTTCCCGATGAAGTTTCCACTCTCCCGGGTGGAGGTCGTGCCTGCTGAGGAAGTCTGCTTCCCAGTTTCCATTCCCGGGATGAAACACTGCTGACAGTGCTATCACATGATTTTCCGCCCAGCGAAAAGTCCTTGCAGTTTTTGCCATTGCCCTCCTGCTTCTTGTGTCGCCCTGTCTGTTTACGTGGGCGACTGCCGTGATGTTTTTCCCACTGGATCAATACCGGCTGACCTTGAAGCAGAGGTCTTTCTAAGCTTAGAGCATTATAAATTTACCCTTAGCTCCAGTATATTTATGTGGAGAAAAGTCTCCAGACTTGATCACACTCCCTGGAAATTTTTTCCTTGTGTGACTGCTCCCCAGCCTCTCGGGCTGGGCTCCGTGGTCACCAGCATCCAATCCTGAATGCCGAATCTGCGGCCCTCTAGAAGATGAGCACTCTATAACCACCACAGGAGAGACACCCTTGTCCTTGGATATAGGGTTATCCGCTGATGCATCTGAAGATGCGATCCGGACCATTTGTCCAGCAGATCCCACTGAAAAGTTCTTGCGTGAAATCTGCCGAATGGAATTGCTTCGTAGGAAGCCACCATTTTTACCAGGACCCTTGTGCAATGATGCACTGTTTTTAGGAGGTTCCTGACTAGCTCGGATAACTCCCTGGCTTTCTCTTCCGGGAGAAACACCTTTTTCTGGACTGTGTCCAGAATCATCCCTAGGCACAGCAGACGTGTCGTCGGGATCAGCTGCGATTTTGGAATATTTAGAATCCACCCGTGCTGTTGTAGCAGTATCCGAGATAGTGCTACTCCGACCTCCAACTGTTCCCTGGACTATGCCCTTATCAGGAGATCGTCCAAGTAAGGGATAATTAAGACGCCTTTTCTTCGAAGAAGAATCATCATTTCGGCCATTACCTTGGTAAAGACCCGGGGTGCCGTAGACAATCCAAACGGCAGCGTCTGAAACTGATAGTGACAGTTCTGCACCACGAACCTGAGGTACCCTTAGTGAGAAGGGCAAATTTGGGACATAGAGGTAAGCATCCCTGATGTCCCGGGACACTATATAGTCCCCTTCTTCCTGGTTCGTTATCACTGCTCTGAGTGACTCCATCTTGATTTGAACCTTTGTAAGTGTTCAAAAAAAAATTTTTAGAATAAGTCTCACCTAGCCTTCTGGCTTCAGTACCACAATATAGTGTGGAATAATACCCCTTTTCTTGTAGTAGGAGGGGTAATTTAATTATCACCTGCTGGGAATACAGCTTGTGAATTTTTTCCCATACTGCCTCCTTGTCGGAGGGAGACTTGGTAAAGCAGACTTCAGGAGCCTGCGAAGGGGAAACGTCTCGACATTCCAATCTGTACCCCCGGGATACTACTTGTAGGATCCAGGGGTCCTGTACGGTCTCAGCGCCATGCTGAGAACTTGTCAGAAGCGGTGGAACGCTTCTGTTCCTGGGAATGGGCTGCCTGCTGCAGTCTTCTTCCCTTTCCTCTATCCCTGGGCAGATATGATCTTATAGGGACGAGAGGACTGAGGCTGAAAAGACGGTGTCTTTTTCTGCAGAGATGTGACTTAGGGTAAAAAACGGTGGATTTTCCAGCAGTTGCCGTGGCCACCAGGTCCGATGGACCGACCCCAAATAACTCCTCCCCTTTTATACGGCAATACACCTTTGTGCCGTTTGGAATCTGCATCACCTGACCACTGTCGTGTCCATAACATCTTCTGGCAGTTATGGACATCGCATTTACTCATGATGCCACAGTGCAAATATCCCTCTGTGCATCTCGCATATATAGAAATGCATCCTTTAAATGCTCTATAGTCAATAAAATACTGTCCCTGTCAAGGGTATCAATATTTTTAGTCAGGGAATCCGACCAAGCCACCCCAGCTCTGCACATCCAGGCTGAGGCGATCGCTGGTCGCAGTATAACACCAGTATGTGTGTATATACTTTTTATGATATTTTCCAGCCTCCTGTCAGCTGGTCCTTGAGGACGGCCCTATCTATAGACGGTACCGCCACTTGTTTTGATAAGCGTGTGAGCGCCTTATCCACCTTAAGGGGTGTTTCCCAACGCGCCCTAACTTCTGGCGGGAAAGGGTATACCGCCCATAATTTTCTATCGGGGGGAACCCACGCATCATCACACACTTTATTTAATTTATCTGATTCAGGAAAAACTATGGTAGTTTTTTCACATCCCACATAATACCCTCTTTTGTGGTACTTGTAGTATCAGAAATATGTAACACCTCCTTCATTGCCTTTAACGTGTGGCCCTAATAAGGAATACGTTTGTTTATTCACCGTCGACACTGGATTCAGTGTCCCTGTCTGTGTCTGTGTCGACCGACTAAAGTAAACGGGCGTTTTAAAACCCCTGACGGTGTTTTTGAGACGTCTGGACCGGTACTAATTGTTTGTCGGCCGTCTCATGTCGTCAACCGACCTTGCAGCGTGTTGACATTATCACGTAATTTCCTAAATAAGCCATCCATTCCGGTGTCGACTCCCTAGAGAGTGACATCACCATTACAGGCAATTGCTCCGCCTCCTCACCAACATCGTCCCCCTACATGTCGACACACACGTACCGACACACAGCACACACACAGGGAATGCTCTGATAGAGGACAGGACCCACTAGCCCTTTGGAGAGACAGAGGGAGAGTTTGCCAGCACACACCAAAAACGCTATAATTATATAGGGACAACCTTATATAAGTGTTTTCCCTTATAGCATCTTAATATATAAGCATATCGCCAAATTAGTGCCCCCCCTCTCTGTTTTAACCCTGTTTCTGTAGTGCAGTGCAGGGGAGAGCCTGGGAGCCTTCCCTCCAGCCTTTCTGTGAGGGAAAATGGCGCTGTGTGCTGAGGAGATAGGCCCCGCCCCTTTTTCGGCGGCCTCGTCTCCCGCTCTTAACGGATTCTGGCAGGGGTTAAATATCTCCATATAGCCTCCGGAGGCTATATGTGAGGTATTTTTAGCCAAAATAGGTATTCATTTGCCTCCCAGGGCGCCCCCCTCCCAGCGCCCTGCACCCTCAGTGACTGCCGTGTGAAGTGTGCTGAGAGGAAAATGGCGCACAGCTGCAGTGCTGTGCGCTACCTTTAGAAGACTGAGGAGTCTTCTGCCGCCGATTCTGGACCTCTTCTTACTTCAGCATCTGCAAGGGGGCCGGCGGCAAGGCTCCGGTGACCATCCAGGCTGTACCTGTGATCGTCCCTCTGGAGCTAATGTCCAGTAGCCAAGAAGCCAATCCATCCTGCACGCAGGTGAGTTCACTTCTTCTCCCCTAAGTCCCTCGTTGCAGTGATCCTGTTGCCAGCAGGACTCACTGTAAAATAAAAAACCTAAGCTAAACTTTTCTAAGCAGCTCTTTAGGAGAGCCACCTAGATTGCACCCTTCTCGGCCGGGCACAAAAATCTAACTGGCTTGGAGGAGGGTCATAGGGAGAGGAGCCAGTGCACACCACCTGATCGGAAAGCTTTACTTTTGTGCCCTGTCTCCTGCGGAGCCGCTATTCCCCATGGTCCTTTCAGGAACCCCAGCATCCACTAGGACGATAGAGAAATGGACATTGCATTAATTCTAGATGCCAGCCGGCAAATATCCCTCTGTGCATCTCTCATATATAAGACTACGTCTTTAATATGCTCTATGGTTAGCAAAATCGTATCCCTGTCGAGGGTATCAATATTTTCAGACAGGGTATCGGACCAAGCTGCTGCAGCACTACACATCCAAGCTGTAGCAATTGCAGGTCTCAGTATAGTACCTGAGTGTGTATATACAGACTTCAGGATAGCCTCCTGCTTTCTATCCGCAGGCTCCTTTAAGGCGGCCGTATCCTGAGACGGCAGTGCCACCTTTTTTGACAAGTGTGTGAGCGCTTTATCCACCCTCGGGGATGTCTCCCAAAGTAACCTGTCCTCTGGCGGGAAAGGGTACGCCATCAGTAACTTTTTAGAAATCAACAGTTTCTTATCGGGGGAAGCCCACGCTTCTTCACACACTTCATTCAACTCATCTGATGGGGGAAAAACCACTGGTTGCTTTTTCTCCCCAAACATAATACCCTTTTTAGTGGTACCTGGGTTAATGTCAGAAATGTGCAACACATTTTTCATTGCCGTAATCATGCAACGGATGGCCCTAGTGGAATGTACGTTAGTCTCGTCCTCGTCGACACTGGAGTCAGACTCTGTGTCGACATCTGTGTCTGCCATCTGAGGTAGCGGGCGTTTTTGAGCCCCTGATGGCCTTTGAGACGCCTGGGCAGGCACTGGCTGAGAAGCCGGCTGTCCCACAGCTGTTATGTCATCGAACCTTTTATGTAAGGAGTTGACACTGTCGTGTAAAACCTTCCACATATCCATCCACTCTGGTGTCGACCCCGCAGGGGGTGACATCACATTTATCGGCACCTGCTCCGCCTCCACATAAGCCTCCTCATCAAACATGTCGACACAGCCGTACCGACACACCGCACACACACAGGGAATGCTCTGACTGAGGACAGGACCCCACAAAGTCCTTTGGGGAGACAGAGAGAGAGTATGCCAGCACACACCACAGCGCTATATAATCAGGGATTTACACTAACACAAAGTGATTTTTCCTATAGCAGCTATACAATACAGTTTGCGCCTAAATTTAGTGCCCCCTCTCTCTTTTTTACCCTTTGAGCCTGGAAACTGCAGGGGAGAGCCTGGGGAGTTGTCTTCCAGCGGAGCTGTGAAGAGGAAATGGCGCCAGTGTGCTGAGGGAGATAGCCCCGCCCCCTTCTCGGCGGACTTCTCCCGCTCTTTATATTTATATTATGGCGGGGGATTTTTGCACATATATATAGTTTATTAGACTATATTATGTGCTGTTCGCCATGTAAGGTACTCTAATTGCAGCCCAGGGCGCCCCCCCCAGCGCCCTGCACCCATCAGTGACCGGAGTATGTGGTGTGCATAGGGAGCAATGGCACACAGCTGCAGTGCTGTGCGCTACCTTAATGAAGGTTCTGGCTCTGCAAGGGGGACAGCGGCGCGGCTCCGGGACCGGACGACCGAGGCTGGGCCTGTGTTCGATCCCTCTGGAGCTAATGGTGTCCAGTAGCCTAGAAGCCCAAGCTAGCTGCAAGCAGGTAGGTTCGCTTCTCTCCCCTAAGTCCCTCGTAGCAGTGAGTCTGTTGCCAGCAGATCTCACTGAAAATAAAAAACCTAAAAAATACTTTCTTTACTAGAAGCTCAGGAGAGCCCCTAGTGTGCAACCAGCTCGAGCCGGGCACAGATTCTAACTGAGGTCTGGAGGAGGGGCATAGAGGGAGGAGCCAGTGCACACCAGATATAGGGGCAGATGTATTAACCTGGAAAAAGCATAAGGAAGTGATAAACCAGTGATATGTGCAAGGTGATAAAGGCACCAGCCAATCAGCTCCAATATGTAAAATAACAGTTAGGAGCTAATTGGCTGGTGCCTTTATCACCTTGCACATATCACTGGTTTATCACTTCCTTATGCCTTCTCCAGGTTAATACATCTGCCCCATAGTACCTAATCTTTCTTTTAAGAGTGCCCAGTCTCCTGCGGAGCCAGTCTATTCCCCATGGTCCTTACGGAGTACCCAGCATCCACTAGGATGTCAGAGAAATAAATTAATTATGCCCTCTGAATCTGTACACCAAGTGCTACAATGTAGCAGCCACAGCTCTTTTCCAATACAAGATCTGTTGTTCTCCGTATACAGACTCAGACACAATATACAGTACAAGTGTCGCATATAATCAGCACAGTCTCCTGCTGTGTCCTAGTCGCATTACATTGCAACTAAGATGCATTTTTGGCAAAAAAATTACGCCCAATGCTATCAACCTCGCCACTCACAGTGTGGCATACTGGAGCTAGATGTACGAGGACAAGTGTATATTATATTGAAACATACAGTAGGCCTATAAAGTAAAGGAAGTATAGTTATATTAAGTGGTAGTTACCAGTTTTCATTTTAAAAACAGAAAAAAAATCTGTAAATTTTGTGCTACGTATAACCTTGCATCAATAGAATGCTAAGTGTTCTGGCTGTAACACAGCTCAGCTAATTCAAATAAAAACGAATAAAAGCCCCTTTATACAAGCATATTCTGCCCCATCTGCCAAATGGACACATTCCTTATAGCACCATAACTGGGCATGAACAGTGACTGCAGAGTGAGAGATCACAGTTATTGGCTGTGCTGAGCAGGGGGGGGGGGGGGAGGGAGATGTGTGCTGAGCGGTCTGTGTTAAGATCGCTCAGCACACCTCTCTCCCATCAGTACCCCCTTTAAGGGAGGTATCCTATTAGCAGCGGTACTTTACAGCTATTAATAGGATTGCCAGGGGCTGCCCTATTAGCCCGGATGCAGGCGCCCGAAGCATAATCCCCAATAAGCAGCCTGCCGAAACCGTGATAACACCTAGGATCAAGGACTCATCCCCGATCCCATGCGATCGCAAGTCCAATTTCGGCAGTTACAAACGGCCTCTAATTGGATACCGCGATAATGAAAATAGGTAATTGATCGCAGTATCTGGTCCTTTTTAACAGCAGAAATAGCATTGAGAATAATAGGATACTGCCCTAAGTCAACATCAAATCAATAGATATTAAATGTAGAATGAATGATCTGCCATGGTTTTAAAACAATAGAAATAACTTCTGGACAATTAGGTCTAAAACAAGCAGAATAACAGCATGATGGGCATTTAAATGGCTGGCACACTGCATTTCAAACTAACTTGCCACAGAGTAAAAATTATAGAACAGATATCTACAGATTTCTATACCATGTCACATGTGTCCATGAGTATATCAATTATCTTTTTTCTATTTATACAATAATGGGATAATAGGTAACAACCATAAATGACAGAAGAGGGCTAATGTGATGAAAAGGTTTCCCTGAGAGCACATCTAACTTATATGCAGCGTTGAATTCCTGGTGACTACTTCCATTCTGCAGACAATGCTATTTTTATGGTACAACAAATTTACAGTCATTGTGGAACATGCAGAAATGGTACAATTCCAAATGTTATTGCTGCAGACTACCAAGTACCCGGATGGATTTTTGGATGTTCAACATCACAGTCACTGGAAATAGAATAAAATGCAGTACTTGTAAGTGGCATCTTTATGAGCAGATCAATATATAACCTATTTCTGAGTACCTCAACATCCAGGACACTGCGGGGCTGAGCTTGGCAGAGCATGCTAAGCAGCTGCAGAATTAACTCTTCAACATACTGGAGAGCATCTTCGGCTGATGAGAGGTTGGGATGGACCTGTACTTGAACCTGTAGGGATTAAAATAATAAAGTCAATGATTAAGCAGAATCGGAGCAAGATTTTAATTATGGAAAGGGCAAGGTGCAGTGCATTGTCCAAGCAAACAATCTTACATTTTATGTTCTAAATTCTTTAAAAAATTAAAATAGGATTTTGGTTACCTACCGGTAAATCCTTTTCTCGCAGTCCGTAGAGGATGCTGGGGTCCACATTAGTACCATGGGGTATAGACGGGTCCACTAGGAGCCACTGGCACTTTAAGAGTTTGAGAGTGTGGGCTGGCTCCTCCCTCTATGCCCCTCCTACCAGACTCAGTCTAGAAACTGTGACCGAGGATACGGACATCTTCGAGAGAAGGATTTAACACAGATAGTGGCGAGATTCATACCAGCTCACACATACGAGGCACATCAAGCCAACTAGCTTGAAAAACTCAGCAACTGCTGAAACATTACTTACCAAGTAATAATGCAGTACATAACTAAACAAAGTCGTACTGAACCAGATAACCGTTGAAGGAAAACAAAGCGCTGGGCGGGCACCCAGCATCCTCTACGGACTACGAGAAAAGGATTTACCGGTAGGTAACCAAAATCCTATTTTCTCTTACGTCCTAGAGGATGCTGGGGTCCATATTAGTACCATGGGGATGTAACAAAGCTCCCAGAATGGGAGGGAGAGCGCGGAGGTTCCTGCAGAACTGATTGGCTGAACTTCAGACCATCAGAGGCCAAAGTATCGAACTTGTAAAACTTTGCAAACGTGTTCGACCCCGACCAAGTTGCCGCTCGGCAAAGTTGTAACGCCGAGACACCCCGGGCAGCCGCCCAGGAAGACCCCACCTTACGAGTAGAGTGGGCCTTAACAGATTTTGGACACGGCAGTCCTGCCGTAGAAAAAGCATGCTGGATAGTGAATCTAATCCAGCGAGAAATAGTCTGCTTTGAAGCAGGACACCCAATTTTCTTGTGATCATACAGGACAAACAAAGAGTCCAATTTCCTGTGACGAGCAGTCCTCATTACATAGATTCTCAAAGCCCTCACAACATCCAAGGACTTTGACGAAATTGAGGAGTCAGTAGCCACTGGCACCACAATAGGTTGGTTGATATGAAATGCCGACACAACCTTCGGAAGAAACTGCTGACGTGTCCTGAGCTCAGCTCTATCTTCATGGAAGATCAACTAAGGGCTTTTACAAGACAAAGCCCCCAATTTTGACACACGTCTAGCAGAAGCTAAGACCAACAAAGTGACAGCCTTCCATGTAAGAAATTTGACCTCAACCTCCTGTAGAGGCTCAAACCAGTCCGACTGGAGAAACTGCAACACCACGTTAAGGTCCCATGGCTCCGTAGGCGGTACAAAGGGAGGTTGAATGTGCAGAACTCCCTTCAAAAAGGTATGAACCTCAGTGGAGGGCAGCCAATTGTTTCTGGAAAAAAATGGACAGGGACGAAATCTGGACCTTCAAAGATCCCAACCTCAGGCCCATATCCACACCTGCTTGCAGGAAAAGGAGGAAACGTTCCAGTTGAAAGTCCACCATAGGAAACTTCTTGGACTCACACCAAGAGACATATTTCTTCCAAATACGATGGTAATGCTTAGACGTTACCACTTTCCTAGCCTGTATCAGGGTAGGAATGAACTTCTTCAGAATGCCCTTCTGAGCAAGTATCAGGCGCTCAACCTCCATGCCGTCAAACGTAGCCGCGGTAAGTCTTGATAAGCGAATGGCCCCTGATGCAGCAGGTCCTCCCGAAGAAGAGGCCTCGGCTCTTCCTGCAAGAGATTCAGAAGGTCCGCGTACCAAGCCCGCCTTGGCCAGTCTGGAGCAATAAGGATTGCTTGAACTCTTGTTCTCCTTACGAGCTTTAGAACTCTTGGAATGAGTGGAAGTGGTGGAAACACGTACACTAACTGGAACACCCACGGAGACACCAGGGCGTCCACTGCCACTGCTTGTGGGTCCCTCGACCTGGAACAATAGCGTTGAAGCTTCTTGTTAAGACGAGAGGCCATCATGTCTATTTGGGGTAACCCCCAAAGGTCTGTTATTTCCTTGAACAACTCGGTATGAAGACCCCATTCCCCTGGATGGAGATCGTGTCTGCTGAGTAAGTCTGCTTCCCAGATGTCCAGTCCCGGAATGAAGATTGCCGAGAGCGCCAACACGTCTTTCTGCCCAGAGGATTATTCTCGTCACCTCTGACATTGCCGCTCTGCTCTTCGTGCCGCCCTGTCGGTTTATGTAAGCCACCGTCGTTACATTGTACGACTGTACTTGAATGGCCCGATCTCTCAGAAGATGGGCCGCCTGAAGAATACCATTGTAGACGGCTCTTAGTTCCAGGAGGTTGATCGGCAGGCCGGCTTCAAGACTTGAACACCTTCCTTGGAAGGTTTCCCCTTGAGTGACTGGTCCCCAGCCCCGAAGGCTCGCATCCGTGGTTAGAAGGACCCAGTCCTGAATCCCGAACATGCGGTCCTACAGAAGTTGAGGCAACTGGAGACACCAGAGGAGTGAAACCCTGCCCTTTGGCAAAAGACGAATTCTCTGGTGCATGTGGAGATGAGATCCTGACCACTTGTCCAGGAGATCCAGTTGGAAGGCCCGGGCATGGAACCTCCCGTACTGGAGAGCCTCGTAAGAGGCCACCATCTTTCCCAAAAGGCGAATGCATTCATGAACCAACACCCGGGCTGGCTTCAGGACATCCTGGACCATTGTTTGTATCACCAACGCCTTTTCCTGCAGAAGAAACACCCTCTGCACTTCTGTGTCGAGGATCATCCCCAGAAAAGACATGCTCTGGGTTGGTTCCAAATGTGATTTTGCAAAAGGTTCAGAATCCAACCGTGGACTCTGAGTAGGTCGGTTGTGAGAACAATGGACTGCAACAGCTTCTCCTTGGATGATGCCTTTATCAGCAGATCGTCCTGATATGGAATGATGTTCACCCTTTGTTTGCTGAGGAGAATCATCATCATCATCTCTGCCATCACCTTGGTGAACACCCTCGGTGTTGTTGAGAGGCTAAATGGCAGGGCCTGGAACTGGAAATGACAGTCCAGTAATGCGAAACTGAGATAAGCCTGATGCGGCAGCCCAATCGGAATGTGGAGGTACGCATCCTTGATATCCAGGGATACCAGAAATTCCCCCTCTTCCAAACCTGATATCACCGCCCGGAGAGACTCCATTTTGAAATTGAACTCTTTTAGAAAGGGGTTCAGTGATTTTAGGTTCAGAATGGGCCTGATCGAACCATCCGGTTTTGGAACCACGAAAAGGTTCGAATAGTAACCTGTGGTTTGTAAATGAGGAGGAACTGGCACAATGACCTGTGCCTCCACCAACTTCTGGACAGCCTCTTGTAGGACAGTGCTGTCTGCCAGTAGAACTGACAAGCCTGATTTGAAAAAATCGGTGAGGGAGATTCTGAAATGCCAGCCTGTATCCCTGGGACACAATATCTATCACCCAGGGATCCAGGCCGGATGATACCCTGACGTGACTGAACTGTCCGAGTCTCACTCCCACTGGCCCCACCTCCAGGCTGCACAGTCCACCGTCTTGCGAAGGACTTTGGCGTACCTGAAACAGGCTTTTGTTCCCGGGAACCTGCAGCAGCAGGTTTCTTGGATTTAACTCGACCACCCCTAAAGAAGGTATTGGACGGTTTGTCCTTTCTAACCTTGTTAGGCCAAAAGGACTGTGATGCTGATGAAGAGAAGGATTTCTTCGGAGCAGGTGCAGCTGAGGGAAGAAACGAAGGCTTACCCGCTGTAGCAGTGGATATCCATGCATCCAAAGCTTCCCCAAAGAGAGCCTGACCTGTGTAGGGTAGGGACTCCACACTTCTCCTGGATTCCGCGCTGGCCGACCACTGGCGCAGCCACAGTCCTCGATGAGCTTGAAACAGACATGGAAGAGATTCCCGCAGCCATGGAACCCAGGTCTTTCATGGATTCTACCATAAAACCGGCTGAATTGTGAACGTTATGCAGAACAATTCAACATCACCCTTATCCATTGTATCCAAATCCTCAAGTAAGGTGCCTGACCAATTTACTTTAGTTATTGCAATCCATGCACTAGCAATAGTGGGACGTAATATTACCCCCGAAAGCGGTGTACATTGATTTAAGTGTATTATCAATTTTACAATCAACCGGCTCCTTTAAGGTGGTAGAGCCCGTAACAGGTAAAACCACGTTTTCTTTTGAGAGTCTGGACACAGATGCGTCAACAATTAGCGGGTTTTCCCATTTTCTTCTATTCTCCTCAGGGAAAAGAAACGCCACCTGGATCCTTTTAGGGATCTGGAATTTTTTCTCCGGGTTTTCCCATGCTTTCTCAAATATAGCATTTAATTCCTTTGACACAGGGAAGGTTAGCAAGGCTTTCTTATTTTCAGTGAAAAAAAGCCTCCTCAACCTGCTCAGGTGTGGTATCATTAATATTCAACACATCCCTGATAGCCTCTATCATCAATTGCACCCCCTTTGCAAGATAGGCAGACCCCGCACCACATCCCCATTACCGTCTGTGGTGTCAGAATCAGTATCCGTGTCATCCTGCATGACATGAACAAGCGCACGTTTGTGGGGGTATATAGCGTAGCGTCCTGAGGTACCAAAATCGGGCCATACTGCCATAGAGTTCTGTAAATACCTGGGTTGCAGATTCATTACTTGCAACCATGTCTAAAATCTGAGAAATTCAAGATTTGATAGAGGAAAACCACTCAGGAACCAGTGCTATCCTGATTACAGTGAGTGGGATCATCTTGGGAGTTCACATCCTCTGCAGCATATGACACCATATCCCTGGACATAGCTAAAGGAGACCACCAAACACTCCACACACACACAGGGGAGGGAGATAGAGTTCCCCCCCAAGAATGGCAGAGAGACGCAGAAATTGGAGCCAACCCACACACAGAGCTTCGAACCAAAGGGAGACCCCTTGTCACTGCTGACTGTGCACCTTAATAGGATACACAGTCGTATTGCAGCCTCCCCCCTTCTACAACCCCTTGGTACCAATTACAGATAGCTGGAGTTGCTGTGGAGGGACCTGTTTCTCCTGAACAGCGCTGTGCAGGCAGGAAAATGGCGCTGAACGCTGCTAGGTCCGCTCTGAGGAGAAGCTCCGCCCCCAAAATGTCGCTGTCTTCCCGCTCTTCCACTGATTATACTGGCCTGAGGATTGAGTGCTGGCTGAGATCAGAGGACCCCGACAGGCTTTGGGGACAGTGTAGGGTGCCCCTCACAGTGCCGCACCATGTACCGCTGAGCCTCCCGGAGCGCAGTTAATACTGCGCTCCTACCCTGCTGCCGACATCTACACACTGACCCCCCCCCCGCTTGCTGGGGGGGGGGGGGTGTCTCACTCGCCACCGATTCTTCAGCTCTGTAAGGGGGTGGCGGCATGCTGCTGGGTGAGTGATCCCCTGCAGCGGGGAGCGATCTGACCCCTCAGGAGCTCAGTGTCCTGTCAGCGGAGTAGGTGGCACAGACCCTGCAGGGCGGACAATACCCCCCCCCCCCCCCCCCCCTAGTCCCACAAAGCAGGGAGGCTGTTGCACGCAGCCTCCCTGTAAAATAATAAACTCTGAAATAAACTTTTCTAGGGAAACTCTGGAGAGCTCCCCTAGCTGTGACCGGCTCCTCCGGGCACATTTTCTAAACTGAGTCTGGTGGGAGGGGCATAGAGGGAGGAGCCAGCCCACACTCTCAAACTCCCAATGGCTCCTGGTGGACCAGTCTGTACCCCATGGTACTAATGTGGACCCCAGCATTCTCTAGGACGTAAGAGAAAATATGTAATTATGATAACAAGTAACAATGGGAAAGAATGGATTCAAATAAATCCTTAAGTACAGTATATAAAAAGCACCAACCGACATGCTGTATCGAGCCAAACAAGATACACTATCTTCCTTCTATACAGTATGTGCAAGTAATTGCAATGGTACCATGACATCCCAGCGCACTCTGAGATGCTGCAAAAGCTAACAATGTCCTTATACCAACAGATTCTGAAAACGGAATAAATAGACAGAGCATAGAAAACTTTCAAGACAAACCAACAGTGTACACCACAACTAACAATCTAGTGAAACGGGAAGCGATTGATAAACCTGAACTGCATTCACATATTACAGCTTTTAAACCGGAGATTTGTTGGTTTTGTTTTTTAACCCTATTTAAAATGTGTACTTAAAGATATGGGGAAATCAATTATTTTGTGGGTGCGCTGTACCCGAGGAAGCAATTACAATTATTGCTCAGATCATGCGAAACTACAGCAGTCGCCCATAATTTCTGCTCACACTCTCCTGAGGTGGCGAGCAGAAACGTGTGAAAAGTCCACCCATACACGTGCCACAGGGACTGACGTCAGAGATAAGCGGGCAAATCAAAATGCTGCCCAGCTGTGTCATCAGGATGACACTTCAACTGGTAAGTGTATACCTGAATCCAGGGTTGGACCGGACCACAGGGGCACAGAGGAAATACGGTATATTCTCTTCAGTGCATTGCTATTATTAATCTGGTACATTATCATGATGCACTAGCAGTATTTACTATATAGATTTATCAAGAAGCCCAGATCATAAACTCTGTAAAAGGTTAGCCAAGCCTCTGGAGAATGGCCACACCCCTAAACATGGGCCCCTACCACTGCATTCCCCTGGTGGGCACTTCATGTCCCAGTCTGACGCTGCCTGAATCTGCCCCTCATTTTGTGCATCGTCAAGTCGACTAGGTGTGTACCCAGCATTGGACTGTACAGCCTGGGTAAAACCTAAATGCGTTTGTAATTGGTGTTTTGCCTTTAGAGGTTAAATTATGTATTAAAACGAGAAGCCATTCAAAACAATTGGTAGCACGCAAGCAGAGGAGCACTTTGGCTTTGCTGGATACAAACAGGCTGTCCACGTTGTTGGGGTAAAAGGGCAAGATAGTTTAATATGGGGTTGGGGTCGGGTGACTAGCGGTCGAGATCCCAGCAGTCAGCATACAGATGCCGGGATCCCGGCCACCAGGATGCTAGCAGGGGGCGAGCGCAACGAAGCCTCTTGCGGGCTCGCTGCGATCTCCACAGGTTCTTTTCCCAATTTATGGGGGTTGCAAACACCCACGAGTTTGAATATCCCTGGACCCCCTGCCGGTATTCTGGCGGCCGGGATCTCGGGGTCGGTATGCTGACCGCCTGGATCCCGACTGTCGGTCACCTGGCTACATCCCTTTATATACTGTAGCTTCTGTGTGGAGTATTAACTGAAATGTTTTTTTCTGTGTGTTAAGTGCAGATCAGGATGGTCATTCCTTATTTATATTCCTAAATGACCATTAGGCAATTACAACAGTAAAAGGTGAGAAATGTCTTATAACACAGACACAATCCTGTAATTGAGTATCTGAGTATATATTTATGACTGTATAGGTGTACACTTAAACTAATTAGATATTCAGGGGGCAATTAAATTGTTTTATCACGCCCAATCTTCCATCTAATTCCGCGCTGACCGCACCTAACCCAGACTCAAGTGCTAGGTGCAACCTTGAGCGTGATGCTTGGGAGCCCAAACAGGTAGTTTTCAGAACCTTTCTGCTCACAAGGCACGAGCTGAAATGTGTCTCCTCACGGCTGATCGCACCCGAACAACAACTGATTTGCTCCATCGGGCAACATCTGCTGGGGAAAACAGTTGAACAAATACTTGTCTCAGCTGAATGCAAGCCCTAAGAAACTTGCTGAATAGCAAATCTTGCAATGACAGTACTTTATGAAAAACACTGCCATACTCTTAAATTATAGTGAATAATATTCGTGGGAAGAGTTTGGGTTTCATATTAAATAATATTAAAGAGGAACACGTTTGGATGTCAGGACGGGATCAGTACGAAATCCCGCCGGTCGGAATACCGACACCGGAATCCCGACCGGCACAATCCCTACAGGGGGGCGAGCGCAACGCAGCCCTTTGTGGGCTCGCTATGCTCGGCACACTAATTTATTCTCCCTCTATGGGTGTCGTGGACACTCACAGAGGGAGAATATGTCGGGATTGTGCCGTTCGGAATTCCGGTGTCGGTATTCCGACCGCCGGGATTCCGTCGGGCGGGATCTTGACCGCATCCCCGTCAGGACATATGATCAAGTAATAAGTGTGTTCTTAAAATAGCATTAGACACTCTATTTTGAAACAACAAAATATAGATAGATTTCAGGATGATGCATACACTTAAAATAAAATAGTTTAACAGTTTAAGCCAGACTGTTTAGTGAACCTGCTCTGCAAATCTGCATTTTCAGCTAGAAATAAATTATGACACTTTTTAGATTAACTTTTTTCAAATTGTCTCCACTACCAGATTTTGCTTCCCAAGTGTATTGAAGTGATAAGCAAATGAGGAGGGTTATTCAGCAGGAATTTGAATTGTTTAAATAACATAATTGAAACAGCCACTACTGCTTTGTGGGAAAAAGGTGCTACAATTCCTCATTTATATATATTAGGCTAAAAAAGTGCCGACATTTCAGCTGAATACACAAATGGCCAAGCAGCCATACTAGCCAAAACCTTCCTAGGCAAATTCAGTTTACGTGATTCATTTGAGAGATTGAAACATCATGGCATAAAAAGGATTATAGCAGACATCTTTCACTAAAGCCCATGAGCCCTCCTTCTAATTCCTCTCTAACTCTATCCTCACACCCACCTTGTCTCCTTGCCAGCTGACCCCTTTGGTGTTCTATATCTGCTCCAATGAAACTTACATTCTAACACACACACACACACACACTTGCAAATCCACCCCCCTTTATTGGTTACTGGGTTAATTTGTCAGTAGCCAAATCCCCTAAAAGCGAGTTTTTTGGATTGTGGCAGGAAGCTGTAGCACCAGGAGGAAACTTACGTACACAAACGCCACACATACAGGGCCCGCAATGGAATAGAACCCATCACATCAGTTGTTTCCAACAGCAAATGTCAACCACTGTGTGACTGTGACAGTGAATGTTACAGATTTCCCTACCCGAGATTAAGCCCTATACCCCAAGTCCCCGCCCCTTCATTAGTATATTCCTTTCCTGTCACAGAGGAGCATTGCAGGTGCAGTACAGTCTGGAGCTCCACAGACAGATCCTCCCACTGAAGAGGTAAGTGCCAGTGGAGGTGTAAAAATATTTTAATGTTATCACGGGGGTGGTTTATTTGTTTTTAATACTGCCTGTGGTGGTGGTGGAGGAGTAAAGTTTTGTGTTTGTGGGTGGGTGGGGATTCATATTATCATGTTATGTGTGGGCCACTGATGTTCTCTGCATTATATGGCAGTCACTACAGCGCACTCTATATTATATGACGAGTACTGTAGTGCTCCCTGCATTATATGGCAGTCGCTGCAGTGCTCCTCACATTATATATTGGTCACTGAAATGCTCTCTATATAATATAGCGGTACTACGAAAACCCACTTAATTGGCTACCTACCCCTTCAACTTTGTGTTGCCTTCCTTCAGTGGGAGCCTAACATTTCATTCCCCCTGTGGGCGTTCATGCCCCAGTATGACACTGATCATAGGGGGTCATTCCGAGTTGATCGTAGCTGTGCTAAATTTAGCACAGCTACGATCATCTTCCCTGACATGCGGAGGGAAGACCAGCGGCGATGCTTTTGTATTTTAGGCGTAACTCCCGGCCAGCGCAGCTCCTGCGGCTGGCCGTGAGTTGTTTGGCGCCGCCGCGGCCCGCCCTCCCCAACGGTCCGGCCACACCTGCGCTGGCTGGACCGCGCCGCCGCCCAGCCTCCTCCCGCCCAGCCACCGCCTCTGTCTCAGAGGCGATCGCTAGGCAGCAACGATTGCCATGCGCCCTTCCAACCCGTTCGCTGCGACAAACTGCAGTGAGTGATCGGGTCGGAATGACCCCCATAATCATCATTTCCATACCAGGTTGTCAAATTTCACCATCACTGTCAATAACACTTTCAAATTACTCATCAGGACTAACGCCTCACTACTTCCCACCTTTTTATTAAGTGTATGTGTAAAACAAGTTACAAAAGTGGATTTCAAAATGCCTGTGTGGCAACGATTAAACCTGCATTAATATGCAAGTGCAGAACGTTTCAGATCATCATATAAATGGCAGTAAGCGTGTGGCATGATCATAAAACTCACTCTAACTGTGGCTTCCAAGTGTTCCTGCTTATCTCCGCTGCCCAACTGCATCTCACAGCCCCACTTTTCAGCAATGAGACAAACAGTGAACCAGGAACAAACGGCTGCAGAGTTGTACAGAATGGTGTGCACGGTGTAGTTTCTCCCACTACCTGGGAATGCAGCTTTAAGTGACAAGTAAGCTAAATTGGTAACTGCCTCATGGTTTATGTTTGATAGGCAACACTAACAAATGCAGTTTGCACATCCCTGTGTGTGGTTTTTATGGTTACAACGGTCTTCTTACAAAAGAACATATGACCAGCTTCAGTTCCAGGAATGCTATTTTGCCCTCTCATTGGTCTCCTCAGTAAACCAGGAAATACGTGCTTTGAAAGCAAAATTCTACTACAATAGGCTTATCTCTAGAAACAGTTTAATGCTTTTGCAGACAGTTGTTCTATGACTCAGGCACCGAAAAATTTGGATTTTGGTTACCTTCCGGTAAATCCTTTTCTCGTAGTCCATAGAGGATGCTGGGGTCCACATTAGTACCATGGGGTGTAGACAGGTCCACCAGGAGCCACTGGCACTTTAAGAGTTTGAGAGTGTGGGCTGGCTCCTCCCTCTATGGCCCTCCTACCAGACTCAGTCTAGAAACTGTGCCCGAGGAGACGGACATCTTCGAGAGAAGGATTATACACAGAGTGGTGAGATTCATACCAGCTCACACATACAAAGCACATCAAGCTAACTAGCTTGAAAAACTCAGCAACTGCTGAAACATTACTTACCAAGTAACAATGCAGTACATAACTAAACAAAGTTGTACTGAACCAGAGAACGGTTGCAGGAAAACGAACAGCTGGGCGGGCACCCAGCATCCTCTACGGACTACGAGAAAAGGATTTACCGGTAGGTAACCAAAATCCTATTTTCTCTTACGTCATAGAGGATGCTGGGGTCCACATTAGTACCATGGGGATGTACCAAACCCCCCAGAACGGGAGGGAGAGAGAGCGCGTAGGCTCCTGCAGAACTGACTGACTGAACTTCAGATCATCAGAGGCCAAAGTATCGAACTTGTAGAACTTAGCAAACGTGTTCGACCCAGACCAAGTTGCCGCTCGGCAAAGTTGTAACGCCGAGACACCCCGGAAAGCCGCCCGGGAAGACCCCACCTTACGAGTAGAGTGGGCCTTAACAGATTTTGGATACGGCATTCCTGCCGATGAATAAGCATGCTGTATAGTGAATCTAATCCAACGAGATATAGTCTGCTTTAAAGCAGGACACCCAATTTTCTTGGACTCTTACAGTACAAACAAAGAGTCCGATTTCCTGTGACGATCAGTCCTCTTCACATAGATTCTCAAAGCCCTCACAACATCCAAGACTTTGACGAAACTGAGGAGTCAGTAGCCACTGGCACCACAATAGGTTGGTTAATATGAAATGCCGACACAACCTTTGGAAGAAACTGCTGACGTGTCCGGAGCTCAGCTCTATCTTCGTGGAATATCAAGTAAGGGCTTTTACAGGACAAAGCCCCAAATTCTGACACACACCTAGCAGAAGCTAAGGCCAACAACGTGGCAGCCTTCCATGTAAGAAATCTGACCTCAACCTCGTGTAGAAACTCAAACCAGTCTGACGGGAGGAACTGCAACACCACGTTAAAGGTCCCAAGGCGCCGTAGGCGGTACAAAGGGAGGTTCAATGTGCAGAACTCCCTTCAAAAAGGTCTGAACCTTAGGGAGGGCAGCCAATTGTTTCTGGAAGAAAATGGACAGGGCCGAAATCTGGACCTTCACAAATCCCAACCTCAGGCCCATATCCACACCTGCTTGCAGGAAGAGGAGGAAATGTTCCAGTTGAAACTCCACCGTAGGAAACTTCTTGGACTCGTACCAAGAGACATATTTCTTCCAAATATGATGGTAATGCTTAGACGTTACCCCTTTCCTAGCCTGTATCAGGGTAGGAATGAACTTCTTCGGAATGCCCTTCCAAGCAAGTATCAGGCACTCAACTTCCATGCCGTCAAACGTAGCTGCAGCAAGTCTTGATAGGGGAACGGCCCCTGCTGCAGCAGGTCCTCTCGTAGAGGAAGAGGCCTCTGCGCTTCCTGCAAGAGATTCAGAAGGTCCGCGTACCAAGCCCGCCTTGGCCAGTCTGGAGCAATGTT
Source organism: Pseudophryne corroboree (assembly GCF_028390025.1). Lineage (NCBI taxonomy): Eukaryota > Metazoa > Chordata > Amphibia > Anura > Myobatrachidae > Pseudophryne > Pseudophryne corroboree. Next base: position 718,242,906 of record NC_086447.1, read on the forward strand.
CTCCTTACGAGCTTTAGAACTCTTGGAATGAGTGGAAGTGGTGGAAACACGTACACCGACTGGAACATCCACGGAAACACCAGGGCGTCCACTGCCACTGCTTGTGGGTCCCTCGACCTGGAACAATAGCGTTGAAGCTAATTGTTGAGACAAGAGGCCATCATATCTATTTGGGGTAACCCGCAAAGGTCTGCTATTTCCTTGAACACCTCCGGATGGAGACCCCACTCCCCTGGATGGAGATAGTGTCTGCTGAGGAAGTCTGCTTCCCAGCTGTCCAATACCGGAATTAAGATTTCTAAGAGCGCTAACGCGTGTCTTTCTGCCCAGAGGATGATTCTTGTCACCTCTTACATTGCCGCTCTGCGTTCCGCCCTGTCTGTTTATGTAAGACACCGTCGTTACATTGTCCAACTGTAGTGGAATGGCCCGATCTCTCAGAAAATGGGCCGCCTGAAGAAGACCGTCGTAGACGGCTCTTCGTTCCAGGAGGTTGATCAGCAGGCCGGCTTCCAGACTTGACCACCTTCCTTGGAAGGTTTCCCCTTGAGTGACTGCGCCCCAGCCCCGAAGACTCGCATCCGTGGTTAGAAGGACCCAGTCCTGAATCCCGAACCTGCGGCCGTCCAGGAGGTGAGGCAATTGGAGCCACCAGAGGAGTGAAATCCTGGCCTTTGGCGACAGACTAATTCTCTGGTGCATGTGGAGATAAGATCCTGACCACTTGTCCAGGAGATCCAGTTGGAAGGCCCGAGCATGGAACCTCCCGTACTGGAGAGCCTCGTAAGAGGCCACCATCTTTCCCAAAAGGTGAATGCTTTTATGAACCGACACCCGGGCTGGCTTCACCTTTTCCTACAGAAGAAACACCCTCTGCACTTCTGTGTCGAGAATCATCCCCAGAAAAGACAACCTCTGGGTTGGTTCCAAATGTGATTTTGGAAGGTTCAGAATCCAACCGTGGAGTCTGAGTAGGTGGGTTGTGAGAACAATGGACTGCAACAGCTTCTCCTTGGACGATGCCTTTATCAGCAGATCGTCCAGATATGGAATGATGTTCACCCATTGTTTACGGAGGAGAATCATCATCTCTGCCATCACCTTGGTGAACACCCTCTGTGTTGCCGAGAGGCCGAATGGCACGGCCTGGAACTGGAAATGACAGTCCAGTAATGCGAAACGGAGATAAGCCTGATGCGGTAGCCAAATCGGAGTGTGGGGGTACGCATCCTTGATATCCAGGGTTACCAGGAATTCCCCCTCTTCCAAACCTTATATCACCGCCCGGAGAGACTCCATTTTGAACTTGAACTCCTTTAGAAAGGGGTTCAGTGATTTTAGGTTTAGAATGGGCCTGACCGAACCATCCGGTTTCGGTACCACGAGAAGGTTCGAATAGTAACCTGTGGTTTGCAAATGAGGAGGAACTGGTACAATGACCTGTGCCTCCACCAACTTCTGGACAGCCTCTTGTAGGACAGTCCTGTCTGCCAGTAGAACTGGCAAGCCTGATTTGAAAAATCGCTGAGGAGGGAGATTCTGAAATTCCAGCCTCTATCCCTGGGACACAATATCAATCACACAGGGATCCAGGCCGGACGATACGCAGACGTGACTGAACTGTCTGAGTCCACCTTGCGGAGGACTTTGGCGTACCTGAAACAGGCTTTTGTTCATGAGAACCTGCAGCAGCAGGTTTCTTGGATTTAACTCGACCTCCCCAAAAAAGGTATTGGACGGTTCGGCCTTTCTAGGCTTGTGAGGCTGCAAGAACTGTGATGCTGATGAAGAGAAGGATTTCTTCGGAGCAGGTGCAGCTGAGGGAAGAAATGGAGACTTACCCACTGTAGCCGTGGATATCCACGCATCCAAAGCTTCCCCAAAGAGAGCCTGACCTGTGTAGGGTAGGGACTCCACACTTTTCCTGGATTCCGCGTCGGCCGACCACTGGCGTAGCCACAATCCCAGACGAGCTGAAACAGACACGCAAGAGATTCCCGCAGCCATGGAACCCAGGTCTTTCATGGATTCTACCATAAAACCTGCTGAATCGTGAATGTTACGCAAAAACAATTCAACATCACCCTTATCCATCGTATCCAAATCCTCAAGTGAGGTGCCTGACCAATTTACTATAGCTTTTGCAATCCATGCACTAGTGGGACGTAATATGGCCCCCGAAGCGGTGTACATTGATTTAAGTGTATTATCAATTTTACGATCAGCCGGCTCCTTTAAGGCAGTAGATCCCGGTACAGGTAAAACCACCTTTTTTGAGAGTGGACACAGATGCGTCAACAATTGGCGGGCTATCCTGCTCAGGGAAAGAGAACGCCACCTGGACCCTTTTAGGGATCTGGAATTTTTTCTCCGGGTTTTCCCATGCTTTCTCAAATATAGCATCTAATTCCTTTGACGCAGGGAAGGTTAGCGAGGCCTTCTTCTTTTCAGTGAAAAAAGCCTCCTATACCTGCTCAGGTGTGGTATCATTAATATTCAACACATCCTTGATAGCCTCTATCATCAATTGCACCCCCTTTGCAAAAGAGGCAGACCCCCGCAACACATCCCCATTACAGTCTGTGGTGTCAGAATCTGTATCTGTGTCAGCTTGCATGACATGAAAAAGAGCACGCTTGTGGGGGTATATAGCGGAGCGTCCTGAGGTACCAGTATCGGGCCATAGAGTTCTGTAATACCTGGGTTGCAGATTCATTACTTGCAACCCTGTCTGAAATCTGAGAAAACCAAGATTTGATAGAGGAAAACCACTCGGGTTCCCTTGCTGGAATCTGTGCTAAACCAGTGCTATCCTGATTACATGGAATGGGATCATCCTGGGAGGACATATCCTCCACAGCATATGACACAGTGTCCCTGGACATAGCTAAAGGAGACCACCAAACACACACAGGGGAGGGAGACAGAGTTCACCCCCCCCCCCCAAGAACGGCAAGAGAGACACGGAGATTGGAGACAACCCACACACAGCGCTTCTAACCAAAGGGAGACCCCTTGTCAGCGCTGACTGTGCACCTTAATAGGATACACAGTCGTATTGCAGCCTCCCCCCCTTCTACAACCCTCTGGTACCGTGAGAGATAGCTGGAGTTGCTGTGGAGGGACCTTCTTGCTCCTGATCAGCGCTGTGCAGGCAGGAAAATGGCGCTGAATGCTGCTGGGTCCGCTCTGAGGAGAAGCTCCGACCCCATAATGGTGCTGTCTTCCCGCTCTTCCACTGATTATACTGGCCTAAGGATTGAGTGCTGGCTGAGATCCGAGGACCCCGACAGGCTTTGGGACCAGTGTAGGGTGTAGCGCTGGCTCAGGACGCCCCTCACAGCGTCGCACCATGTACCGCTGAGCCTCCCGGAGCGCAGTTAATACTGCGCTCCTACCCAGCTGCCGCCTTCTTCACACCGACCCGCCGCTTGCTAGGGGGGTCGGTGTCTCACTCGCCACCGATTCTTCAGCTCTGTAAGGGGGTGGCAGCATGCTTCTGGGGCGAGCGATCCCCTGCGGCGGGGAGCGATCTGACCCCTCAGGAGCTCAGTGTCCTGTCAGCGGAGATAGTGGCTCAGACCCCGCAGGACGGACACTACTCCCCCACCCCCTTAGTCCCAAGAAGCAGAGAGGCTGTTGCACGCAGCCTCCCTGTAAAATAATAAACTCCAAATAAAACTTTTCTAGGGAAACTCTGGAGAGCTCACCTAGCTGTGACCGGTTCATCCGGGCACATTTTCTAAACTGAGTCTGGTGGGAGGGGCATAGAGGGAGGAGCCAGCCCACACTCTCAAACTCTTAAAGTGCCAATGGCTCCTGGTGGACCCGTCTATACCCCATGGTACTAATGTGGACCCCAGCATCCTCTAGGACGTAAGAGAAATAAGAAAACATATTTGCCTTGGTTTGTCATTGCTTTTAGCTTAATAGCTTACATATATTTGTCATTTTTAATGTTACTATAGTAAGCAGTTTCTTGCTATTTCCAAATCAACATTGTAATCTGCCAGATACAAAGTTCATTGAAAGCTTGCAATAACTTTGTATATTTTGTTTAGCCATTAAAGAGGGACCCCTAAACGATTGTTTTATTGGCATAAGCGTCCCACTCTTTCAGGGTAATGGGATGAAAATAGGAAAGTGGTGTTTGTTGTATTCTCAGTTTAGTACGTACATAGATACAAATGTTTAAGTTATTCCCAGCAGCACCCAGTCACCTGGTCGACAGTTACCATGTTGATACCCCAATGTTGACACTACAAAGTCAACATAATTCAACATGTCGATATGCACCAAGTCGACATCCTCAGAATGTCAACATGTTCACAACGTCAACATCTGAAATGTTTACAAACGAAAGGTCAACAATCTCAGAATGCCAATGGTTAGTGTTATGCACTGCCAAGAGGGTTAGGGCCTGAAGTACTAAGGGGTATATGCAATTGCGGTCGAATTCCCGAAATTGGCGAAAAACGGGACTATATCGCCCAAAAAAAAAATTCGTCAATGCAATTCAGTACTTTCCGTCAAAAAAACGGACTTTCAAAATTCGACTTTTTGAAATTCGACTTTTGTCAAATTCGACTTTTCTGCAATGATACAAGTGCTGCAATTCGACCAAAGTATATTCAATTGAAGTTTGGAAATTCGACAACAGTGCTTTTAGACAGTAAATTCGTCATTTTCAATCCGCCACACTTTGGTGGGTGAAACTAATAAAAAAAAATTAAAACATGTTTTTTTGGGTGCTTTTTTTTATTGGTAATAGCATATCTATTTATATTAGAAGGGATTAGGTACTTGGTTTGTCTTTTTTAGAGGCACAAGTATTTTTTATATATTTTTAAAAATAATATTTTTATTTTTTATTTTTTTTAGATGGAATGGTAAAATCCCGGTAAAAAATGGCGTGGGGTCCCCCCTCCAAAGCATAACCAGCCTCGGGCTCTTCGGACCGGTCCTAGTTCTAAAAATCCGGGGGGGGGGGGGAAATGACAGGGGAACCCCCGTATTTTTAAAACCAGCACCGGGCTCTGCGCCTGGTGCTGGTGCAAAAAATACGAGGGACAAAAAGAGTAGGGGTCCCCCGTATTTTATACACCAGCATCGGGCTCCACTAGCTGGACAGATAATGCCACAGCCGGGGGTCACTTTTATACAGCGCCCTGCGGCCGTGGCATTAAATATCCAACTAGTCACCCCTGGCCGGGATACCCTGGGGGAGTGGGGACCCCTTCAATCAAGGGGTCCCCCCCCCAGCCACCCAAGGGCCAGGGGTGAAGCCCGAGGCTGTCCCCCTCCTCCAAGGGCTGCGGATGGGAGGCTGATAGCCTTGAGAAAATGTAAAGAATATTGTTTTTTTCCTGTAGTACTACAAGTCCCAGCAAGCCTCCCCCGCAAGCTGGTACTTGGAGAACCACAAGTACCAGCATGCGGAGGAAAACCGGGCCCGCTGGTACCTGTAGTACTACTGGAAAAAAATACCCAAACAAAAACAGGAGACACACACCTTGAGAGTAAAACTATTACACACCTGCCGACACACACATAATTACCTATGTTGACACGCCGACTGCCACGTCTCCTGATCCGACAATCCGGGGTACCTGTGAATAAAATTATACTCACCTCAATCCAGTGTCCAGATATAAATCCACGTACTTGGCAAAAAAACAAACCGCATTTACCCGAACCACGCACTGAAAGGGGTCCCATGTTTACACATCAGACCCCTTTCCCCGAATGCCGGGACACCACGTGACTGCTGTCACCGAGGTCCCTTCAGCCAATCAGCGAGCGCAACGTCCTGGCACTCTGCTGATTGGCTGGACGTCTGAGCTGTCACACAGCGCCTCGCAAAGCCTCTCCATTAAACTCAATGGTGGGAACTTTGCGTCAGCGGTGAGGTCACCCGCGGTCAGCGGCTGACCGCGGGTAACCCCACCGCTACCCGCAAAGTTCCCACCATTGAAAGTAATGGAGAGGCTTTGCGATGCGCTGTCTGACCTCAGACGCGCACAGCCAATCAGGTGAGCGCCACGGAAGTAGCGCTTCCTGATTGGCTGAAGGGACCTCAGTGACAGGAGTCACGTGGGGTCCCGGCACATTCGGGGAAAGGGGTCCCATTTGTCAACATGGGACCTCTTTCAGTCCGGCATGGTCGGGTATGCGTTTTATTTTTTTACCAAGTACGTGGATTATCTCCCGGACACTGGATGAGGTGAGTCTAATTTTTTTCACAGGTACCCCGGATCGTCGGAGACTGTGGCAGTCGGCGGGTCAACATAGGTAAGTATGTGTGTGTCGGCAGTTGTGTAATAAAGTTTTACTATCAAGGTGTGTGTCTCCTGTTTTTATTTGGATATTTTTTTTCCAGTAGAACTACAGGTACCAGCGGGCCTGTTTTTCTCCCGCATGCTGGTACTTGTGGTTCTCCAAGTACCAGCTTGCGGGGGAGGCTTGCTGGGACTTGTAGTACTACTGGAAAAATCAATATTCTTTCACATTTCTCAAGGCTATCAGCCTCCCATCCGCAGCCCTTGGATGGGGGGGGACAGCCTCGGGCTTCACCCCTGGCCCTTGGGTGGCTGGGGGGGGGACCCCTTGATTGAAGGGGTCCCCACTCCCCCAGGGTACCCCGGCCAGGGGTGACTAGTTGGATATTTAATGCCACGGCCGCAGGGCACTGTATAAAAGTGACCCCCGGCTGTGGCATTATCTGTCCAGCTAGTGGAGCCCGATGCTGGTGTATAAAATACGGGGGACCCCTACTCTTTTTGTCCCCCGTATTTTTTGCACCAGCACCAGGCGCAGAGCCCGGTGCTGGTTTTAAAAATACGGGGGATCCCTGTCAATTTCCCCCCCCGGATTTTTAGAACCAGGACCAGCTCGAAGAGCCCGAGGCTGGTTATGCTTTGGAGGGGGGACCCCGCGCCATTTTTTGGGGGGGTTTTTCCCGTTTTTTCCCGTTTTTAAAAAACCGGATCAAAATCCGTCAAATCGGCCGTTTTTCGACCGCGGGACTGTCGAATCCGTTTTTTATATGGTCAATTTCGGCACCCACTTGCCGAAATTAGCCTGTCGAATTGTGTCGAGTTGAAAAACGGCCGATAATTTGCCGCGATTCGCCGCTAATTGCATATACCCCTAAGCCTTAAATAGTGATAAAATAGAGAGTGATAAACTATCAGTCAATCAGCTCCTAACTAATTTTTTAAACACAGCCCGTGACACAGCAGTTAGGAGCCGATTGGCTGGAACTATATCACTCTCCACTTTATCACTTTTCAAGGGTTATTACATCTTCCCCTTAAGCTGCAGGAGGAGGTTAGGGTTAGGATGTGGGATTTGGGGTGTTATAGTTTTAGGGACTGGGCAACCAATTTAAGTTACAGAAATCTCATTGTAAAGAAAATTCCCATAATAAATGTATCAATGCTTGAAGTGCACTCACAACAAATATTTTCTGATTATATAGTAAATAACACTTATACATCCTTAACGCCTTGAAGAAAATTCTATTGTTTTTGGGTGTCGGGCGAAACTGAACTGTTGTGCTGATGAGCATGAATGCCCTGTAATATTTCTGTTCGCACCCTTCACAAGTGGCTAGCAGAAATCCGCCCAATGTCAGGCTTTCAGTGCCCAAACACATCACGCCCTGTACTTTGCAAAGGGTTAGCAGCTTTACCCATAAGCAATAAGTAGAAAGCACCCACAGCACTCAATCCATTGAAAAAATTATTAAATATTGTCCATCAAGTGCCCAAACACAACTGAATTCCTCCCCTTATGTACAATAAATGAATACACAATGGACCCTGACTTATCTTCTAGACGCACAGGGCTAAGAACTAGGATTTTAATTATTGTTGCAAGAAAAAAAAAAGAAATCTTTAGCTATTTATGTTTGGATAATTATTTCCCCCTTCTAACAATTTAAAGGAGGGAATTCAAAGCAATGTGCCACGGAGATATTGTGGCTATTCCTAAATCTCAGGTTTTCCCAGTTTTACCAGGCACATCGTGCCAATCGAATTGAATTCCCCAAAAGGGGGAGATTCAATTGTTGTTCTCCACAGCTACCACTAAGGGTCGTAAAACAGAGCAATTCAATTGAGGCTCCATGTAGACCCATTAGCCACTGGGGTGACATTTGTTCTCGCAGCCTCCTGAGGTGCAAGAAGAAAGGTGTGCAAAGGCTGTGGTTTCAGCGACCAAACAGGACTTTAGACTGATTCAGCCACTATTTGTCACCGACCGCTCTTGGATACTGTCTTCTATAATTGTTGGTACCTGTGAATGGATGCGCCTCACTGCCTGAGCCAAGCGATCGCAGATTGGTATTTGGTCTCATGGGATCTGGTCAATAGGGGATTTCCTCAAACTGTCAGTAACCGCCTGCACAGTGGACAGGTATTTTGTTGCCACCACCTGGTCCTACCACCAGCCCTGGAACCGCTTTAATACTCAGGCTCCTACCACCGGCACCTGAATAACGCTTTCTGCTGGGTACGCCTAGTCATGCTGCTGAGACACATCCGGAATGGCGTCAGAGATCATCCACTGGTCACTGACCAGGCCCTCCAACGGTAGATGACAGAGTGCAGAGCTTGGAGACAAATACGGAACAGGCTGAGAATGGGACTGTGTTTGTCGCATTCCTATTTGTCGAAAAACAATGGTCTTAAAGGCAAGATGTTTCTTGCTCCAATAGTCTTATAACAGACTCCTAACATTTTGAAAAGGGAATACAGCATACAAGATGTCAAACAGTTCAATCTTCTTGATGTCACAGAAAGCGAGGCAAGCAGGCCTCCTTTTCTCCTCATCCAACACGTCCGGAAAGTATTCACAGCGCTTCACTTTTTCCACATTTTGTTATGTTACAACCTTATTCCAAAATAGAATAGATTATTTTCCCTCCAAATTCTACACACAATACCCCATAACAACAACATGAAAAAAGTGTTTGAGATTTTTGCAAATTTACTAAGAAATCACATGTACATAAGTATTCACAGCCTTTGCCATGAAGCTTAAAATTGATCTCAAGTGCATCCCGTTTCCACTGATCATCCTTGAGATCTTCCTACAGTTTAATTGGAGTCCACCTGTGGTACAATCAGTTGATTGAACATGATTTGGAAAAGCACACACTTGTCTATATAAGGTTCCACACTGGACAGTGCATGTCTGAGCACAAACCAAGCATGAAGTCAAAGGAATTGTCTGTAGACCTAAAGGGACAAGAATGTCTCGAGGCACAAATCTGGGGACGGGTACAGAAAAATATCTGCTGCTTTGAAGGTCCCAATGAGCACAGTGGCCTCATCATCCGTAAATGGAAGAAGTTCAGAACCACCAGGCCTCTTCCTAGAGCTGGCCGGCCGTCTAAACTGAGTGATCGGGGGAGAAGGGCCCTAGTCGTGGAGGAGACCAAGAATATGATGGTCACTCTGTCAGAGCTACAGCATTCCCCTGTGAAGAGGAGAACCTTCCAGAAGGACAACCATCTCTGCAGCAATCCACCAATCAGGCCTGTATGGTAGAGTGGCAAGACGGAAGCCACTCCTTAGTAAAAAGCACATGGCAGCCCGTCTGGAGTTTGTCAAAATGCACCTGAAGGACTCTCAGACCATGGGAAACAAAATTCTGTGGTCTGATGAGACAAGGATTAAACTCTTTGGCGTGAATGCCAGGTGTCATGTTTGGAGGAAACCAGGCACCGCTCATCACCTGGCCAATACCATCCCTACAGTGAAGCATGGTGGTGGCAGCAGCATCATGCTGTGGGGATGTTTTTCAGCGGAGGAACTGGAAGACTAGTCAAGATAGAAGGAAAGATGAATGCAGCAATGTACAGAGATATCCTGGATGAAAACCTGCTCCAGAGTGCTCTTAATCTCAGACTGGGGTGACTGTTCATCTTTCAGCAGGACAACGACCCTAAGCACACAGCCAAGATATCAAAGGAGTGGCTTCAGGACAACTCTGTGAATGTCAGTGGCCCAGACTTGAATACGATTGAACATCTCTGGAGAGGTCTGAAAATGGCTGTGCACTGACGCTTCCCATCCAACCTGATGGAGCTTGAGAGATGCTGCAAAGAGGAATGGTCGAAACTGCCCAAAGATAGGTGTGCCAAGCTTGTGGCATCATATTCAAAAAGACTTGAGGCTGTAATTGCTACCAAAGGTGCATCAACAAAGTATAGAGCAAAGGCTGTGAAGACTTATGTACATGTGATTTCTTAGTTTGTTATATTTAAAAAAAATTAGCAAAAATCTCAAAAACACTTTGAGATTATGGGGTAATGTGTGTAGAATTTTGAGAAAATGAATTAATTTTTTCCAGCTTGGAATAAGGCTGTTTCATAACAAAATGTGGAAAAAGTGAAGCGCTGTGAATACTTTCCGGATGCACTGTAATACCACAGGGGGTAGTTTGTCCCTGTTGTCTTTACCCAATCAAGTAAGTGCATGTGCCCTGCATGCCCAAGGCATGATCACCTTTAACATTGTCCCCTATGGACAGAGCAGCCCACAGAGAGCTCTGGACTCCTCCTAGACCAACAGAGAGAAAGGCAAGTGCATTTCTATACTTTAAATACAATCACATGTTAAATACAATGCAGGCACAGTTTAAATATAACCGCATTTAAAATATGTACATCAGGCTTTTACATACCGCAGCACTGCAGCTCAGGATATGCGGTCCCAGCTCAGTGCTGTACATATATTTTAAAACATATTTATGCTCTAATTTTTAATATTGTGACCAGTCCTTTTCCGGTCCCCCAGTTGCAGCTGATTCCACTCATAGCCCTACATCCCCTACAGTGGCTTCCTGCACACCGGCCATTCTGTAGCGCCACAACCCAATAGCTAGTCTCCTGGTCCACAGCATACAGCATTACATACTGTAGCTGCAGGAGGTGATCAGATACTGTGACGCATCACACAGCCTAGCACTGCCACACTCAGCACAGGGAGCTGGCTCAAGAAGTCCTTCAGCATGTGGTATACACACACAGCAGCTGCAGCGGCTCCGGGTGCCCAAGCCACTTCCCTCAGGGGCAGCACACCAGGGGTTAACTAGCAGCAGTGCCACATTCGACGGGAGCGGGTCCTACACCGCAGCACATAGTAAAAAAAAAAAAAAATGCATTATGTCACATACCCGTCACGGTGGCCATTTTCTCAACATAGGTCGAGGGTCTCTAGCCACAGTGCCTTATAAATACATTCTTATTAGGCATTTCACCTAAAAGATGCTGTTCAAACAATTACTGGATTGTCTAAAGAGGACTTATGAAAACATAAAAAGTCACTACTATAAAACGTTAAGAAGCTGCAATAGGCAATCTTACAAAGAAAAAACAAAACTTAACTTCATGCCCAAATGGACCAAGTTTAGCCATGCAAAACAACTAAACCCAACTTAAATACTGGGCGTGATGTGAAAAGTGCCACTTGGGTATCCGAACGGGTTACTTTTTGCACATTTATGCTCACCACCTGAGGAGACTGAGCATAAATGATGGTAGAGCACTCGTCAGCGCACCAGTGAATAGCTGCCGTCACACGAGGGACAGCAAAAACAATTGAATGCCCCACCCTCAAGGTACTCAAAGCACATTTACATAAAGTCATTATTTTGATAGTTATTATAGCAGAAAAAAACAAAAACAAGTAATTCTGAGGATAGTAAGCTATATTGTAACTTCCCCAAATCAGCCCATGATTACATTAAATGTACTAGTATGTCATTGCCTAACTCGTGCAAGTGCAATACAATTCTCAGAAATGGAGATTCACAAGACAGAAATTCAAAGAAGCAGCAAACAGAATTGAAGATACGGTCAGATAAACAAATTAGAAAGGAATGCTCGTAATACATGGTGTATTTAGTTTCATTGCACACTGCATTATTCTCAATCATTTGCAATGTAGAAGCACAATACAGCAGTATTGTCTTTTATAACCATTGTTATTACTGGACATAAATGGGGGTGAATTCAATTGTTTTGTGTGGGCATAGTAAGTCAAAAGGACTGGGAAATAGTCAATTGTGGGCACTTATAGCTCAATTTTGCTTGCACACTCCTAAAGTGTGAGCAGAAATTCACCTAAAGTCTGGCCTTTGGGCTCCTGCAATGCAGTGTGCCCAGCTTTTGGGTGCCCTTACTATCACTTTAGATGAGAGAAGCAGCTTTACACGACTAATCCCCTGCATTGTGGCTGTGAGCTCAGTGGTAAGTGATGGTTGCCAAAAACAAGGGAATAAACTCCAGGCTACTTTAGACGGGTGCTACAGCTGCTTGAAACAATGGAACTGTCCCATAGAAAGCTACAACAAAGACAGAGGGTAATTCAATTGAGTACAAATCCGTATGCCTAGACGAATAAGCGCGGCAGTCACCGTGCTTTACAGCACCAGGACCTCGCTCAAAAGTGTTTGCTACTTCATAGGATAGCAAACACTTGAGAAAATTGTAGTGCAACTCAGCCAAGCAAAGGGTGCGAGTAGGGCTGCCACTGTTTAAACCTTGCGGCAACAGCAATTCGCACTTCACTGGCAATTGAATTCCCGCCATAATATCACAATCTTTAAGGCAAAACCAAATTGAATGGAAAAAGGAATGATAATGTAGTGATTAGAGGTATTGTTGCTCTTGTCAGAGGAGAACGGGCAGACTAACTGAAGCTTTAAAACGCAAATCACCAATAGTAGTATGCAGTAAAATATTGGAATGCAGAACACAAAGCTCGAAGAAAGATGGGCTAGCAACTCCTGTTGCTAAAATGGAGCGTAAAATACTGGAAAACGTTGCTTGGTCTGCCACATCTCCATTTCTGATACGATAAGTAGATGATAGGGAGTGACACAATTTTGCAGAAAATAGGATTTTAATTACTTACCGGTAAATCCTTTTCTCGTAGTCCGTAGAGGATGCTGGGGTCCACATTAGTACCATGAAGTATAGATGGGTCCACTTTAAGAGTTTGATAGTGTGGGCTGGCTCCTCCCTCTATGCCCCTCCTACCAGACTCAGTCTAGAAACTGTGCCCGAGGAGATGGACATCTTCGAGAGAAGGATTATACACAGATAGTGTTGAGATTCACACCAGCTCACACATGCAAGGCAAACCAAGCTAACCAGCTTGAAAACTCAGCAACAGCTGAACAAGATTACTTAACCAAGTAACAAAACAGTACTTAACCAAGAACTAAGCAGTACTGAACCAAGTAACCACTGCAGGATCACGAAGCGCTGGGCGGGTGCCCTGCATCCTCTACGGACTACGAGAAAAGGATTTACCGGTAGGTAATTAAAATAAGATTTTACTCACCGGTAAATCTATTTCTCGTAGTCCGTAGTGGATGCTGGGGACTCCGTAAGGACCATGGGGAATAGCGGCTCCGCAGGAGACTGGGCACAGCTAAGAAAGAATTAGGACTACCTGGTGTGCACTGGCTCCTCCCACTATGACCCTCCTCCAGACTTCAGTAAGGATACTGTGCCCGGAAGAGCTGACACAATAAGGAAAGGATTTTGAATCCCGGGTAAGACTCATACCAGCCACACCAATCACACCGTATAACTCGTGATATTATACCCAGTTAACAGTATGAACATAACAGAGCCTCTCAACAGATGGCTCAACCATAACCCTTTTAGTTAACAATAACTATATACAAGTATTGCAGACAGTCCGCACTTGGGACGGGCGCCCAGCATCCACTACGGACTACGAGAAATAGATTTACCGGTGAGTAAAATCTTATTTTCTCTAACGTCCTAGTGGATGCTGGGGACTCAGTAAGGACCATGGGGATTATACCAAAGCTCTCAAACAGGCGGGAGAGTGCGGATGACTCTGCAGCACCGAATGAGAGAACTCAAGGTCCTCCTCAGCCAGGGTATCAAATTTGTAGAATTTTGCAAACGTGTTTGCCCCTGACCAAGTAGCAGCTCGGCAAAGTTGTAAAGCCGAGACCCCTCAAGCAGCCGCCCAAGAAGAGCCCACTTTCCTCGTGGAATGGGCATTTACAGATTTAGGCTGCGGCAGGCCAGCCACAGAATGCGCAAGCTGAATTGTGCTACAAATCCAGCGAGCAATAGTCTGCTTTGAAGCAGGAGCACCCATCTTGTTTGGTGCATACAGGATAAACAGCGAGTCAGTCTTCCTGACTCCAGCCGTCCTGGAAACATAAATTTTCAAGGCCCTGACTACGTCCAGTAACTTGGAGTCCTCCAAGTCCCTAGTAGCCGCAGGCACCACGATAGGTTGGTTCAAGTGAAAAGCCGATACCACCTTAGGAAGAAACTGGGGACTAGTCCTCAATTCTGCCCTATCCATATGGAAAATCCAATAGGGGCTTTTGCATGACAAAGCCGCCATTTTTTGCCACCCGCCTTGCCGAAGCCAAGGCCAAAAGCATGACCACTTTCCACGTGAGATATTTTAAATCCACGGTTTTGAGTGGCTCAAACCAATGTGACTTTAGGAAACCCAACACCACGTTGAGGTCCCACGGTGCCACTGGAGGCACAAAAGGAGGCTGAATATGCAGCACTCCCTTGACAATGTCTGAACTTCAGGCAGTGAAGCCAGTTCCATTTTGGAAGAAAATCGATAGAGCCGAAATCTGGACCTTAATGGAACCCAATTGTAGGCCCATAGTCACCTCTGACTGTAGGAAGTGCAGAAATCGACCTAGCAGAAATTTCTCCCTTGGGGCCTTCCTGGCCTCACAGTACGCAACATATTTCCGCCATATGCGGTGATAATGGTTAGCGTTCACTTCTTTCCTAGCTTTAAATAGCGTAGGGATAACTTCCTCCGGAATTCCCTTTTCCTTCAGGATCCGGCGTTCAACCGCCATGCCGTCAACGCAGCCGCGGTACGTCTTGAAACAGACAGGCCCCCTGCTGCAGCAGGTCCTGTCTAAGCGGCAGAGGCCATAGGTCCTCTGAGATCATTTCTTGGAGTTCTGGTTACCAAGCTCTTCTTCGCCAACCCGGAACAATGAGTATAGTTCTTACTCCTCTCCTTCTTATTATTCTCATTACCCTGGGTAAGAGAGGCAGAGAAGGGAACACATACACCGACTGGTACACCCACGGGGTTACCAGAGCGTCCACAGCTATCGCCTGAGGGTCCTTGACCTGGCGCAATATCTTTGTAACTTTTAGTTGAGGCGGGACGCCATCATGTCCACCTGTGGCCTTTCCCAACGGTGTACAATCATTTGGAAGACTTCTGGATGAAGTCCCCACTCTCCCGGGTGGAGGTCGTGTCTTCTGAGAAAGTCTGCTTCTCAGTTGTCCACTCCGGGAATGAACACTGCTGACAGTGCTAACACATGATTTTCCGCCCATCGGAGAATCCTTGTGGCTTCTGCCATCGCCATCCTGCTTCTTGTGCCGCCCTGTCGTGTACATGAGCGACCGCCGTAATGTTGTCTGACTGGATCAGCACCGGCCGGTGTTGAAGCAGGGGTCTAGCCTGACTTAGGGCATTGTAAATGGCCCTTAGTTCCAGAATATTTATGTGTAGGGAAGTCTCCTGACTTTTCCATAGCCTTGGAAGTTTCTTCCCTGTGTGACTGCCCCCCAGCCTCGAAGGCTGGCATCCGTGGTCACCAGGACCCAGTCCTGTATGCCGAATCTGCGGCCCCTTAGAAGATGAGCACTCTGCAGCCACCACAACAACGACACCCTGGCCCTTGGAGACAGGGTTATCCGCCGATGCATCTGAAGATGCGACCCGGACCACATGTCCAACAGATCCCACTGGAAAATCCTTGAATGGGACCTGGCGAATGGAATTTCTTCGTAAGAAGCTACCGTCCATCCCAGGGCTCGCGTGCATTGATGCACCGACACCTGTATACGTATTAGGAGGTCTCTGTCTAGAGACGACAACTCCTTGGACTTCTCCTCCGGGAGAAACCCTTTTTATCCTGTTCTGTGTCCAGAACCATACTCAGGAACAGTAGACGCGTCGTAGGAACCAGCTGCGACTTTGGAATATTCAGAATTCAGCCGTGCTGTTGTAGCACTTCCCGATATAGTGCTACTCCGCCGAACAACTGCTCCCTGGACCTCGCCTTTATAAGGAGATCGTCCAAGTACGGGATAATTATTTCGGCCATTACCTTGGTAAATACCTCGGTGCCGGGGACAGACCAACGGCAACGTCTGGAATTGGTAATGACAATCCTGTACCACAATTTTGAGGTACTCCTGGTGAAAAGGGTAAATAGGGACATGCAGGTAAGCATCCTTGATGTCCAGTGATACCCTCCAGGCTTGCAATAATCGCCCTGAGCGATTCCATTTCGAACTTGAACCTTCGTATATAAGTGTTCAAGGCTTTCAATTTTAGAATGGGTCTCACCGAACCGTTTGGTTTCGGTACCACAACATTTTGGAATAGTAACCCCGGCCTTGTTGAAGGAGGGGTACCTAGATTTCACCTGCTGGAAGTGCAGCTTGTGAATTGCCACCAGTACTACCTTTCTCCGAGGGCAGCAGGCAATGCTGAGGTGAGGTAACGGCGAGGGGGAGTCGCCTCGAACTCCAGCCTGTATCCCTGTGATACTATTTGCAGAACCTAGGGATCCACCTGTGGGCAAACCCACTGGTCCCTGAAGTTCCCGAGACGCGCCCCTACCGCACCTGTCTCCATGTGCCTTTTTATTGGCAGCATCACCTGTCCACTGCCGGGTTTCTAATACCCTCCTGGCAGAATGGACATTGCATTAATTCTGGATGCCAGCCGGCAAATATCCCTCTGTGCATCCTTTATATATAAGACAACGTCTTTAATATGCTCTATGTTAGCAAACTATTTTCCCTGTCTTAGAGTATTAATATTATCTGACAGGGTATCAGACCACGCTGCAGCAGCACTATTTATGCTGAGGCGATTGCAGGCCTCAGTATATAACCTGAGTGTGTATATACAGACTTCAGGATAGTCTCCTTCTTTTTATCAGCAGGCTCCTTCAAGGTGGCCATACCCTAAGACGGCAGTGCCACCTTTTTTGACAAACGTGTGAGCGCCTTATCCACCCTAAGGGATATCTCCCAACGTGACCTATCCTCTGGCGGGAAAGGGTACGCCATCAGTAACTTTTTAGAAATTACCAGTTTCTTATTGGGGGAACCCACGCTACTTTACACACTTCATTCATTCATCTGATGGGGGAACAAAACACTGGCTGCTTTTTCTCCCCAAAAATAAAACCCCTTTTATGTGGTACTTGGGTTCATGTCAGAAATGCGTAACACATTTTTTATTGCTGAGATCATGTAACGGATGTTCCTAGTGGATTGTGTATATGTCTCAATCTCGTCGACACTGGAGTCAGACTCCGTGTCGACATCTGTGTCTGCCATCTGAGGTAACGGGCGCTTTTTTGAGCCCCTGATGGCCTTTGAGACGCCTGGGCAGGCGCGGGCTGAGAAGCCGGCTGTCCCACAGCTGTTTTACGTCATCCAGCCTTGTAAGGAGTTGATATTGTCGTTTAATACCTTCCACTTATCCATCCACTCTGGTGTCGGCCCCACAGGGGACGACATCCCATTTATCGGCCTCTGCTCCACCTCCACGTAACCTTCCTCATCCCACATGTCGACACAGCCGTACCGACACACAGCACACACACAGGGAATGCTCTGACTGAGAACAGGACCCCACAAAGTCCTTTGGGGAGACAGAGAGAGTATGCCAGCACACACCAGAGCGCTATATAATGCAGGGATTAACACTATAACTGAGTGATTTTTCCCCCAATAGCTGCTTGTATAAACAATATTGCACCTAAATTTAGTGCCCCCCCTCTCTTTTTAACCCTTTGAGCCTGAAAACTACAGGGGAGAGCCTGGGGAGCTGTCTTCCAGCTGCACTGTGAAGAGAAAATGGCGCCATTGTGCTGAGGGAGATAGCTCCGCCCCTTTTTCGCAGACTTTTCTCCCGCTTTTTTATGGATTCTGGCAGGGGTATTTATCACATATATAGCCTCTGGGGCTATATATTGTGATATATTTGCCAGCCAAGGTGTATTTATTGCTTCTCAGGGCGCCCCCCCCCAGCGCCCTGCACCCTCAGTGACCGGAGTGTGAAGTGTGTATGAGGAGCAATGGCGCACAGCTGCAGTGCTGTGCGCTACCTTGGTGAAGACTGATGTCTTCTGCCGCCGATTTTCCGGATTTCTTCTTGCTTCTGGCTCTGTAAGGGGGCCGGCGGCGCGGCTCCAGGACCGAACACCAATGGCCGGTTCCATGCGGTCGATCCCTCTGGAGCTAATGGTGTCCAGTAGCCTAAGAAGCCCAAGCTACCACCAGTTAGGTAGGTTCGCTTCTTCTCCCCTTAGTCCCTCGCTGCAGTGAGTCTGTTGCCAGCAGATCTCACTGTAAAATAAAAAACCTAACATATACTTTCTTTCTAGGAGCTCAGGAGAGCCCCTAGTGTGCATCCAGCTCGGCCGGGCACAGGATTCTAACTGAAGTCTGGAGGAGGGTCATAGTGGGAGGAGCCAGTGCACACCAGGTAGTCCTAATTCTTTCTTAGCTGTGCCCAGTCTCCTGCGGAGCCGCTATTCCCCATGGTCCTTACGGAGTCCCCAGCATCCACTAGGACGTTAGAGAAAATACTATTTTCTCTTACGTCCTAGAGGATGCTGGGGTCCACATTAGTACCATGGGGATGTACCAAAGCTCCCAGAATGGGAAGGAGAGTGCGGAGGCTCCTGCAGAACTGAGCAAACTTCAGGTCCTCAGAGGCCAAAGTATCGAACCTGTAGAACTTAGCAAACGTGTTCGACCCAGACTAAGTAGCCGCTCGGCAAAGCTGTAAAGCAGAGACACCCCGGGCAGCCGCCCAGGAAGAACCCACCTTGCGAGTAGAGTGGGCCTTAACAGACGTAGGACACGGCAATCCTGCCGTAGAATATGCATGCTGGATAGTTAACCTGATCCAGCAAGATATAGTCTGCTTAGAAGTAGGACACCCAAGTTTCTTGGGATCATACAGGACAAACAGAGAGTACGATTTTCTGTGACAAGCAGCCCTCTTCACATAGATTTTCTGAGCCCTTACAACATCCAAGGACTTTAATGAAATTGAGGAGTCAGTAGCCACTGGCACCACAATAGGTTGGTTGATATGAAATGCCGACACAACCTTCGGAAGGAACTGCTGATGTGTCCGGAGCTCAGCTCTATCTTCATGGAAGACCATGTAGGGGCTTTTACAAGACAAAGCCCCCAACTCCGAAACACTTCTAGCAGAAGCTAAGGCCAACAATGTGAGCCTTCCACATGACAAACTTGACATCAACCTCCTGTAGAAGCTCGAACAAATCCGACTGGAGGAACTGTAACACCACGTTAAGATTCCAGGGTGCCGTAGGTGGCACAAAGAGAGGCTGAATATGCAGAACCCCTTTCAAGAAAGCCTGAACCTCAGTGAGGGAAGCTAGCTGTTTCTGGAAGAAAATGGATAAGGCCGAAATCTGGACCTTCACGGATCCCAACCTCAGGCCTACATCCACACCTGCTTGCAGGAAGGGGAGAAACCGCCCCAGTTGAAACTCCACCGTACGAAACTTCTTGGATTCACACCAAGAGAGATACTTTTTCCAAATGCAATGGTAATGTTTAGACGTTACTCCTTTCCTAGCCTGTATCAAGGTAGGAATAACCTTGCTCGCAATGCCCTCCCGAGCTAATATCTGGCGTTTAACTTCCATGCCTTCAAACGTAGCTGCGATAAGTGAACAGCCTCTGTTGCAGTAGGTCCTCCCGAAAAGGAAGAGGCCTCGGATCTTCCAGCAGAAGACCAAGAAGATCCGCGTACCAAGCCCTTCTTGGCCAGTCCGAAGCAATGAGGATTGCCTGAACTCTTGTTCTCCTTATGAGTTTTAGAACTCTTAGAATGAGTGGAAGTAGAGGAAACACGTACACCGACTGGAACACCCACGGAGTCACTATGGTGTGCACCGACACGGCTTGCGGTTCCCTTAATACTTGACCTTGAACAATACCTCCGAAGCTTCTTATTGAGATGGGAGGCCATCATGTCTATTTGAGGTACACCCCAAAGATCTGTTACCTCCGTGAACACCTCCGGATGGAGTCCCCACTCTCCTGGATGTAGATCGTTTCTGCTGAGGAAGTCCGCTTTCCAGCTGTCTACTCCCAAAATGAAGATTGCCGACAGCGCCAACAAGCGTTTTTCTGCCCAGAGGATGATGTTACCTCTGACATTGCAGCTCTGCTCTTCATTCCGCCCTGTCGGTTGATGTAAGACACTGTCGTTACATTGTCCGACTGCACTTGAATGGCCCTATTTCTCAGAAGATGGGCCGCTTGGAGAAGACCGTTGTAGACGGCTCTTAGTTCTAGAATGTTTATCGGCCGGCCGACTTCCAGACTTGACCACCTTCCTTGGAAGTTTTCCCCTTGAGTGACTGCGCCCCAGCCTCGGAGACTTGCATCCGTAGTTAGAAGGATCCAGTCCTGACTCCCAAACCTGCGGCACTCCAGAAGGTGAGGTAGTTGCAACCACCAGAGGAGTGAAATCCTGGCCTTTGGTGACAGACGTATCCTCTGGTGCATATGTAGATGGGATCCCGACCACTTGTCCAGGAGATCCAGTTGGAAGGACTGAGCATGAAACCTCCCATACTGTAGAGCCTCGTAAGAGGCCACCATCTTTCCCAGAAGGCGAATGCACTGATGAGCAGACACCCGGGTTGGCTTCAGGACATACCGGACCATTATTTGTATCACCAATGCTTTTTCCTCTGGAAGAAACGCCCTCTGCACTTCCGTGTCGAGGATCATTCCCAGAAATTACAACCTCCTGGTTGGTTCCAAATTTGATTTTGGAAGATTCAGGATCCAACCGTGTTCCCTTAGCAGGTGGGTCGGGAGAAGGATGGACTGTAACAGCTTCTCCCTGGACGTTGCCTTTATCAGCAGATAGTCCAGATATGGAATCATGTTCATCCCCTGTCTGCGGAGGAGAACCATCATTTCCGCCATCACCTTGGTGAAAACCCTCGGTGCTGTGGAGAGGCCAAATGGCAGAGCCTGTAACTGATAGTGACAGTCCAACAGTGCGAATCGGAGATAAGCCTGATGCGGCAGCCAAATCGGAATGTGGAGGTATGCATCCTTGATATCCAGGGATACCAGGAATTCCCCCTCTTCCAGACTTGATATCACCACCCTTAGAGACTACATTTTGAACTTTAACTCCTTCAGAAAGGGATTTAGTGATTTCAGGTTGAGAATGGGCCTGACCGAACCATCCGGTTTTGGTACCACGAAAAGGTTTGAATAGCAACCATTGTTTTGCAGATGAGGAGGGACTGGTACAATAACCTGTGCCTCCACCAACTTCTGGACGGCTGCCTGCAGGACAGCCCTGTCTGCCAGCAAAGCTGGTAAGCCTGATTTGAAGAATCGGTGAGGAGGGAGATCTTGAAATTCCAGCCTGTACCCCTGGGACATGATATCTTGCACCCTGGGCCGGACGACACCCAGACGTGACAGAAAAGCCTGAGTCTCGCTCCCACTGGCCCCACCTCCGGGGTGTGCAGTCCACAGTCATGCTGAGGGCTTCGGCGTACCTGAAGCAGGTTTCTGTCCCTGGGAACCCGCAGCAGCCGGTTTCTTGGATTTGGGCCGTCCTCCCCTAAAGAAGGTGTTGGACGTTCTGGCCTTTCGTGGCTTGGCAGCCCGAAAGCGCTGTGATGCAGTTGAAGAAAAAAGGGTTTCTTTGTAGCAGGTGCAGCTGAGGGAAGAAAATGTGACTTACCCGCCATAGCCGTGGAGAGCTACGCGTCTAACGCTTCCCCAAAGAGAGCCTGACCTGTGTAGGGTAGAGTCTCCACACTTCACCTGGATTCCGCGTCGGCAGACCACTGTCGCAGCCACAGTCCTCGACGAGCTGAGACAGACCATGGAAGAAATTCCTGCAGCCATGGAACCCAGGTCTTTCATAGACTCTACCAAAAATCCTGCCGAATCCTGAATGTTACGCACAAAAAATTAATCAGATTTATCCATAGTATCCAAATCTTCAAGTAATGTGCCTGACCACTTTACTATAGCTTTGGCAATCAAAGCACTGGTAATAGTGGGACGTAATATAGTCCCTGAAGCAGTGTACATGGATTTGAGCGTATTATCAATTTTACGATCAGCCGACTCTTTCAAGGCGGTGGATCCTGGAACAAGTAAAACCACTTTTTTTGAGAGTCTGGATACAGAAGCGTCAACAATGGGGGGGTTTTCCCATTCTTTTCTATCCTCCACAGGGAAAGGAAACGCCACCTGGACCCTTTTAGGGATCTGGAATTTTTTCTCAGGGTTTTCCCATGCTTTTTCAAAAATAGCATTTAATTCTTTTGATGCAGGGAAGGTTAGCGAGGCTTTCTTCTTTTCAGTAAAGTAAGCCTCCTAATAGTAATATTCAACACATCCCTGATGGCCTCTATCATCAACTGCACCCCTTTTGCAAGAGATGCTGCCTTCCTCAACACATCCCCATCACCGTCCTCAGTGTCAGAATCAGTACCCGTTTCATCTTGCATAATCTGTGCAAGAGCAAGTTTTTGGTAATATACAGCGGAGGGGGGCCTGAGGTAAAAGAACTGAGCCAGACTGCCATAGAGTTATGTAAAGCCTGAGTTGCAGACTCATTCTGTGCAACCCTACTAGAAATCTGAGAAATCATAGATTTGATAGAGGATAACCAATCAGGCTCCCTTGCTGGTATCTATGCTAAAACAGTGTAATCCTTATTACATGGAATGGGATCATCCTGAGAGGATATATCCTCTGCAGCATATGACACAGAGTCCCTGGACATAGCTTAATGAGGACCACAGACAATCCACACACACACACAGGGGAGAGCAGACAGAGTTTCACCCCCAAGAATGGCAAGAGAGACACAGAGATTGGACCCAACCCACACACAACGAAATGGTGCCGTCTTCCCGCTATTCATAGGATTATACTGGCCTGAGGAATTATGTTGTCAGAGATCCCGGGACCCAGACAGGCTGTGTGACCAGTGTAGGCGCTGGCTCAGGGCGCCCCTCACAGTTCCGCGCTATGTACCGCTGAGCCCCGGAGCGCAGCTAGTACTGCGCTCCATACCCTGTTGCCGCCATCTACACACCGGCCCCCCGCTTGCTAAGGGGGTCGGTGACTCACTCGCCACCAATCTTCTGGCTCTGTAAGGGGGTGGCGGCATGCTGCTGGGGTGAGCGATAACCTGTGGCGGGGAACG
Source organism: Pseudophryne corroboree (assembly GCF_028390025.1). Taxonomy (NCBI): domain Eukaryota; kingdom Metazoa; phylum Chordata; class Amphibia; order Anura; family Myobatrachidae; genus Pseudophryne; species Pseudophryne corroboree. Next base: position 718,266,233 of record NC_086447.1, read on the forward strand.
ATCTGTCCCCTCAGGAGCTCAGTGTCCTGTCAGCGGAGATAGTGGCTCAGACCCCGCAGGGCGGACTCTACTCCCCCCTTTACTCCCACTAAGCTGGGAGGCTGTTGCCAGCAGCCTCCTTATAAAATAACAAACTCTAAAAACAAACTTTTTCTAAAGAAGCTCTGTAGAGCTCCCCTAGCTGTGACCTGCTCCTCTGGGCACATTTTCTAAACCGAGTCTGGTAGGAGGGGCATAGAGGGAGGAGCCAGCCCACACTCTCAAACTCTTAAAGTGCCAATGGCTCCTGGTGGACCCGTCTATACCCCATGGTACTAATGTGGACCCCAGCATCCTCTAGGATGTAAGAAAAAAGGGGTCAATTAGGTTCAAAGCTGCATATAAGGCCTTTACAATCGCTGTATACTCATTCATTCCTGAGAAAACAGAGAGCATTGTTATTTCCATTGTTATCTAGATCAATGGGAACATGAATACCACAGATGGAAGGAAATCGCTATAAAATTGAAACTACAACATACTTTTTTGTTATGTAGAATATGCAAATTTGCGAGTAGTCTCATGTCTCACACGACAAAAAAAAGTGTGTAAAACAAAAAATAAGATTTTACTTTCCGGTAAATCTATTTCTCGTAGTCCGCAGAGGATGCTGAGGACTCCGTAAGGACCATGGGGATAGACGGGCTCCGCAGGAGACATGGGCACTTTGAGAAAGAATTTAGTTCCTGGTGTGCACTGGCTCCTCCCTCTATGCCCCTCTTCCAGACCTCAGTTAGAGAAACTGTGCCCAGAGGAGATGGACAGTACGAGGAAAGGATTTTGTTAATCCAAGGGCAAGATTCATACCAGCCACACCAATCACACCGTATAACTTGTGATAACTACCCAGTTAACAGTATGAAAACAACATATCATCAGTTCAAGACCGATGCAACTATAACATAACCCTTATTGAAGCAATAACTATATACAAGTATTGCAGGAGAAGTCCGCACTTTGGACGGGCGCCCAGCATCCTCTACGGACTACGAGAAATAGATTTACCGGTAAGTAAAATCTTATTTTCTCTAACGTCCTAGAGGATGCTGGGGACTCCGTAAGGACCATCGGGATTATACCAAAGCTCCCAAACGGGCGGGAGAGTGCGGATGACTCTGCAGCACCGATTGAGCAAACATGAGGTCCTCCTCAGCCAGGGTATCAAACTTGTAGAATTTTGCAAAAGTGTTTGAACCCGACCAAGTAGCAGCTCGACACAGCTGTAGTGCCGAGACCCCCCCGGGCAGCCGCCCAAGAAGAGCCCACCTTCCTAGTGGAATGGGCCTTGACCGATTTTGGTAACGGCAAACCAGCCGTAGAATGCGCTTGCTGAATCGTGTTACAAATCCAGCGAGCAATAGTTTGCTTTGAAGCAGGGGCACCAATCTTGTTGGATGCATACAGGACAAACAGCGCTTCAGTTTTCCTGACTCTAGCCGTTCTGGCTACGTAAATTTTCAAAGCCCTGACCACATCAAGTAACTCGGAATCCTCCAAGTCACGTGTAGCCACAGGCACCACAATAGGTTGGTTCATATGAAAAGATGAAACCACTTTTGGCAGAAATTGCGAACGGGTTCGCAATTCTGCTCTATCCAAATGGAAAACCAAATAGGGGCTTTTATGTGACAAAGCCGCTAATTCAGACACTCGCCTAGCCGAAGCCAAGGCTAATAACATGACCACCTTCCACGTGAGATATTTCAACTCCACCATTTTAAGTGGTTCAAACCAGTGTTACTTTAGGAAACTTAACACCACGTTAAGATCCCAAGGTGCCACCGGAGGCACAAAAGGAGGCTGAATATGCAGCACTCCCTTTACAAAAGTCTGAACTTCTGGGAGAGAAGCCAATTCTTTTTGAAAGAAAATGGATAGGGCCGAAATCTGGACCTTAATGGAACCTAATTTAAGGCCCAAATTCACTCCAGTTTGTAGGAAGTGAAGGAAACGGCCCAGATGGAATTCTTCCGTAGGAGCATTCTTGGTCCCACACCAAGAAACATATTTTCGCCATATACGGTGATAATGTTTTGCTGTTACTTCCTTCCTAGCCTTTATCAGCGTAGGATAAACCTCAACCGGAATGCCTTTTTCTGCTAGGATCCGGCGTTCAACCACCATGCCGTCAAACGCTGCCACGGTAAGTCTTGGAACAGACAGGGTCCCTGTTGCAACAGGTCCTGTCTTAGAGGAAGAGGCCACGGATCTTCTGTGAGCAGTTCCTGCAGATCTGGATACCAGGTCCGTCTTGGCCAATCTGGAACAATGAGGATTGTTCTCAAACCTTTTCTTCTTATTATCCTCAACACCTTTGGTATGAGAGGAAGAGGAGTGAAAACATAGACTGACCGGAACACCCACGGTGTCACTAGGGCGTCTACCGCTACTGCCTGAGGGTCTCTTGACCTGGCGCAATACCTCTGTAGCCGTTTGTTGAGGCGGGACGCCATCATGTCTATCTGTGGCAGTTCCCAACGACTCACAATCTGTGCGAAGACTTCTGGATGAAGTCCCCACTCTCCCGGGTGTAGGTCGTGTCTGCTGAGGAAGTCTGCTTCCCAGTTGTCCACTCCCGGAATGAACACTGCTGACAGTGTGCTTACATGATTCTCCGCCCAGCGAAGAATTCTGTTGGCTTCCGCCATTGCCACTCTGCTCCTTGTGCCACCTTGGCGGTTTACATGAGCCACTGCGGTGATGTTGTCTGACTGGATCAGAACTGGTCGGTCGCGAAGTAAGGTCTCCGCTTGACGTAGGGCGTTGTATATAGCCCTTAGCTCCAGGATGTTGATGTGAAGACAAGTCTCTTGACTTGACCAAAGACCCTGGAAATTTCTTCCCTGTGTGACTGCTCCCCAACCTCGGAGGCTTGCGTCCGTGGTCACCAGGATCCAGTCCTGAATGCCGAATCTGCGACCCTCGAGAAGGTGAGCACTCTGCAGCCACCACAGTAGTGACACCCTGGCCCTGGGGGACAGGGTGATCAACCGATGCATCTGAAGATGTGAACCGGACCACTTGTCCAGTAGGTCCCATTGGAAAGTCCTCGCATGGAACCTGCCGAAGGGAATGGCCTCGTATGACGCCACCATCTTTCCTAGGACTCGAGTGCAAAGATGCACTGACACCTGTTTTGGTTTCAATAGGTTCTTGACCAGAGTCATGAGTTCCTGGGCCTTCTCTATCGGGAGATAAACCCTCTTCTGGTCCGTGTCCAGAATCATGCCCAAGAAGGGTAGACGAGTCGTAGGAACCAACTGCGACTTTGGAATATTGAGAATCCAGCCGTGTTGCTGTAACACTTTCAGTGAAAGATACGCTGTTCAGCAACTGCTCTCTTGATCTCGCTTTTATGAGGAGATCGTCCAAGTACGGGATAATTGTGACACCTTGCTTCCGCAGGCGCACCATCATTTCCGCCATTACCTTGGTGAAAATCCTCGGGGCCGTTAAGAGACCAAACGGCAACGTCTGAAATTGGTAATGACAATCCTGTACCGCAAATCTTAGGTACACCTGATGAGGTGGATAAATGGGGACATGAAGGTACGCATCCTGTATGTCCAGTGACACCATAAAATCCCCCCTTTCCAGGCTTGCGATGTCCGCTCTTAGCGATTCCATCTTGAACTTAAACCTTTTCAAGTATAGGTTCAGAGATTTTAAATTCAATATGGGTCTGACCGAACCGTCCGGTTTCGGGACTACAAACATGGTCGAATAATAACCCCTTCCCTGTTGAAGGAGGGGAACTTGACCACCACCTGCTGAAGATACAATTTTTGTATTGCGTTTAACACTATTTCCCTCTCTTGGGGGGAAGATGGTAGGGCTGATTTGAAATATCGGCGAGGAGGCACCTCTTCGAATTCCAGCTTGAAACCCTGAGACACAATTTCTATTGCCAAGGATCCACCTGGGAGTGAACCCACATGTAGCTGAAATTCCGAAGACGTGCCCCCACCGGGCCCGACTCCGCCAGTGGAGCCCCAGCGTCATGCGGTGGATTTTGCAGAGGCCGGTGAGGACTTCTGTTCCTGGGAACTAGCTGTATTGTGCAGCTTCTTTCCTCTGCCCCTACCTCTGGCATGAAAGGACGCACCTCGGACTTTCTTGTTTCTTTGTGAACGAAAGGACTGCATTTGATAATGTGGTGCTCTCTTAGGCTGTGAGGGAACATAAGGCAAAAAATTTGACTTTCCAGCTGTAGCTGTGGAGACCAGGTCCGAGAGACTTCCCCGAACAATTCCTCACCCCTGTAAGGTAAAACCTCCATATGCCTTTTTAAGTCGGCATCACCTGTCCATTGCCGAGTCCACAGGACCCTTCTGGCAGAAATTGACATAGCGTTTTTTCTAGAACCCAGTAGACTAATGTCTCTTTGAGAATCTCTCATATGTAGGACAACGTCTTTTATATGCCCCAGGGTCAATAATACAGTATCCTGATCTAGGGTATCCAATTCCTCAGATAAGGTATCCGTCCATGCCGCTACAGCACTACACACCCAGGCCGACGCTACTGCCGGTCTTAGTAAGGTACCTGAATGTGTATAAATGGACTTCAGGGTAACCTCCTGTTTGCGGTCAGCAGCATCTTTGAGGGTAGCCGTATCCTGGGACGGCAGGGATACCTTTTTGGATAAGCGTGTTAAAGCTTTGTCCACCCTAGCGGAGGATTCCCATCGTAGCCTATCCGTTGGCGGGAAAGGATACGCCATAAGAATCCGTTTGGAAATCTTCATTTTATTATCTGGAGATTCCCAAGCTTTTTCACATAACTCATTCAGTTCGTGTGAGGGGGGAAAAATTATCTCAGGCTTCTTTCCCTTATACATATACACCCTCGTGTCAGGGACAGGGGTTTCCTCTGTGATGTGCAAAACATCCTTTATTGCTATAATATCGAAGGGATTTAGCCAATTTTGGCTGTAACTTTGCATCATCGTAATGGACACTGGAGTCAGAATCCATGTCGGAATCTGTGTCAACAATTTGGGATAGTGGGCGCTTATGAGACCCTGACGGTCCCTGCGACAGAGGATCAGGCACGGGTTGAGACCCTGATTGTCCCAATGCATCAGCCTTGTCAAATTTTCTATGCAAGGAATTAACATTATCATTTAAAACCTTCCACATATCCATCCAATCGGGTGTCGGTGCCGTCGGCGGAGACACCACATTCATTTGCTCCCGCTCCTCTCCCACATAGCCTTCCTCATCAGACATGTCGACACAAGCGTATCGACACCACACACAGGGAATGTCCTTTCTGAAGACAGTTACCCCACAAGGCCTTATGGAGAGACAGAGAGAGAGTATGCCAGCACACACCCCAGCGCTATAATATCCCAGGAATAGCACAGTAACTTAATGTTAACCCAGTAGCTGCTGTATGTATAGTTTTTGCGCCTAATTATGTCCCCCCCCCCCCCCTCTCTTTTCAACCCTCTTCTACCGTGTATCAGCAGGGGAAAGTCCGGGGAGCTTCCTCTCAGCGGTGCTGTGGAGAAAAAATGGCGCTGGTGAGTGCTGAGGGAGAAGCCCCGCCCCCTCGACGGCGGGCTTCTGTCCCGCTTATACAGTAATTTTGGCGGGGGCTCACACATATATACAGTGCCCAGCTGTATATATGTGTACTTTTGCCAACATGAGGTCCCAAATGCTGCCCAGGGCGCCCCCCCCTGCGCCCTTACAGTGACCGGAGTATGTGAGGTGTGTGGAGCAATGGTGCACAGCTGCAGTGCTGTGCGTTACCTCTAGTGAAGATCATGAAGTCTTCTGCCGCCTGTGTAGTCTTCTTTTCTTCTCATACTCACCCGGCTTCCATCTTCCGGCTCTGCGAGGGGAACGGCGGCGCGGCTCTGGGACGGACGGCGAGGTTGAGATCCTGCGTACCAATCCCTCTGGAGCTAATGGTGTCCAGTAGCCTAAGAAGCAGGACCTAGCTTCAGAGAGTAGGGCTGCTTCTCTCCCCTCAGTCCCTCGATGCAGGGAGTCTGTTGCCAGCAGAGCTCCCTGAAAATAAAAAACCTAACAAAATACTTTCCATCAGTAAACTCAGGAGAGCTCACTGAAAAGCACCCAGCTCCTCTGGGCATAGTATCAAAACGGAGGTCTGGAGGAGGGGCATAGAGGGAGGAGCCAGTGCACAGCAGGAACTAAATTCTTTCTTAAAGTGCCCATGTCTCCTGCGGAGCCCGTCTATACCCATGCTCCTTACGGAGTCCCCAGCATTCTCTAGGACGTTAGAGAAAATAAGATTTTACTCACCGGTAAATCTATTTCTCGTAGTCCGTAGTGGATGCTGGGACTCCGTAAGGACCATGGGGAATAGCGGTTCCGCAGGAGACTGGGCACAACTAAAGCAAGCTTTAGGACTACATGGTTTGCACTGGCTCCTCCCCCTATGACCCTCCTCCAGACCTCAGTTAGGATACTGTGCCCGGAAGAGCTGACACAATAAGGAAGGATTTTGAATCCCGGGTAAGACTCATACCAGCCACACCAATCACACCGTATAACTCGTGATACTATACCCAGTTAACAGTATGAATAATAACTGAGCCTCTCAACAGATGGCTCAACAATAACCCTTCAGTTAGGCAATAACTATAAACAAGTATTGCACACAATCCGCACTTGGGATGGGCGCCCAGCATCCACTACGGACTACGAGAAATAGATTTACCGGTGAGTAAAATCTTATTTTCTCTGACGTCCTAAGTGGATGCTGGGACTCCGTAAGGACCATGGGGATTATACCAAAGCTCCCAAACGGGCGGGAGAGTGCGGATGACTCTGCAGCACTGAATGGGCAAACTCTAGGTCCTCCTCAGCCAGGGTGTCAAACTTGTAGAATTTAGCAAATGTGTTTGACCCCGACCAAGTAGCTGCTCGGCAAAGTTGTAAAGCCGAGACCCCTCGGGCAGCCGCCCAAGAAGAGCCCACCTTCCTCGTGGAATGGGCTTTCACTGATTTAGGATGCGGCAGTCCAGCCGCAGAATGAGCAAGCTGAATCGTGCTACAGACCCAGCGAGCAATAGTCTGCTTTGAAGCAGGAGCACCCAGCTTGTTGGGTGCATACAGGATAAATAGCGAGTCAGTTTTCCTGACACTAGCCGTCCTGGAAACATAAATTTTCAGGGCCCTGACTACGTCCAACAACTTGGAAGCCTCCAAGTATTTAGTAGCCGCAGGCACCACGATAGGTTGGTTCAAATGAAAGGCTGATACCACCTTAGGGAGAAACTGGGGACGAGTCCTCAATTCTGCCCTATCCATATGGAAAATCAGATAAGGGCTTTTACATGACAAAGCCGCCAATTCTGACACACGCCTGGCCGAAGCCAAGGCCAACAGCATGACCACTTTCCACGTGAGATATTTTAATTCCACGGTTTTAAGAGGCTCAAACCAATGTGACTTTAGGAAATCCAACACCACGTTGAGATCCCAAGGTGCCACTGGAGGCACAAAAGGGGGCTGAATATGCAGCACTCCCTTAACAAAAGTCTGAACTTCAGGTAGTGAAGCCAGTTCTCTCTGGAAGAAAATCGATAGAGCCGAAATCTGGACCTTAATGGAACCCAATTTTAGGCCCATAGTCACCCCTGACTGTAGGAAGTGCAGAAAACGGCCCAGCTGAAATTCCTCCGTTGGGGCCTTCCTGGCATCACACCACGCAACATATTTTCGCCAAATGCGGTGATAATGGTTTGCGGTCACTTCTTTCCTAGCTTTAATCAGCGTAGGAATGACTTCCTCCGGAATGCCCTTTTCCTTCAGGATCCGGTGTTCAACCGCCATGCCGTCAAACGCAGCCGCGGTAAGTCTTGGAACAGACAGGGCCCCTGCTGCAGCAGGTCCTGTCTGAGCGGCAGAGGCCATGGGTCCTCTGAGATCATTTCTTGAAGTTCCGGGTACCAAGCTCTTCTTGGCCAATCCGGAACAATGAGTATAGTTCTTACTCCTCTTCTCCTTATTATCCTCAGTACCTTGGGTATGAGAGGAAGAGGAGGGAACACATAAACCGACCGGTACATCCACGGTGTCACTAGAGCGTCCACAGCTATCGCCTGAGGGTCTCTTGACCTGGCGCAATATCTTTCTAGCTTTTTGTTGAGGCGGGACGCCATCATGTCCACCTGTGGCCTTTCCCAACGGTTTACAATCAGTTGGAAGACTTCTGGATGAAGTCCCCACTCTCCCGGGTGGAGGTCGTGCCTGCTGAGGAAGTCTGCTTCCCAGTTGTCCACTCCCGGAATGAACACTGCTGACAGTGCTAACACGTGATTTTCCGCCCATCGGAGAATCCTTGTGGCTTCTGCCATCGCCGTCCTGCTTCTTGTGCCGCCCTGTCGGTTTACATGGGCGACTGCCGTGATGTTGTCTGACTGGATCAGTACCGCCTGGTTTTGAAGCAGGGGTTTTGCCTGACTTAGGGCATTGTAAATGGCCCTCAGTTCCAGAATATTTATGTGTAGGGAAGTCTCCTGACTCGACCATAGTCCTTGGAAGTTCCTTCCCTGTGTGACTGCCCCCCAGCCTCGAAGGCTGGCATCCGTGGTCACCAGGACCCAGTCCTGTATGCCGAATCTGCGGCCCTCTTGAAGATGAGCACTTTGCAGCCACCACAGCAGAGACACCCTGGTCCTTGGAGACAGGGTTATCAGCCGATGCATCTGAAGATGCGATCCGGACCACTTGTCCAACAGGTCCCACTGAAAAGTCCTTGCATGGAACCTGCCGAATGGAATTGCTTCGTAGGAAGCTACCATTTTTCCCAGGACTCGCGTGCAGTGATGCACCGACACCTGTTTTGGTTTCAGGAGGTCTCTGACTAGAGATGACAGCTCCTTGGCTTTCTCCTCCGGGAGAAACACTTTTTTCTGTTCTGTGTCCAGAACCATCCCCAGGAACAGTAGACGTGTCGTAGGGACCAGCTGTGACTTTGGAATATTTAGAATCCAACCGTGCTGTTGTAGCACCTCCCGAGATAGTGCTACCCCGACCAACAACTGCTCCCTGGACCTCGCCTTTATCAGGAGATCGTCCAAGTACGGGATAATTAAAACTCCCTTTTTTCGAAGGAGTATCATCATTTCGGCCATTACTTTGGTAAATACCCTCGGTGCCGTGGACAGACCAAACGGCAACGTCTGGAATTGGTAATGACAATCCTGTACCACAAATCTGAGGTACTCCTGGTGAGGATGGTAAATGGGGACATGCAGGTGAGCATCCTTGATGTCCAGTGATACCATGTAATCCCCCTCGTCCAGGCTTGAAATAACCGCCCTGAGCGATTCCATCTTGAACTTGAATTTTTTTATATAAGTGTTCAAGGATTTCAAATTTAAAATGGGTCTCACCGAACCGTCCGGTTTCGGTACCACAAACATTGTGGAATAGTAACCCCGTCCTTGTTGAAGGAGGGGCACCTTGACTATCACCTGCTGGGAATACAGCTTGTGAATTGCCTCTAGCACTGCCTCCCTGCCTGAGGGAGTTGTTGGCAAGGCAGATTTGAGGAAACGGCGGGGGGGGGGAGACGTCTCGAATTCCAGCTTGTACCCCTGAGATACCACTTGAAGGATCCAGGGATCCACCCGTGAGCAAGCCCACTGATTGCTGAAGTGTTTGAGACGGGCCCCCACCGTACCTGGCTCCACCTGTGGAGCCCCAGCGTCATGCGGTGGACTTGGGGGGAGGACTTTTGCTCCTGGGAACTGGCTGTATGCTGCAGCTTTTTCCCTCTACCTCTGCCTCTGGGCAGAAAGGACGCGCCTTTAACCCGCTTGCCTTTCTGGGGCCGAAAGGACTGTACCTGATAACATGGTGCTTTCTTTGGCTGTGAGGGAACATGGGGTAAAAATGCTGACTTCCCAGCTGTGGCTGTGGAACCGAGGTCCGAGAGACCATCCCCAAACAACTCCTCACCTTTATAAGGCAAAACTTCCATGTGCCTTTTAGAATCTGCATCACCTGTCCACTGCCGAGTCCATAATCCTCTCCTGGCAGAAATGGACATTGCACTTATTTTAGATGCCAGCCGGCAAATATCCCTCTGTGCATCTCTCATGTATAAGACTGCGTCTTTTATATGCTCTACGGTTAGCAATATAGTGTCCCTGTCTAGGGTATCAATATTTTCTGACAGGGAATCTGACCACGCAGCTGCAGCACTGCACATCCATGCTGAAGCAATAGCCGGTCTCAATATAATACCTGAGTGTGTATACACAGACTTCAGGATAGCCTCCTGCTTCCTATCAGCAGGCTCCTTTAGGGCGGCCGTATCCGGAGACGGTAGTGCCACCTTCTTTGACAGGCGTGTGAGCGCTATATCCACCCTAGGGGATGTTTCCCAACGTGACCTATCCTCTGGCGGGAAAGGGTACGCCATTAGTAACCTTTTAGAAATTACCAGTTTCTTATCGGGGGAAGCCCACGCTTCTTCACATTCTTCATTTAATTCCTCAGATGGGGGAAAAACTACTGGTAGTTTTTTCTCCCCAAACATAATACCCTTTTTTGTGGTACCTGGGGTAACATCAGAAATGTGCAACACATTTTTCATTGCCTCAATCATGTAACTTGTGGCCCTATTGGAAGTTACATTAGTCTCATCGTCGTCGACACTGGATTCAGTATCCGTGTCGACATCTGTGTCTGCCATCTGAGGTAGCGGGCGTTTTAGAGCCCCTGATGGCTTTTGAGACAGTTGGGCAGGCACGAGCTGAGAAGCCGGCTGTCCCACATCTGCTATGTCGTCAAACCTTTTATGTAAGGAGTTGACACTTTCACGTAAGTCCTTCCACAAGTCCATCCACTCAGGTGTCTGCCCCGCAGGGGGTGACATCACATTTATCGGCAACTGCTCCGCCTCCACATAAGCCTCCTCATCAAACATGTCGACACAGCCGTACCGACACACCGCACACACACAGGGAATGCTCTGACTGAGGACAGGACCCCACAAAGCCCTTTGGGGAGACAGAGAGAGAGTATGCCAGCACACACCAGAGCGCTATATAACACAGGGATTAACACTGTAACGGAGTGATTTTCCCAATAGCTGCTTGTATACACAATATTGCGCCTAAATTTAGTGCCCCCCCTCTCTTTTTTACCCTATGTAGTCTGGAAACTGCAGGGGAGAGCCTGGGAGCGATCCTTCCAGCGGAGCTGTGAGGGAAAATGGCGCCAGTGTGCTGAGGGAGATAGCCCCGCCCCTTTTCCGGCGGACTTCTCCCGCTTTTTTGTAGGTATATCTGGCAGGGGATTTTACACATATATAGTCTCTATGACTATATTATGTGTAGTTTTGCCAGCCAAGGTACTTAATATTGCAGCCCAGGGCGCCCCCCCCAGCGCCCTGCACCCATCAGTGACCGGAGTGTGAGGTGTGCATGGGAAGCAATGGCGCACAGCTGCAGTGCTGTGCGCTACCTTGATGAAGACCGAAGTCTTCTGCCGCCGATTTCCAGGACTGTCTTCTTGCTTCTGGCTCTGTAAGGGGGACGGCGGCGCGGCTCCGGGACAGGACGATCGAGGTCGGGCCCTGTGTTCGATCCCTCTGGAGCGAATGGTGTCCAATAGCCTAGAAGCCCAAGCTAGCTGCAAGCAGGTAGGTTCGCTTCTCTCCCCTTAGTCCCTCGTAGCAGTGAGTCTGTTGCCAGCAGATCTCACTGAAAATAAAAAACCTAAAATAAACTTTCTTTTTCTAGGAGCTCAGGAGAGCCCCTAGTGTGCATCCAGCTCAGCCGGGCACAAGATTCTAACTGAGGTCTGGAGGAGGGTCATAGGGGGAGGAGCCAGTGCACACCAGGTAGTCCTAAAGCTTTCTTTAGTTGTGCCCAGTCTCCTGCGGAGCCGCTATTCCCCATGGTCCTTACGGAGTCCCAGCATCCACTTAGGACGTCAGAGAAATATATATATATATATATATATATATATATATATATGTGTCTATCTCTATATCAGGTACTGTTGAAAATCAGGCCTGGTTTACCAACTGAATCCACACAAGAAAGTGCCCGCTGACTATGTGCAAATGTGTCATGGGAACAGAGCTCTTTCCCACAGAAAAATAACGCATGCATCAAATTCCATTCATGTTTCCATTGCCAAGTTAAGATCATCTTTCATTTGTTTTACTACAAAAGAAAACTGCAATTTTCTCCCTTTCCAAAGCAAAGCTCTCAGCTCTCCTGTCCTGCAGGCATATTTTATGGGAAAATAGTTTGCACTGCGCAAGAAAATAAACCTTCCTGAGTACGGTTATGTGCAATAGGTAAGGATAAGGTTTTCCTAGGTTAAACCAAGATCTCAGCTAGGCCACAAGAAGTGCATCATTAAGGCCAGGAACACAATGGCCAGGAACACATCAGAACGATTGTGTTCCTGGCCAATACGTTGTGTGACGGGACCCTGAATCATTCCCTGCATTCACACTAGCATGATCAAGGGGACGACAGCGCGATGTACAATACTATGCTATGCTGTACACTATATCTTCTGCATGGCCAACCAGTAGAGTTTGCATGCAACCTGGGGGAGAGTGCAAACGGGGTACACTCTAAACTATCCGACTGATATGTAGTTCCAAGTTGGCCAGAAATTAGATATTATGTAGATATTGTTCTAGTGCAAGGGTTCTCAAACTCAGTCATCAGGACCCCACAGCTCACCTGGCAGGTGCACTATGTACCACCAACTGTCACATTTTAAAAATCCACAGTTGACATGGAAAACTGTATGGGGTCCCGAGTGTAACGACACAGCCGACACGTCGTGTCGCACAGTCGTAAAATACACGCGGTTACTTTCCTAGCCCTGGTCCTACCCATGGACTCCACTAATTGCAGATATGTTATTAATTATATGCTAGGCAATATTGTATTGTGTTATTATATTGTACAGTTATATTTATCTGTTATATTGGAAACATGTATTTTATTTGGTTATACTGTGTTCAATGTGTGTAATTATTAACAGGAATAAGTCTATGCCAGAGTGTTATTTAACATGGTAAACAATTCATTGTAATGTAAGTCCCCTAGCTGAACAATCAGATGTGATTAGGATGAGTAGGTTCAGTAGTAAACAGGTTATGTATGGAGCCTGCAGGTAATCTGATCACATACACCCCATTGTGTACAGGAGCCCAGACACCTTGTCTCCTCTGTGACCTCCTGACTGACCAGCTGGTGTGATGAATAGACAGGGGAGGATATAACAAGAGTGAGCTCTTCTGGTGAGGGTGAGATCTACACAGAAGGTCAGAGAGAGTGGATGTACCTCTGGAGTGGAGACACTGACTAGGCATTGCGGTGCCGTCAGTGACAAAGGGCACTGTGTGAGCTGGTATCCCAGACCAGGGGACACAGAACTACTGCTGGCATGTGACATAAGGAGACTGTAATTCTAAACTACTGTGGGGACTTAGTAAGTAAGATACCATCCTGGCATGTAATAGTTACTGTTTTGTGTACTGTGTGTGTATTTTTACAATAAAGGGCATTTGCCACTTTACTAAACTGTTTACCTGAGTGATCAGAGAATCTGTATCTTCACACTGAGGACAGGGTTTGAGAATCTCACACTCAAACTCACTTACGTAAAGACCAGAAAACACTCCTACATAATGCAGCCATTCCCCACTTTCAATGAGCACAACCATTTTGTGGGTTTAATTAAAATACTTAAGAAAGAAGCTTACTAGGAACTTGCTAAAATTGTATTATCAGAGAGCAAAATAGCTCTTCCACTGTATATATGAGAGATGCTCAAAGAGACATTAGTCTACTAGGTTCTAGAATAAACGCTATGTCGATTTCTGCCAGAAGGGTCCTGTGGACTCGGCAATGGACAGGTGATGCCGACTCAAAAAGGCACATGGAGGTTTTACCTTACAAGGGTGAGGAATAGTTTGGGGAGGGTCTCTCGGACCTGGTCTCCACAGCTACTGCTGGAAAGTCAAATTTTTTGCCCTATGTTTCCTCACAACCTAAGAAAGCACCGTATTACCAAATGCAGTCCTTTCGATCACAGAAAAGCAAGAAAGTCCGAGGCGCGTCCTTTCTTGCCAGGGGCAGGGGCAGAGGAAAGAAGCTGCACAACACAGCTAGTTCAAAGGAACAGAAGTCCTCCCCGGCTTCCACAAAATCCACCGCATGACGCTGGGGCTCCACAGGCGGAGCTAGGCCCGGTGGGGGCGCGTCTCCGAAATTTCAGCCACGAGTGGGTTCACTCCCAGTTGGATCCCTGGACAATAGATATTGTGTCTCAGGGATACAAGCTGGAATTCGAAGAGATGCCCCCTCACCGATACCTCAAATCGGCCCTGCCAGCTTCCCCCCACGAGAGGGAAATAGTGTTAACTGCAATTCACAAATTGTATCTTCAACAGGTGGTGGTCAAGGTTTCCCTCCTTCAACAAGGAAGGGGTTATTATTCGACCATGTTTGTAGTACCGAAACCGGACGGTTCGGTCAGACCCATATTGAATTTAAAATCCCTGAACATAAACCTGAAAAGGTTCAAGTTCAAGATGGAGTCGCTCAGAGCGGTCATCGCAAGTCTGGAAGGGGGGGATTTTATGGTGTCTCTGGACATAAAGGATGCATACCTTCATGTCCCTATTTATCCACCTAATCAGGCGTACCTCAGATTTTTGGTACAAGATTGTAATTACCAATTTCAGACGTTGCCGTTTGGCCTCTCCACGGCACCGAGAATATTTACCAAGGTAATGGCGGAAATGATGGTACTCCTGCGGAAGCAAGGGGTCACAATTATCCCATACTTGGACGATCTCCTCATAAAAGCGAGGTCAAGAGAGCAGTTGCTGATCAGCATAGCACGTTCTCTGGAAGTGTTACGGCAACACGGCTGGATTCTAAATATTCCAAAGTCGCAGTTGATTCCTATGACTCGTCTGCCTTTTCTGGGCATGATTCTGGACACAGACCAGAAAAGGGTTTATCTCCCGATAGAGAAAGCTCAGGAACTCATGACACTGGTCAGAAACCTATTAAAACCAAAACAGGTGTCAGTGCATCACTGCACTCGAGTCCTGGGAAAGATGGTGGCATCATACGAGGCCATTCCCTTCGGCAGGTTCCATGCGAGGACCTTTTAGTGGTACTTACTGGACAAATGGTCCGGATCACATCTTCAGATGCATCGGTTAATCACCCTATCCCCCAGGGCCAGGGTGTCTCTCTTGTGGTGGCTGCAGAGTGCTCACCTTCTCGAGGGCAGCAGATTCGGCATTCAGGACTGGGTCCTGGTGACCACGGATGCAAGCCTCCGAGGGTGGGGGGCAGTCACACAGGGAAAAAATTTCCAAGGTCTGTGGTCAAGTCAGGAGACTTGCCTTCACATCAACATCCTGGAACTAAGGGCCATATAAAACGCCCTATGTCAAGCGGAGACCCTGCTTCGCGACCAACCGGTTCTGATTCAGTCAGACAACATCACCGCTGTGGCTCATGTAAACCGACAAGGCGGCACAAGGAGCAGGGTGGCAAAGGTGGAAGCCACCAGAATTCTTCGCTGGGCGGAAAATCACGTAAGCGCACTGTCAGCAGTGTTCATCCTGGGAGTGGACAACTGGGAAGCAGACTTCCTCAGCAGGCACGACCTCCACCCGGGAGAGTGGGGACTTCATCAAGAAGTCTTCACGCAGATTGCAAGTCGGTGGGAACTGCCACAGGTGGACATGATGGCATCCCGCCTCAACAAAAAACTACAGAGGTATTGCGCCAGGTCAAGAGACCCTCAGGCGATAGCTGTGGACGCGCTGTGGGCGCACTGGTGACACCGTGGGTAGTCGGTCTATGTATTTCCTCCTCTTACTCTCATACCCAAGGTGCTGAGAATCATAAGAAAAAGAGGAGTGAGAACAATACTCATTGTTCTGGATTGGCCAAGAAGGACTTGGTATCCAGATCTGCAAGAAATGCTCACAGAGGACCCGTGGCCTCTGCCTCTAAGACAGGACTTGTTGCAACAGGGGCCCGGTCTGTTCCAAGACTTACCGCGGCAGCGTTTGACAGCATGGCGGTTGAACGCCGGATCCTAGCAGAAAAAGGCATTCCAGATGAGGTCATTCCTACGCTGATAAAGGCTAGGAAGGACGTGACGGCTCAACATTATCACCGTATATGGCGGAAATATGTTGCTTGGTGTGAGGCCAGGAATGCCCCTACTGAGGAATTCCAGCTGGGCCGTTTCCTTCACTTCCTACAGTCGGGAGTGACTTTGGGCCTTAAATTGGGTTCCATTAAGGTCCAGATTTCGGCCCTATCCATTTTCTTTCAAAAAGAACTGGCTTCTCTACCTGAAGTTCAGACGTTTGAAAAGGGAGTGCTGCATATTCAGCCCCCTTTTGTGCCTCCAGTGGCACCTTGGGATCTTAACGTGGTGTTGAGTTTCCTGAAATCACACTGGTTTGAACCACTCAAAACGGTGGAAGTAAAATATCTCACGTGGAAGGTGGTCATGCTACTAGCCTTGGCTTCGGCTAGGCGTGTGTCAGAATTGGCGGCTTTGTCACATAAAAGCCCCTATCTGGTTTTCCATGCGGATAGAGCAGAATTGCGGACCCGCCCACAATTTCTGCCGAAAGTGGTTTCATCCTTTCATATAAACCAACCTATTGTGGTGCCTGTGGCTACTACTGACTTGGAGCATTCCGAGTTACTTGATGTGGTCAGGGCTTTGAAGGTTTATGTAGCCAGAATGGCTAAAGTCAGGAAAACAGAATCTTTGTTTATCCTGTATGCTTCCAACAAGCTTGGGGCGCCTGCTTCGAAGCAAACTATTGCTCACTGGATCTGTAGCACGATTCAGCAGGCTCATTCTGCGGCTGGGTTGCCGCTGCCTAAATCAGTTAAGGCCCATTCCACAAGGAAGGTGGGCTCTTGGGCGGCTGCCCGAGGGGTCTCTGCATAACAGCTTTGCCGAGCGGCTACTTGGTCAGGTTCAAACACCTTTGCAAAGTTCTACAAGTTTGATACCCTGGCTGAGGAGGACCTTGTGTTTGCTCATTCGGTGCTGCAGAGTCATCCGCACTCTCCCGCCCGTTTGGGAGCTTTGGTATAATCCCCATGGTCCTTACGGAGTCCCCAGCATCCACTAGGACGTTAGAGAAAATAAGATTTTACTTACCGGTAAATCTATTTCTCGTAGTCCGTAGTGGATGCTGGGCGCCCGTCCCAAGTGCGGACTTCTTCTGCAATACTTGTATATAGTTATTGCTTAAATAAGGGTTATGTTATAGTTGCATCAGAGTTTATCTGAAGCTCTGTGATTGTTCATACTGTCAACTGGGTAAAGTTATCACAAGTTATACGGTGTGATTGGTGTGGCTGGTATGAGTCTTGCCCTGGATTACCAAAATCCTTTCCTTGTACTGTCAGCTCTTCCGGGCACAGTTTCTCTAACTGAGGTCTGGAGGAGGGACATAGAGGGAGGAGCCAGAGCACACCAGAATCTTAATTCTTTCTTAAAGTGCCCATGTCTCCTGCGGAGCCCGTCTATTCCCCATGGTCCTTACGGAGTCCCCAGCATCCACTACGGACTACGAGAAATAGATTTACCGGTATTTTTATTTTTGAACTGACATATTAAAACAATAAATACAGCATGGAAATCTGACAGTGATATTGATGTCTCGTTTCCTTTAAATTAAAAACCGACTGCTAGTAAATATTTTTTTTTTTTATTAGACACGAACAGGACCCAGTCCTGAATGCCGAATCTGCGACCTTCGAGAAGGTGAGCACTCTGCAGCCACCACAGGAGAGACACCCTGGCCCTGGGGGATAGGGTGATTAACCGATGCATCTGAAGATGTGATCCGGACCACTTGTCCAGTAAGTCCCATTGGAAGGTCCTCGCATGGAACCTGCCGAAGGCGTTGTATATGGCCCTCAGTTCCAGGATGTTGATGTGAAGACAAGTCTCTTGGAAGTTTCTTCCCCTTGTGACTGCTCCCCACCCTCTGAGGCTCGCGTCCGTGGTCACCAGGATCCAATCTTGAATGCCGAACCTGCATCCTTCCAAAAGGTAAGCACTCTGCAGCCACCGCAGGAGAGATACCCTGGTCCTAAGGGACAGGGTGATCCGCTGATGAATTTGTAGATGTGATCCGGACCACTTGTCCAATAGGTCCCATTGGAAAGTCATTGCATGGAACCTGCCGAAGGGAATGGCCTCGTATGTTGCCACCATTTTTCCCAGGACTTGAGTGCAATGATGCACAGACACTTGGTTTGGCTTCAATAGGTTCTTGACTAGAATCATGAGTTCCTGAGCCTTTTCTATCGGGAGAAAAACCTTTTTCTGGTCTGTGTCCAGAGCCCAAGAAGCTCAGACGAGTCGTAGGAACCAGCTGCGACTACGGGATATTGAGAATCCAGCCGTGTTGCTGTAACACCTTCACTGAAAAAGTGACACACTGTTCAGTAACTTCTCTCGTGATCTCGCTTTTATGAGGAGATCGTCCAAGTACGGGATAATTGTGACACCCTACTTGCGCAGGAGCACCATCATTTCCGCCATTACCTTTGTGAAAATCCTCGGGGCCGTGGAAAGCCCAAACGGCCACGTCTGAAATTGGTAATGACAATCCTGTACCGCAAATCTCAGGTAAGCCTGATGAGGTGGATATATGGGAACATGAAGGTATGCATCTTTATGTCCAGGGATACCATAAAATCCCCCCCTTCCAGGCTGGCGATGACCGCTCTGAGCGATTCCATTTTGAACTTTAACCGTTTTAAGTATAGGTTCAGGGATTTTAAATTCAATATGGGTCTGACCGAACCGTCCGGTTTCGGAACTACAAACAGGGTGGCGTAGTATCCCTTCCCTCTCTGAAGTAGGGGAACTTCGACCACCACTTGTTGAAGACACAATTTGTGAATAGCATTTAACACTATCTCCCTTTCCAGGGGAGAAGTCGGTAGAGCCGATTTGAAAAACCGGCGAGGAGGCACCTCTTCGAATTCCAGCTTGTATCCCTGAGAAAATTTCTATTGCCCAGGGATCCACCTGTGAGTGAACCCAGATGTGGCTGAAAAGTCGAAGACGTGCCCCCACTGGGGCGGACTCCCCCAGCGGAGCCCCAGCGTCATGCGGTGGATTTTGCAGAGGCCGGGGAGGATTTCTGTTCCTGGAAACTAGCTGTGCAGCTTTTTACCTCTGCCCTTACCTCTGGCAAGAAAGGACGATCCACGCACTCTTTTGCTTTTATTTGAACGAAAGGACTGCATGTCGCGTACCGACACACCACACACACAGGGAACCTCTTATCTGAAGACAGTTTCCCCACCAAGCCCTTCGGAGAGACAGGGGGAGATGTACTAAGCCTGAAAAGTGATAAATATCACTGTGATAAAGCACCAGCCAATCGGCTCCTAACTGTCATGTCACAGGCTGTGTTTGAAAAAATAAGATTTTACTCACCGGTAAATCTATTTCTCGTAGTCCTTAGTGGATGCTGGGGACTCCGTAAGGACCATGGGGAATAGACGGCTCCGCAGGAGACTGGGCACACTAAAAGAAAGATTTGGTACTACCTGGTGTGCACTGGCTCCTCCCTCTATGCCCCTCCTCCAGACCTCAGTTAGGAAGCGCCTTTGACCCGCTTGCTTTTCTGAAGCCAAAAGGACTGTACCTGATAATACAGTGCTGTCTTAGGCTGTGAGGAAACCTAAGGTAAACAATTTTCTTCCCAGCTGTTGCTGTGGATACGAGGTCCCAGAGACCATCCCCAAACAATTCCTCACCCTTATAAGGCTCTATGTGCCTTTTAAAGTCAGCATCACCTGTCCAGTGTCGGGTCTCTAATACCCTCCTGACAGAATGGACATTGCATTAATTCAGGATGCCAGCCGGCAAAATATCCCTCTGTGCATCCCTCATTTATAAGACGACGTCTTATGTTCGCAAAATAGTATCCGTTTGACAGGGTTACAGACCACGCTGCAGCAGCACTATCTGCAGGTCTCAGTCTAGTACCTGAGTGTGTAAATACAGACTTCAGGATAGCCTCCTGCTTTTTATCAGCAGGTACCTTCAAAGTGGCCGTATCCTAAGACGGCAGTGCCACCTTTTTTTGACAAACGTGTGAGCGCCTTATCCACCCTAGGGGATATCTCCCAGCGTAACTTATCCTCTGGCGGGAAAAGGTACGCCATCAGTAACTTTTTAGAAATTACCAGTTTCTTATCGGGGGAACCCACGCTTTTTCACACTTCATTCACTCATTTGATGGGGGAACAAAACACTGCCAGCTTTTTCTCCCCAAACATAAAACCCGTTTTTAGTGGTACTTGGGTTAATGTCAGAATGTGTAACACATTTTTTATTGCCGGGATCATGTAACGGATGTTCCTAGTGGATTGTGTATATGTCTCAACCTCGTCGACACTGGAGTCAGACTCCGCGTCGACATCTGTGTCTGCCATCTGAGGGAGCGGCGTTTTTGAGCCCCTGATGGCCTTTGAGACGCTTGGGCAGGCGCGGGCCGAGAAGCCGGCTGTCCCATAGCTATCACGTCATCCAGCCGTTTATGTAAGGAGTTGACACTGTCGGTTAATACCTTCCACCTATCCATCCACTCTGGTGTCGGCCCACAGGGGGCGACATCCCATTTATCGGCATCTGCTCCGCCTCCACATAAGCCTCCTCATCAAACATGTCGACACAGCCTTACCGACACACCGCACACACACAGGGAATGCTCTGACTGAGGACAGGACCCCACAAAGCCCTTTGGGGAGACAGAGAGAGAGTATGCCAGCACACACCAGAGCGCTATATAATGTAGGGATAAACACTATCACTGAGTGAATTTTCCCCAATAGCAGCTTGTAAAAACAATATTGCGCCTAAATTTAGTGCCCCCCCCTCTCTTTTTAACCCTTTGAGCCTGAAAACTACAGGGGAGAGCATGGGGAGCTGTCTTCCAGCTATACTGTGAAGAGAACATGGCGCCAGTGTGCTGAGGGAGATGGCTCCGCCCCTTTTTCGGCTGACTTTTCTCCTGCTATTTTCTGTATTCTGGCAGGGGTAATTACCACATATATAGCCTCTGGGGCTATATATTGTGGTTATTTTGCCAGCCAAGGTGTTTTAATTGCTGCTCAGGGCGCCCCCCCCCCAGCGCCCTGCACCCTCAGTGACCGGAGTGTGAAGTGTGTAATGAGGAGCAATGGCGCACAGCTGCAGTGCTGTGCGCTACCTTGGTGAAGACTGAAGTCTTCATGCCGCCGATTTTCCGGACCATCTTCATGCTTCCGGCTCTGTAAGGGGGACGGCGGCGCGGCTCCGGGAACGAACACCAAGGACGGGTCCTGCGGTCGATCCCTCTGGAGCTAATGGTGTCCAGTAGCCTAAGAAGCCCAAGCTAGCTGCAAGCAGGTAGGTTCGCTTCTTCTCCCCTTAGTCCCTCGTTGCAGTGAGCCTGTTGCCAGCAGGTCTCACTGTAAAATAAAAAACCTAAATTAAACTTTCTTTCTAGGAGCTCAGGAGAGCCCCTACGGGCACAGAAATCTACTGAGGTCTGGAGGAGGGGCATAGAGGGAGGAGCCAGTGCACACCAGGTAGTACCAAATCTTTCTTTTAGTGTGCCCAGTCTCCAGCGGAGCCGTCTATTCCCCATGGTCCTTACGGAGTCCCCAGCATCCACTAGGACGTCAGAGAAATGATAGTTAGGAGCAGATTGGCTGGTACTTTATTACTGTGATATTTATCACTTTTCAGGCTTAGTACATCTAGCCCACAGAGAGAGAGTATGCCAGCACACACCCCAGCACTGTATGACCCAGGACAAAAACACATTAATATTATGTTTACCCAGATAGCGATGTTTACATATACAATATGCGCCAATTTTGTGCTCCCCCTCCTCTTTAAAACCCTCTGTCTACCGTGGTATAAGCAGGGGAGAGGCCGGCGAGAAAAAATGGCGCTGTGAGTGCTGAGGGAGAAGCCCCGCCCCCTCGGCGGCGGGCTTCTGTCCCGCTGAAAATCTCTAAATTTGGCAGGGGCTCTTATATATGTACAGTGCCCAGCTGTACATATACTTATTTTTGCTAAAAGAGGTCTATATGCTGCCCAGGGCGCCCCCCCTTCGCCCTGCACCCTTACAGTGACTGCCGTGTGTGAGCTGTATGGGAGCAATGGCGCACAGCTGCAGTGCTGTGCGTTACCTCAGTGAAGATCATGAAGTCTTCTGCCGCCTCTGAAGTCTTCTTTTCTTCTCATACTCACCCGGCTTCTATCTTCCGGCTCTGCGAGGGGGACGGCGGCGCAGCTCTGGGACGGACGGCGAGGGTGAGACCTGCGTACCAATCCCTCTGGAGCTAATGGTGTCCAGTAGCCTAAGAAGCAGAGCCTTGAAACTCACAGAAGTAGGTCTGCTTCTCTCCCCTCAGTCCCTCGATCCAGGGAGTCTGTTGCCAGCAAGCTGCCTGAAAATAAAAAAAAAACCTAACAAATATACTTTACGTCAGGAAGCTCAGGAGAGCTCCCTGAAGTGCACCCATCTCCTCTGGGCACAGTATCAAACTGAGGTCTAGAGGAGGGGCATAGAGGGAGGAGCCAGTGCACACCCAGACCTAAAGTCTTTCTTAAAGTGCCCATGTCTCCTGCGGAGCCCGTCTATCACCATGGTACTTACGGAGTCCCCAGCATCCTTTAGGACGTTAGAGAAATATGCACTGTTAGATGTCCCAGAGGATATGCAGGATCCTAGCGGCTGACTTCACAACAGCACAATCCCTGCGGTAAGTACTGGGGTTTGGCACTAGGGGAAAGGTTAGCGTTATAATTAGGGTTAAAATATTCACTGGCATCAGTCAGGATGTCATTGTTGGCATTCTGACAATCAGGGATTTCACCTGTTGGGATATCGATACCATCGCTTCCAAGAGAACTAGATTAGACAATAACTTTGCTTACAATAATGTAATATGCATCTCCAACACTGTGACCATACGTTATTCAATTATTAGAGTCAATGCAAATAGATGAAAGTTTGCAAAAGCAAACTCACATCACAAAACGTACACGACGGCACACCCACAAAATTAAATTATAAATGATAAAGTTGTGTGACTAGCAAAACTGCATGAAAAAGTAGTGCAATCATGCGCGATCCCAAAATCTTTTTTTATTAATGGTAAAAAAAATTTTTTAAAAAGACAGCAAGGGTGCAATTCAATTGTTTTATCATGCCTGATCTCCTGTCTAAAGTGACAAGAGATCGGAAGGCAATAATAAGAATTTACTCACCGGTAATTCTATTTCTCGTAGTCCGTAGTGGATGCTGGGGACTCCGTAAGGACCATGGGGAATAAGACGGGCTCCGCAGGAGACTGGGCAAACTAAAAGAAAGATTTGGTACTACCTGGTGCGCACTGGCTCCTCCCTCTATGCCCCTCCTCCAGACCTCAGTTAGGATACTGTGCCCGGAAGAGCTGACACAATAAGGAAAGATTTTGAATCCCGGGTAAGACTCATACCAGCCACACCAATCACACCGTATAACTCGTGATATTAAACCCAGTTAACAGTATGAAATACAACTGAGCCTCTCAACAGATGGCTCAACAATAACCCTTTAGTTAGGCAATAACTATATACAAGTATTGCAGACAATCCGCACTTGGGATGGGCGCCCAGCATCCACTACGGACTACGAGAAATAGAATTACCGGTGAGTAAATTCTTATTTTCTCTGACGTACTAGTGGATGCTGGGGACTCCGTAAGGACCATGGGGATTATACCAAAGCTCCCAAACGGGCGGGAGAGTGCGGATGACTCTGCAGCACCGAATGAGAGAACTCAGGGTCCTCCTCAGCCAGGGTATCAAATTTGTAGAATTTAGCAAACGTGTTTGCCCCTGACCAAGTAGCAGCTCGGCAAAGTTGTAAAGCCGAGACCCCTCGGGCAGCCGCCCAAGATGAGACCACCTTCCTCGTGGAATGGGCTTTCACTGATTTAGGATGCGGCAATCCAGCCGCAGAATGCGCCAGCTGAATTGTGCTACAAATCCAGCGAGCAATAGTCTGCTTAGAAGCAGGAGCACCTATTTTGTTGGGTGCATACAGGATAAAAAGCGAGTCAGTTTTCCTGACTCCAGCCGTCCTGGAAACATAAATTTTCAAGGCCCTGACTACGTCCAGTAATTTGGAATCCTCCAAATCCTTAGTAGCCGCAGGCACCACAATAGGTTGGTTCAAGTGAAAAGCGGATACCACCTTAGGGAGAAACTGGGGACGAGTCCTCAATTCTGCCCTATCCATATGGAAAATCAGATAAGGGCTTTTACATGACAAAGCCGCCAATTCTGACACACGCCTGGCCGAAGCCAAGGCCAATAACATGACCACTTTCCACGCGAGATATTTGAGATCCACGGTTTTAAGTGGTTCAAACCAATGTGATTTTAGGAAACTCAACACCACATTGAGATCCCAAGGTGCCACAGGAGGCACAAAAGGGGGCTGAATATGAAGCACTCCCTTTACAAAAGTCTGAACTTCAGGCAGTGAAGCCAGTTCTTTCTGGAAGAAAATCGACAGAGCCGAAATCTGGACCTTAATGGAACCCAATTTTAGGCCCATAGTCACTCCTGACTGTAGGAAGTGCAGAAAACGACCCAGCTGAAATTCCTCTGTAGGGGCCCTCCTGGCCCCACACCACGCAACATATTTTCGCCAAATGCGGTGATAATGGTTTGCGATTACTTCTTTCCTGGCTTTTATCAGCGTAGGAATGACTTCCTCCGGAATGCCCTTTTCCTTTAGGATCCGGAATTCAACCGCCATGCCGTCAAACGCAGCCGCGGTAAGTCTTGGAACAGACAGGGCCACTGCTGTAGCAGATCCTGTCTGAGCGGTAGAGGCCATGGGTCCTCTGATAACATTTCTTGAAGTTCCGGGTACCAAGCTCTTCTTGGCCAATCCGGAACCACGAGTATCGTTCTTACTCCTCGCCTTCTTATTATTCTCAGCACCTTTGGTATGAGGGGCAGAGGAGGGAACACATAGACCGACTGGTACACCCACGGTGTCACTAGAGCGTCCACAGCTATCGCCTGAGGGTCCCTTGACCTGGCGCAATATCTCTTTAGCTTCTTGTTGTGGCGGGACGCCATCATGTCCACCTGTGGCCTTTCCCAGCGGTTTACCAACAGTAGGAAGACTTCTGGATGAAGTCCCCACTCTCCCGGGTGTAGGTCGTGTCTGCTGAGGAAGTCTGCTTCCCAGTTGTCCACTCCCGGAATGAACACTGCTGACAGTGCTAGTACGTGATTTTCCGCCCATCGGAGAATCCTTGTGGCTTCTGCCATGGCCACCCTGCTTCTTGTGCCGCCCTGTTGGTTTACATGGGCGACTGCCGTGATGTTGTCTGATTGGATCAGAACCGGCTGGTTTTGAAGCAGGGGCCTTGCCTGACTTAGGGCATTGTAAATGGCCCTCAGTTCCAGAATGTTTATGTGTAGGGACGACTCCTGACTTGACCAAAGTCCCTGGAAATTTCTTCCCTGTGTGACTGCGCCCCAGCCCCGAAGGCTGGCATCCGTGGTCACCAGGACCCAGTCCTGTATGCCGAATCTGCGGCCCACTAGAAGATGAGCACACTGCAGCCACCACAGTAGAGACACCCTGGTCCTTGGAGACAGGGTTATCAGTTGATGCATCTGTAGATGCGATCCCGACCACTTGTCCAAGAGGTCCCACTGGAAGGTCCTTGCATGGAACCTGCCGAATGGAATTGCTTCGTACGAAGCCACCATTTTTCCCAGGACTCGTGTGCAGTGATGCACCGATACCCGTTTTGGTTTGAGGAGGTCTCGGACTAGAGATGACAGCTCCTTGGCTTTCTCCTGCGGGAGAAACACTTAATTCTGTTCTGTGTCCAGAAACATCCCCAGGAACAGTAAGCGTGTGGAAGGAACCAGTTGTGACTTTGGAATGTTTAGAATCCAGCCATGCTGTTGTCGCACTTCCCGAGATAGTGCTCCTCCGACCAGTAACTGCTCCCTGGACCTCGCCTTTATTAGGAGATCGTCCAAGTACGGGATAATTAAAACTCCCTTTTTTCGAAGGAGTATCATCATTTCTGCCATTACCTTGGTAAACACCCTCGGTGCCGTGGACAGTCCAAACGGTAGTGTCTGGAATTGGTAATGGCAATCCTGTACCACAAATCTGAGGTACTCCTGGTGAGGAAGGTAAATTGCGACATGCAGGTAAGCATCCTTGATGTCCAGGGATACCATGTAATCCCCCTCGTCCAGGCTTGCAATAACCGCCCTGAGCAATTCCATCTTGAACTTGAATCTTTTTATGTATGTGTTCAAGGATTTCAAATTTAAAATGGGTCTCACCGAACCGTCCGGTTTCGGTACCACAAACAGTGTGGAATAAGAACCCCGTCCTTGTTGAAGTAGGGGTACTTTGACTATCACCTGCTGGGAATACAGCTTGTGAATTGCCTCTAGTACAGCCTCCCTGCCCGAGGGAGTGGTCGGTAAGGCCGATTTGAGGAAACGGCGGGGGGAGGCGCCTCGAATTCCAGCTTGTACCCCTGAGATACTACTTGAAGGATCCAGGGATCCACCCGTGAGCGAACCCACTGATCGCTGAAATTTTTGAGGCGGCCCCCCACCGTACCTGGCTCCGCCTGTGGAGCCCCACCGTCATGCGGCGGACTTGGAAGAAGCGGGGGAGGACTTTGGTTCCTGGGAACCTGCTGCGTGGTGCAGCTTTTTTCCCCTTCCTCTGCCTCTAGACAGAAAGGACCCGCCTTTTCCCCGCCTGTTTTTCTGGGGTCGAAAGGACTGTACCTGATAATACGGCGCTTTCTTAGGCTGTGAGGGGACATGGGGTAAAAATGCTGACTTCCCAGCTGTTGCTGTGGAAACAAGGTCTGAGAGACCATCCCCGAATAACTCCTCACCCTTATAAGGCAAAACTTCCATGTGCCTTTTAGAATCTGCATCCCCTGTCCACTGCCGAGTCCATAAGCCTCTCCTAGCAGAAATGGACAATGCACTTATTCTAGATGCCAGCCGGCAGATCTCCCTCTGTGCATCTCTCATGTACAAGACTGAGTCTTTTATATGCTCTACGGTTAGCAATATAGTGTCCCTGTCCAGGGTGTCAATATTTTCTGACAGGGAATCTGACCAAGCAGCAGCAGCACTGCACATCCACGCTGAAGCAATAGCTGGTCTCAGTATAACACCAGTGTGTGTATATATAGACTTTAGGATAGCCTCCTGCTTTCTATCAGCAGGTTCCTTTAGGGCGGCCGTATCCGGAGACGGTAGTGCCACCTTTTTAGACAAACGTGTGAGCGCTTTATCCACCCTAGGGGGAGTTTCCCAACGTGACCTATCCTCTGGCGAGAAAGGGAACGCCATTAGTAATTTTTTTGAAATCACCAATTTCTTATCAGGGAAAGCCCACGCTTCTTCACACACTTCATTTAATTCTTCAGATGGGGGAAAAACTATTGGTAGTTTTTTCTCCCCAAACATAATACCCTTTTTTTGAGGTACCTGGGTTTATATCAGAAAGGTGTAAAACCTCTTTCATTGCCTCAATCATGCCACGAATGGCCCTAGTGGACATTAAATTTGACTCATCGTCGTCGACACTGGTATCAGTATCCGTGTCGACATCTGTGTCTGCTATCTGAGGTAGTGGGCGTTTTAGAGCCCCTGATGGTCTTTGAATTGCCTGGGCAGGCACGAGCTGAGAAGCCGGCTGTCCTGCATTTGGCATGTCGTCAAATTTTTTATGTAAGGAGTCGACACTTGCACGTAATTCCTTCCATAAGTCCATCCACTCAGGTGTCTGCCCGGCAGGGGGTGACATCACATTTATAGGCATCTGCTCCGCCTCCACATAAGTCTCCTCATCAAACATGTCGACACAGCCGTACCGACACACCGCACACACACACACAGGGAATGCTCTTAAAGGAGACAGGACCCCACAAAAGCCCTTTGGGGAGACCGAGAGAGAGTATGCCAGCACACACCAGAGCGCTATATAATGCAGGGACTAACTGAATTATGTCCCCTATAGCTGCTATAATATTTACTGCGCCTCAAATCTGTGCCCCCCCTCTCTTTTTTACCCTTTTCTGTAGTGTAGACTGCAGGGGAGAGTCAGGGAGCTTCCTTCCAGCGGAACTGTGAGGGAGAAATGGCGCCAGTGTGCTGAGGGAGATGGCTCCGCCCCTTTTTCGGCGGACTTTTCTCCCGCTTTTTTCTGTATTCTGGCAGGGGTAATTACCACATATATAGCCTCTGGGGCTATATATTGTGGTTATTTTGCCAGCCAAGGTGATATTATTGCTGCTCAGGGCGCCCCCCCCCCAGCGCCCTGCACCCTCAGTGACCGGAGTGTGAAGTGTGTATGAGGAGCAATGGCGCACAGCTGCAGTGCTGTGCGCTACCTTGGTGAAGACTGAAGTCTTCTGCCGCCGATTTTCCGGACCATCTTCTTGCTTCTGGCTCTGTAAGGGGAACGGCGGCGCGGCTCCGGGAACGAACACCAAGGACGGGTCCTGCGGTCGATCCCTCTGGAGCTAATGGTGTCCAGTAGCCTAAGAAGCCCAAGCTAGCTGCAAGCAGGTAGGTTCGCTTCTTCTCCCCTTAGTCCCTCGTTGCAGTGAGCCTGTTGCCAGCAGGTCTCACTGTTAAATAAAAAACCTAATATATACTTTCTTTCTAGGAGCTCAGGAGAGCCTCTAGTGTGCATCCAGCTCGGCCGGGCACAGAAATCTAACTGAGGTCTGGAGGAGGGGCATAGAGGGAGGAGCCAGTGCACACCAGGAAGTACCAAATCTTTCTTTTAGTGTGCCCAATCTCCTGCGGAGCCCGTCTATTCCCCATGGTCCTTACGGAGTCCAGCATCTACTAGGACGTCAGAGAAAATAAGAATTTACTCACCGGTAATTCTATTTCTCGTAGTCCGTAGTGGATGCTGGGAACTCCGTAATGACCATGGGGAATAGACGGGCTCCGCAGGAGACTGGGCATTCTAAAAGAAAGATTAGGTACTATCTGGTGTGCACTGGCTCCTCCCTCTATGCCCTTCCTCCAGACCTCAGTTAGGGAAACTGTGCCCGGAAGAGCTGACACAACAAGGAAAGGATTTGGAATCCCGGGTAAGACTCATACCAGCCACACCAATCACACCGTACAACTCGTGATACTATACCCAGTTAACAGTATGAATAACAACTGAGCCTCACGAACAGATGGCTCATAACAATAACCCTTTAGTTAGGCAATAACTATATACAAGTATTGCAGACAATCCGCACTTGGGATGGGCGCCCAGCATCCACTACGGACTACGAGAAATAGAATTACCGGTGAGTAAATTCTTATTTTCTCTGACGTCCTAGTGGATGCTGGGAACTCCGTAAGGACCATGGGGATTATACCAAAGCTCCAAAACGGGCGGGAGAGTGCGGATGACTCTGCAGCACCGAATGAGCAAACTCAAGGTCCTCCTCAGCCAGGGTATCAAAACTTGTAGAATTTTGCAACGTGTTTGATCCCGACCAGGAAGCAGCTCGGCAAAGTTGTAAAGCCGAGACCCCTCGGGCAGCCACCAAGAAGAGCCCACCTTCCTCATGGAATGGGCTTTGACTGATTTCGGATGCGGCAGTCCAGCCGCAGAATGTGCAAGTTGAATCGTGGAGCAGATCCAGCTAGCAATAGTCTGCTTAGAAGCAGGAGCACCCAGCTTGTTGGGTGCATGCAGGATAAACAGCGAGTCAGTTTTTCTGACTCTAGCCGTCCTGGAAACATAGATTTTTAGGGCCCGGACAACGTCCAGCAACTTGGAGGCCTCCAAGTCCCGAGTAGCCGCAGGCACCACAATAGGTTGGTTCAAATGAAACGCTGATACCACCTTAGGGAGGAATTGGGGACGCGTCCTCAATTCTGCTCTGTCCATATGGAAGATCAGATAGGGGCTTTTACAGGACAAAGCCGCCAATTCTGACACCCGCCTAGCCGAAGCCAAGGCCAAAAGCATGACCACTTTCCACGTGAGATATTTTAACTCCACGGTCTGAAGTGGCTCAAACCAATGTGATTTTAGGAAATCTAACACGAC
Organism: Pseudophryne corroboree; assembly: GCF_028390025.1. NCBI lineage: Eukaryota > Metazoa > Chordata > Amphibia > Anura > Myobatrachidae > Pseudophryne > Pseudophryne corroboree. The sequence continues at coordinate 718,296,452 of NC_086447.1, forward strand.
GTTGAGATCCCAAGGTGCCACTGGGGGCACAAAAGGGGGCTGAATATGCAGCACTCCCTTAACAAACGTCTGAACGTCAGGCAGTGAAGCCAGTTCTTTTTGAAAGAAAATAGCCAGGGCCGAAATCTGGACTTTAATGGAACCTAATTTTAGGCCCATAGTCACTCCTGACTGTAGGAAGTGCAGAAAACGACCCAGCTGAAATTCTTCTGTGGGGTCCTTCATAGCCTCACACCAAGCAACATATTTTCGCCATATGCGGTGATAATGCTTTGCTGTCACATCTTTCCTGGCTTTTATCAGCGTAGGATTGACTTCAACCGGAATGCCCTTTTCCATCAGGATCCGGCGTTCAACCGCCATGCCGTCAAACGCAGACGCGGTAAGTCTTGGAACAGACAGGGCCCCTGCTGTAGCAGGTCCCGTCTGAGAGGCAGAGGCCAAGGGTCCTCTGAGATCATTTCTTGCAGTTCCGGGTACCAAGTCCTTCTTGGCCAATCCGGAACGATGAGTATAGTTCTTACTCCTCTCTTTCTTATTATCCTCAGCACCTTTGGTATGAGAGGAAGAGGAGGGAACACATAAACCGACTGGTACACCCACGGTGTCACTAGAGCGTCCACAGCTATCGCCTGAGAGTCCCTTGACCTGGCGCAATATCTTTTTAGCTTTGTGTTTAGACGGGACGCCATTATGTCCACCTGTGGCCTTTCCCAACGGTTTACAATCAGTTGGAAGACTTCTGGATGAAGTCCCCACTCTCCCGGGTGGAGGTCGTGCCTGCTGAGGAAGTCTGCTTCCCAGTTGTCCACTCCCGGAATGAACACTGCTGACAGTGCTATCACGTGATTTTCCGCCCATCGGAGAATCCTTGTGGCTTCTGCCATCCTGCTTCTTGTGCCGCCCTGTCGGTTTACATGGGCGACCGCCGTGATGTTGTCTGACTGAATCAGCACCGGCTGGTTTTAAAGCAGGGGTATTGCCTGACTTAGGGCATTGTAATTGGCCCTTAGTTCCAGAATATTTATGTGTAGGGAAGCCTCCTGACTCGACCATTGTCCTTGGAAGTTTCTTCCCTTAGTGACTGCCCCCCAACCTCGGAGGCTTGCATCCGTGGTCACCAGGACCCAGTCCTGTATGCCGAATATGCGGCCCTCTAGAAGATGAGCACTCTGCAGCCACTACAGCAGAGACACCCTGGCCCTCGGGGACAGGGTGATCAGCCGATGCATCTGAAGATGCGATCCGGACCACTTGTCTAACAGTTCCCACTGAAAGATCCTTGCATGGAACCTGCCGAATGGAATTGCCTCGTAAGAAGCTACCATCTTTCCCAGGACTCGCGTGCAGTGATGCACCGACACCTGTTTTGGTTTCAGGAGGTCTCTGACCAGAGATGACAACTCCTTGGCCTTCTCCTCCGGGAGAAACACCTTCTTTTGTTCTGTGTCCAGAACCATACCCAGGAACAGCAGACGCGTCGTAGGAACCAGCTGCGACATTGGAATATTCAGAATCCAGCCGTGCTGTTGAAGCACTTCCTGAGATAGTGCTACTCCGACCAACAACTGCTCCCTGGACCTCGCCTTTATAAGGAGATCGTCCAAGTATGGGATAATTATAACTCCCTTCTTTCGAAGGAGTATCATCATTTCGGCCATTACCTTGGTAAATACCCTCGGTGCCGTGGACAGACCAAACGGCAACGTCTGGAATTGGTAATGGCAATCTTGTACCACAAAACGGAGGTACACCTGGTGAGGAGGGTAAATGGGGACATGCAGGTACGCATCCTTGATGTCCAGTGATACCATGTAATCCCCTTCTTCCAGGCTTACAATAACCACCCTGAGCGATTCCATTTTGAACTTGAACCTTCTTATATAAGTGTTCAAGGATTTTAAATTTAGAATGGGTCTCACCGAACCGTCTGGTTTCGGTACCACAAACATTGTGGAATAGTAACCCCGTCCCTGTTGAAGGAGGGGAACTTTGATTATCACCTGCTGGAGGAACAGCTTGTGAATTACCGCCAGCACTACCTCCCTGTCCGGGGGAGTAGCTGGCAAGGCTGATTTGAGGTAACGGCGAGGGGGAGACGTCTCGAATTCCAGCTTGTATCCCTGAGATACCACTTGTAGAACCCAGGGATCCACCTGTGAGCGAACCCACCGGTCGCTGAAGTTCCGGAGACAGGCCCCCACCGCACCTGGCTCCACCAGTGGAGCCCCAGCGTCATGCGGTGGATTTAGTGGAAGCAGGGGAGGATTTCTGTTCTTGGGAACTGGCTGTATGGTGCAGCTTTTTCCCTCTACCCCTGCCTCTGGGCAGAAAGGACGCGCCTTTAACCCGCTTGCCTTTCTGGGGCCGAAAGGACTGTACCTGATAATACAGTGCTTTCTTTGGCTGTGAGGGAACCTGGGGTAAAAAAGTCGACTTCCCAGCTGTCGCTGTGGAAAAGAGGTCCAAGAGACCATCCCCAAACAATTCCTCACTGTAAGGCAAAACCTCCATGTGCCTTTTAGAATCCGCATCACCTGTCCACTGCCGAGTCCATAATACTCTCCTGGCAGAAATGGACATTGCATTTTTTCTACATGCCAGCCGGCAAATATCCCTCTGTGCATCTCTCATGTATAAGACTACGTCTTTAATGTGCTCTATGGTTAGCAATATAGTGTCCCTGTCAAGGGAATCATTATCAGACAGAGAATCAGACCACGCTGCTGCAGCACTGCACGTCCATGCTGAAGCAATAGCAGGTCTCAGTATAGTACCTGAGTGTGTATACACAGACTTCAGGATAGCCTCCTGCTTTCTATCCGCAGGCTCTTTTAAGGCGGCCGTATCCTGAGACGGTAGTGCCACCTTTTTTGACAAGCGTGTGAGCGCTTTATCCACCCTCGGGGATGTCTCCCAACGTACCCTGACCTCTGGCGGAAAAGGGTACGCCATTAGTAACTTTTTAGAAATCACTAATTTTTTTATCAGGGGATGCCCACGCTTCTTCACAAACTTCATTTAACTCATCTGAAGGGGAAAAAAACCACTGGTTGCTTTTTCTCCCCAAACATAATACCCTTTTTAGTGGTACCTGGGTTAATGTCAGAAAATAAGATTTTACTTTCCGATAAATCTATTTCTCGTAGTCCGTAGTGGATGCTGGGGACTCCGTCAGGACCATGGGGATTAGCGGCTCCGCAGGAGACAGGGCACAAAAATAAAGCTTTAGGATCAGGTGGTGTGCACTGGCTCCTCCCCCTATGACCCTCCTCCAAGCCTCAGTTAGGATACTGTGCCCGGACGAGCGTACACAATAAGGAAGGATTTTGAATCCCGGGTAAGACTCATACCAGCCACACCAATCACACCGTACAACTTGTGATCTGAACCCAGTTAACAGTATGACAACGTAGAAGCCTCTGAACAGACGGCTCACAACAAGAACAACCCGATTTTTTTGTAACAATAACTATGTACAAGTATTGCAGACAATCCGCACTTGGGATGGGCGCCCAGCATCCACTACGGACTACGAGAAATAGATTTATCGGTAAGTAAAATCTTATTTTCTCTAACGTCCTAGTGGATGCTGGGGACTCCGTCAGGACCATGGGGATTATACCAAAGCTCCCAAACGGGCGGGAGAGTGCGGATGACTCTGCAGCACCGAATGAGAGAACTCCAGGTCCTCTTTAGCCAGGGTATCAAATTTGTAGAATTTTACAAACGTGTTCTCCCCCGACCACGTAGCTGCTCGGCAGAGTTGTAATGCCGAGACCCCTCGGGCAGCCGCCCAAGATGAGCCCACCTTCCTTGTGGAATGGGCCTTAACAGATTTAGGCTGTGGCAGGCCTGCCACAGAATGTGCAAGTTGAATTGTGCTACAAATCCAACGAGCAATCGTCTGCTTAGAAGCAGGAGCACCCAGCTTGTTGGGTGCATACAGTATAAACAGCGAGTCAGATTTTCTGACTCCAGCCGTCCTTGAAATATATATTTTCAATGCCCTGACAACGTCCAGCAACTTGGAATCCTCCAAATCGCTAGTAGCCGCAGGCACCACAATAGGCTGGTTCAGGTGAAACGCTGACACCACCTTAGGCAGAAAATGAGGACGAGTCCGCAGTTCTGCCCTGTCCGAATGGAAAATCAGATATGGGCTTTTATACGATAAAGCCGCCAATTCTGACACTCTCCTGGCTGAAGCCAGAGCCAGTAGCATGGTTACTTTCCATGTAAGATATTTCAAATCCGCCGATTTGAGTGGCTCAAACCAATGGGATTTGAGAAAATTCAAAACTACATTAAGGTCCCACGGAGCCACTGGGGGCACAACCGGGGGCTGTATATGTAGTACTCCTTTTACAAAAGTCTGGACTTCAGGAACTGAAGCCAATTCTTTCTGGAAGAAAATCGACAGGGCCGAAATTTGAACCTTAATGGACCCCAACTTGAGGCCCATAGACAATCCTGTTTGCAGGAAATGTAGGAATCGACCCAATTGAAATTCCTCCGTGGGGGCCTTTCTGGCCTCACACAACGCAACATATTTTCTCCAAATGCGGTGATAATGTTGTGCAGTCACCTCCTTCCTGGCTTTAACCAGTGTAGGAATGACCTCTTCTGGAATGCCTTTTTCCTTTAGAATTCGGCGTTCAACCGCCACGCCGTCAAACGCAGCCGCGGTAAGTCTTGAAATAGACACGGTCCCTGCTGAATCAGGTCCCGTCTTAGAGGTAGAGGCCACGGATTTTCCGTGAGCATCTCCTGAAGTTCCGGGTACCAAGTTCTTCTTGGCCAATCCGGAGCCACGAGTATCGTTCTTACTCCCCTTTGCCATATGATTCTCAGTACTTTGGGTATGAGAGGCAGAGGAGGAAACACATACACTGACTGGAACACCCACGGTGTTACCAGAGCGTCCACAGCTATTGCATGAGGGTCTCTTGACCTGGCGCAATACCTGTCCAGTTTTTTGTTGAGGCGAGACGCCATCATATCCACCTTTGGTTTTTCCCAACGGTTCACAATCATGTGGAAGACTTCTGGATGAAGTCCCCACTCTCCCGGGTGTAGATCGTGTCTGCTGAGGAAGTCTGCTTCCCAGTTGTCCACTCCCGGAATGAACACTGCTGACAGTGCTATCACATGATCTTCCGCCCAGCGAAGAATCCTTGCAGCTTCTGCCATTGCTCTCCTGCTTCTTGTGCCGCCCTGTCTGTTTACGTGGGCGACTGCCGTGATGTTGTCTGACTGGATCAACACCGGCTGACCCTGAAGCAGGGGTTTTGCTAGGCTTAGAGCATTGTAAATCGCTCTTAGCTCCAGTATATTTATGTGAAGAGACATCTCCAGGCTTGACCATACTCCCTGGAAGTTTCTTCCCTGTGTGACCGCTCCCCAGCCTCTCAGACTGGCATCCGTGGTCACCAGGACCCAGTCCTGTATGCTGAATCTGCGGCCTTCTAACAGATGAGCACTCTGCAACCACCACAGAAGAGACACCCTTGTCCGTGGCGATAAGGTTATCCGCTGATGCATCTGCAGATGCGATCCGGACCATTTGTCCAGCAGATCCCACTGAAAAGTTCGTGCGTGGAATCTGCCGAATGGGATTGCTTCGTAAGAAGCCACCATCTTTCCCAGGACTCTTGTGCATTGATGCACAGACACTTTTCCTGGTTTTAGGAGGTTCCTGACAAGTTCGGATAACTCCTTGGCTTTCTCCTCCGGAAGAAACACCTTTTTCTGAACCGTGTCCAGAATCATTCCCAGGAACAGCAGACGTGTTGTCAGGGTCAACTGAGATTTTGGGAAATTCAGAATCCACCCGTGTTGTTGCAGCACTACTTGGGTTAGTGCTACTCCGTCCTCCAGCTGTTCTCTGGACCTTGCCCTTATCAGGAGATCGTCCAAGTAAGGGATAATTAATACGCCTCTTCTTCGCAGAAGAATCATCATTTCGGCCATTACCTTGGTAAAGACCCGAGGTGCCGTGGACAATCCAAATGGCAGCGTCTGAAACTGATAATGACAGTTTTGCACCACGAACCTGAGGTACCCTTGATGTGAAGGGCAAATTGGGACATGCAGGTAAGCATCTTTTATGTCCAGGGACACCATAAAGTCCCCTTCTTCCAGATTCGCTATCACTGCTCTGAGTGATTCCATCTTGAACTTGAATTTTTGTATGTACAGGTTCAAAGAATTCAGATTTAGAATAGGTCTTACCGAGCCGTCCCGCTTCGGTACCACAAATAGCGTGGAGTAATACCCCTTTCCCTGTTGTAGGAGGGGTACCTTGACTATCACCTGCTGAGAAAACAGCTTGTGAATGGCTTCCAATACCGTCGCCCTGTCTGAGGGAGACGTTGGCAAAGCAGACTTTAGGAACCGGCGAGGGGGAGACTTCTCGAATTCCAACCTGTAACCCTGAGATACTACCTGCAGGATCCAGGGGTCCACCTGTGAGCAAGCCCACTGCGCGCTGAAATTCTTGAGTCGACCCCCCACCGCTCCTGAGTCCGCTTGTAAAGCCCCAGCGTCATGTTGAGGGCTTTGCAGAACCCGCGGAGGGCTTCTGTTCCTGGGAAGGGGCTGCTTGCTGCCCTCTCTTACCCTTTCCTCTGCCTCGGGGCAGATATGACTGTCCTTTTGCCCGCTTGTTCTTATAGGACCGAAAGGACTGCGGTTGAAAAGACGGTGTCTTTTTCTGTTGGGAGGGGGTCTGAGGTAAAAAGGTGGATTTCCCGGCAGTTGCCGTGGCCACCAAATCCGATAGACCGACGCCAAATAATTCCTCCCCTTTATACGGCAATACTTCCATATGCCGTTTGGAATCCGCATCACCTGACCACTGTCGTGTCCATAAACTTCTTCTGGCAGATATGGACATCGCACTTACTCTCGATGCCAGAGTGCAAATATCCCTCTGAGCATCTCGCATATAAAGAAAAGCATCCTTTAATTGCTCTAAAGTCTGTAAAATACTGTCCCTATCCAGGGTATCAATATTTTCAGTCAGGGAATCCGACCAGACCACTCCAGCACTGCACATCCAGGCTGAGGCGATGGCTGGTCGCAGTATAACACCAGTATGTGTGTATATACTTTTTAGAGTAGTTTCCAGCCTCCTATCAGCTGGATCCTTGAGGGCGGCCGTATCAGGAGACGGTAACGCCACTTGTTTTGATAAGCGTGTGAGCGCCTTATCCACCTTAGGGGGTGTTTCCCAGCGCGCCCTAACCTCTGGCGGGAAAGGGTATAATGCCAATAACTTTTTAGAAATTAGCCCTTTTCTATCTGGGTTAACCCACGCTTCATCACATACATCATTCAATTCCTCTGATTCAGGAAAAACTACAGGTAGTTTTTTCACCCCCCACATAATACCCCTTTTTGTGGTACTTGTAGTATCAGAGATATGCAAAGTCTCCTTCATTGCCGTGATCATATAACGTGTGGCCCTACTGGAAAATACGTTTGTTTCTTCACCGTCGACACTAGATTCAGTGTCCGTGTCTGGGTCTGTATCGACCGACTGAGGTAAAGGGCGTTTTACAGCCCCTGACGGTGTCTGAGACGCCTGGGCAGGTACCAACTGGTTTGACGGCCGTCTCATGTCGTCAACTGATTTTTGTAATGTGCTGACATTATCACGTAATTCCATAAACAAAGCCATCCATTCCGGTGTCGACTCCCTAGGGGGTGACATCACCATTACCGGCAATTGCTCCGCCTCCACACCAACATCGTCCTCATACATGTCGACACACACGTACCGACACACAGCAGACACACAGGGAATGCTCTATTGAAGACAGGACCCCACTAGCCCTTTGGGGAGACAGAAGGAGAGTTTGCCAGCACACACCCAAGCGCTATAATATATATGGGAACAACCCTATATAAGTGTTGTATCCTTATAGCAGCTTAAATATATTAATATCGCCAAAAAAAGTGCCCCCCCTCTCTGTTTTACCCTGTTTCTGTAGTGCAGTGCAGGGGAGAGTCCTGGGAGCCTTCCTCACAGCGGAGCTGAGCAGGAAAATGGCGCTGTGTGCTGAGGAGAATAAGCCCCGCCCCCTATTTCGGCGGGCTCTTCTCCGGAATCTGTGAGATCTGCCAGGGGTTAAATACATCCATATAGCCTCAAAGGGCTATATGTGATGTATTTTTAGCCATAAAAAGGTATTATATATTGCTGCCCAGGGCGCCCCCCCAACGCCCTGCACCCTCCGTGACCGCTGTGTGAAGTGTGCTGACAACAATGGCGCACAGCTGCAGTGCTGTGCGCTACCTCAGGAAGACTGAAGAGTCTTCTGCCGCCTGCTTCTGGACCTCTTCCATCTTCGGCATCTGCAAGGGGGGTCGGCGGCGCGGCTCCGGGACGAACCCCAGGGTGAGACCTGTGTTCCGACTCCCTCTGGAGCTAATGGTGTCCAGTAGCCTAAGAAGCCAATCCATCCTGCACGCAGGTGAGTTCACTTCTCTCCCCTAAGACCCTCGATGCAGTGAGCCTGTTGCCAGCAGGACTCACTGAAAATAAAAAAACCTAAAAACTTTTTCTAAGCAGCTCTTTAGGAGAGCCACCTAGATTGCACCCTGCTCGGACGGGCACAAAAACCTAACTGAGGCTTGGAGGAGGGTCATAGGGGGAGGAGCCAGTGCACACCACCTGATCCTAAAGCTTTATTTTTGTGCCCTGTCTCCTGCGGAGCCGCTAATCCCCATGGTCCTGACGGAGTCCCCAGCATCCACTAGGACGTTAGAGCAATGTGCAACACATTTTTCATTGCCGTAATCATGCAACGGATAGCCTTAGTGGAATGTACATTTGTCTCGTCGTCGTCGACACTGGAGTCAGACTCCGCGTCGACATCTGTGTCTGCCATCTGAGGTAGCGGGCGTTTTTGAGCCCCTGGTGGCCTTTGAGACGCCTGGGCAGGCACAGGCTGAGAGCCGGCTGTCCCACAGCTGTTATGTCATCCAACCTTTTATGTAAGGAGTTGACACTGTCGGTTAATACCTCCACATATCCATCCACACTGGTGTCGACCCCGCAGGGGTGACATCACATTTATCGGCACCTGCTCCGCCTCCACATAAGCCCCCTCCTCAAACATGTCGACACAGCCGTACCGACACACCGCACACACACAGGGAATGCTCTGACTGAGGACAGGACCCCACAAAGTCCTTTGTGGAGACAGAGAGAGAGTATGCCAGCACACACCACAGCGCTATATAATTAGGGATGTACACTATTACAGAAAGTGATTTTTCCCTATAGCTGCTTAACATGTATAGTTTGCGCCTAAATTTAGTGCCCCCCCCTCTCTTTTTAACCCTTTGAGCCTGGAAACTGCAGGCTGTGTGCTGAGGGAGATGGCCACGCCCCCTTCTCGGCGGGCTTATCCCGCTCTTTTATTAATATTATGGCAGGGGATTTTTACACATATATAGTTTATTAGACTATATTATGTGTTTTTTTGCCATGTTAAGGTACTCTAATTGCAGCCCAGGGCACCCCCCCCCCCCAGCGCCCTGCACCCATTAGTGACCGGAGTATGTGGTGTGCATGGGGAGCAATGGCGCACAGCTGCAGTGCTGTGCGCTACCTTAAAGAAGACCGGAGTCTTCAGCCGCCGATTTTCTCCTCGGAATCTTCCGTCTTCTGGCTCTGCAAGGGGGACGGCGGCGCGGCTCCGGACGACCGAGGCTGGGCCTGTGTTCGATCCCTCTGGAGCTAATGGTGTCCAGTAGCCTAGAAGCCCAAGCTAGCTGCAAGCAGGTAGGTTCGCTTCTCTCCCCTAAGTCCCTCGTAGCAGTTAGTCTGTTGCCAGCAGATCTCACTGAAAATAAAAAACCTAATAAATACTTTCTTTACTAGGAGCTCAGGAGAGCCCCTAGTGTGCAACCAGCTCGAGCCGGGCACAGATTCGAACTGAGGTCTGGAGGAGGGGCATAGAGGGAGGAGCCAGTGCACACCAGATAGTACCTAATATTTCTTTTAGAGTGCCCAGTCTCCTGTGGAGCCCGTCTATTCCCCATGGTCCTTACGGAGTTCCCAGCATCCACTAGGACGTCAGAGAAATTCAATTGTTTTTTGTTTGGGCTGCAAAATGAGTCACTTTTCGCACATTTTAGCTTCTAACCCAGGGGGCAGCCAGCTGAAATGAGTCTCCCTGCGGCTTATCACGCCCGAACGGAGCAACAATTGAATTGCTCCGTTGGATGCCATCTAGTGGCGGCCACGGAGAAAAACAATTGAATCACACACTTTACATACCGAGGTTTTTTCAGCAAATTAAAGTCTTTATAGCAGGGATGGGGAACCTTCGGCCCTCCAGCTGTTGTTGAACTACAAATCCCCAGCATGCCCTGCAACAGTTTTAGCATGGCCAAATAGCAAAACTGTAGCAAGGCATGCTGGTATGTGTAGTTCAACAACAGCTGGAGGGCCGAAGGTTCCCCATCCCTGCTTTATAGTATTTTGGGGTTCAGAAAAATCTGTGTGCACAAAAAAAAAAAAAAAAATGAATTTGCTGGAAAAAATGCAATTAGAGTTAGTTTGGAAATGAACTGCAATTTGCTGTTCGAATTCACAATATAACCAAATTTGCTCTTAACTGAATTGACCCCATTAATTTCACATGCTGAAGACAATAGATGAGTCTCCATCTGTGATTTTAAACATCCAGTTTTGCAATATATTATCTACCTAAAAGTTATATATATCTGGAGTCTATTTGTGTATTAGTACCAGGTTTGAGACCGCATTTAGTGAGCAGAATTTAAATGTTTTACAGTTGGCAGCCACTAGATGTTGCCTAAACAGAGCTATTCAATTGTAGCTCCGATTGGGGGCGTGATGGCTGCCGTAGTCTGCATTTCAGTTTGAGGTCCACGGGGGTGGCAAGTAAAAAGTGACCCGTGTGGGCACCCAAACGGCACATTTTCGCAAATGCGCCCAGCAATGGTCGGGTTCAGCTGCTTTATGCAGCTAAACCAGACACTAATGACATAAGCATGGAAAAAACAATTGTATTGTACCCTGCGATCTCCCGCCACTTTAGACGGAAGATCGGGCGCGTAAAACAAATGAATTACGCCAATTGTGTTTTTGTGGTTTTACATTTTTTATTATACATCTAAACTTTTTTTTTTTTGTATATCTGCACAACAAAATATTACTAATCATATTTTACTGTGTATTTAGCCAGACTTTAGTACGGTGTCTATATCCCCCCTCTGACTCCAATCATATAACTAAATTACCGTTTAATGATTCAATATCCACGTGGCCACCCTATTGGCAAATACTTAGGTGGAGACTTGGCCTGTCCAATATTCAACATATGAAATATACTGTACAACTGAGAATAAAAGCAAAGAGAATAAAAGTTTTACGGCTATCCATTCTTGAGTCCTGATGTTAAATCTAATTGACTGAGGCACTAATTCAGTCACCTGTTCTAAAGCATGGATATACTTAAATCCTGGCCTGTAATTGCAGAGTTTGACAGACTCTGTATTAGAACATCTGTGCACACAAATCCTATTTTTCCAATATCGAGGTAAAAAACTAAAACAGAATATATTTTTAATATTAACAGCCTTTTATATAATACTTGCACCAAACAGAGCATTTGCAAAAGGCAAATATAGCCATGGAGACATGCAGTATCCATTTCATGGAAAGAACCTGACTATACATAGAGAACTAAAATAAAACACTAGTCACATAAGGACATCAAGAACGGAACAGAACAAATTCAGCAGGCATACCATGTAATTATAGATACAAAGAAAATGATCTACATCACTTCAGCACTCAGTATCTCAAACAGAATGTTCAAAGAATTCAAGGATATCGCAAATGGATGGAAATTATACATTATTACTTGGAGTCAAACACATTTGATCATTTCTAAGAAGCAATAAAACAATGTTCTGGTTGTGAAGAGTATCTCCATTTGTTTTGTACAGACACATAAACAACAAGCAATTATTTTAGGCCAATGAAATTTGCTTGCTATATTCAATTAAAACGGACAAGTATCAGTTCATGTACCATATATCCTGCCAAACCCTGATGCATTGTGCATGTTTTAAAATGGTCACAAGAAAAAATCCCACATTCCAATTCTATACACTAGCATATATGCCCGAAAGTTTGGGCAAATGTGTTAGTAGTGTAGGGACTTGCAGAGAATAGAGATCCCTTAATGACAGTCTCCTTAAATGTTTTAATCCCCATGCTTTTATTTGCTAGATACACACAGATTTGCCATATATTATTGGTAGCACCAATAGCAGAAAAAAAGTTTGTTTTGTATAAATATATGCTATTAATATTGCTACACAGTGGTACCATGTACAATATGGGTAAAACAGAGCACTGGCTTTCTGTTCTGATTTTGTTTCAAAATTCTGCCTAGTACTATCATGGCTGCTTTCAATCAAGGCTAACTGGCATGGTCAGATTTCATGCAACTGCGCCGTCCCACCATGTCCCCCCGTTTTTGACGAGGAGATCCGTTCTGCAGATGTGCATAATATAATGTTTAAATATTTAAAAAAATACTTTTTCAACCTTTTTAAATAAAATAAATGTTGTAAACGCTTTTGAAGGGAAAAATCGTCAGTTAAGTGGTTAAAAGGCTTAAGTTGGATGGGTATCCGGTCGACAGTCTCTAGGTCGACCACTACTGGTTGACAGTAACTAGATCTATAGGGTTTCTAGGTCGAGAGGTCAAAAGGTCGACATGAGTTTTTCACATTTTTCTTTCTTTTAACTTTTCATACTTTACGAGCCACGTGGACTACGATTGGAAACGGCAACCTTGCGAGGGGACACAGTGCACTGATTGGGGTTCCCGGTCACTGTACGGCGAAAACGACACACAAAAAAAAGTCAAAACACTCATGTCAGCCTAGACCATGTCGACCTAGAGACCCTGCGGACCTAAATGTGGTCAACCTTCAATACCATGCCCGCTGGATGTGGCTCACAAAGCCAACCCTGTATCTATGTTACTATCTGTACCTGAGAGGTAAGCGCATTTAACTGCAATGTAATGGTGGGCGTACATGCCGGTCTAGGGACTTACAACCCGTCAAAACCCCTCTGATTTATTTGCTAGATACACACAGATTGGCGGTATATTGTTGTTAGCACCAATAGAAAAGGTCTGTCTGAGGGGAGAAGTGCGATATTCAATTGTACCTTCTTTTCACACTGGTTGTGCCCAGAGTGGTCCCATTTGAGCACTGAAACTGGGAACTTTTCGCTCATTTCAGCTCGCTGGTCCCGGGTGGGGGGTGGCCGCGAGTTGAAATGCAGACGCACCCAAGGAACAATTTAATATCTCAACGGTACAGGTTTTAATTATATCCATGCTTGGCCACCGGTGATTTATTTAGTACCTCAGTCAATTTGATTTAACCATCTGTGCTGAGCCATGGATAGACCTAAAACCTGGACCGTTGGGGTGCCTTGAGGACAGCATTTGAGAACCTCTTACCCTATAACTTAAGACCCACTAAAATGTTGGTATTTTGGAGAAGTATGTTGTTTCAATTTGTGTAGCTGACCCGTGCATCACAGAGGATCGCCCATTTAATTTATTCTCCAGGAAAGATGAATGCACCTAAAAATGACTGTACTACAGTATATGCTGTTGCGCTTTTGCTATGAACTCCACTGTATTTTCTTTCACTCACTCATAATTACTTTGTAAGAACTTAATAAAATGTGGTGTTATTTTTCCCTTTAATGGAAAACCTTAGCAGAGAGCAGAAAAGGCATGTAGGAAAGCAGCAAGCAAGGAGAAAGGGGACTGGAGCCAAGATGAAGCTAAAAGCTTATTCCCACCTATGCATGTGCTATTTTCAAGTTAACCCATATATAAACATAGAACAATTCACATGCATTTTTATCCTTTGCATGTGTCGAGCTGGATATTATTCAAATGAAAGTAATACGTACGATAATAGCTGCATGGGAAAAAGGATCCATTCAATGCTCTGTATATTGCTAACAATGCTGTGAATGAGGTTATAACAATAAAAGTAACTATATTCCATGTGTTTTTCATCCATCCTCAAAAATAAAACGGGGGGGGGGGGGGGGGGGGGGGAAAGATGAACTCCTATAAAAGCCACAATATCCTATACTAGAGTAGACATTATGCTTGAAAGAGTAAGGAAGGCAAAACACTTCTGAAACTGCCTGACTTATAGAACTTTTGCATCAAAGTACTGGGTGTGACTCTTGATTTGGAACACGGATACAAGCTGTTTCAGATCTGGGGCGTATCCTACTTCCACTGCAGATGCCGACCCGGGATATTCCCAGTTTGGCACCGTTCATATTGCACTTCAGTACAGTGATGGTGCTTGTGGATGACATCATCTCCAAGCTCCGGAATCTCCAGATCTCCCCTGAACGCTGGAACAGAGAGGATCAGAGACCTGTAGAGGGGAAGGGAGAGGGGACCATATGGGGAAGCTGTAATCTTTCCTTCCCCAGTGACAGTTGTCAAAGATACCGTTTCAATTTGAGCCAATCACCGATCTGTAAATGGGTCTTGAGTCAGGTGACCTGTGTTACCAGTTTACACTGTCCCTTAACCCAGGTCCTACCAGTGTCCAACTATGCAAGCTGCCCTGTCTATAACTCATCCCCCATGCTAAAAAAACATGAATATACAAAACCAATTGTAATTCCAGGCATCCAAGAAGTGCTCATTGCAGAAGGGTAATCTTCTATAGCTTGAAAGCTTGTGTGATATCCAGCTCTGCAGACACACTTCCCTCTCCCTACAAGACATGTGTGGGAGGGGATGTGGTCAAGATGCCGGTTGTGAAAATACGGACGCCGGGATCCCAACATCAGAACCCCGAATGGGTCAGGTTCCCGATGTCGAAATTCTTGACAGCAAGCATCCCGACATTAAGTATCTTCGCAAACTGAGGTTTAGGGCTAGGCTGCGGGGAGGGACGGTTAGGCTTAAGCACCAGGGACGGGGGTTAGGATTAGGTACCTCAGACGGGGGTTTAGGGTTAGGCTACGGGAACAGTGGGTTGGAGTTAGGGGGGATGACAGAGGGGAGAACATCACTTACTCGCCCCTGTCGGTCTTCTCATCAGCGGGATCCCGGCGGCGGTATTACAACCGCTGGGATTCCCTGCGCCGGCATATCATACTGATTCCGTGTGGGACTTGTGCATGGCCAAAAAACAGGTAGTTTTTGGAGGCAC
This sequence comes from Pseudophryne corroboree, assembly GCF_028390025.1. Taxonomy (NCBI): domain Eukaryota; kingdom Metazoa; phylum Chordata; class Amphibia; order Anura; family Myobatrachidae; genus Pseudophryne; species Pseudophryne corroboree. Next base: position 718,311,722 of record NC_086447.1, read on the forward strand.
TTATGGGCATATTTATTAACATTAATTTTACACACACAAAAAATGTGTAAAAATAGGATTTTAATACCTACCGATAAATCCTTTTCTCCTAGTCCGTAGAGAATGCTGGGGTCCACTTCAGTACCATGGGGTATAGACTGTTCCGCAGGAGCCATGGGCACTTCAAGACTTTTCTAGAGTGTGAACTGACTCCTCCCTCTATGCCCCTCCTCCAAACCTCAGTATAGGAACTGTGCCCAGGGAGACGGACATTTCGAGGAAAGGATTTACTTTTAAGTTTACGGTGAGATTCACACCAGCTCACACTTCAACCATGCCGCACACATGGCATTCAACAAAACACATTCCAACGGGCATGAACATTACAGCAAACGTGCTGAAAACATTTTTAACAAAATAACAACTGCTGGTACAGTACGCACTGGGCTGGGTGCCCAGCATCCTCTACGGACTAGGAGAAAAGGATTTACCGGTAGTTATTAAAATCCTGTTTTTTCATACGTCCTAGAGGATGCTGGGGTCCACTTCAGTACCATGGGGTTATAGCAAAGCTCCAGTACGGGCGGGAGAGTGCGGATGACCCTGCAGCACCGATTGACCAAACTTGAGGTCCTCATCGGCCAGGGTGTCAATCTTGTAAAACTTAGCAAACGTGTTTGCCCCTGACCAAGTAGCTGCTCGACAGAGTTGTAATGCAGAGACCCCCGGGAAGCCGCCCAGGATGAGCACACCTTTGTAGAAGAATGGGCATGCACCGAATTCGGTATCGGCAATCCTGCCGTGGAATGAGCGTGCTGAATCATAACTCTGATCCAGCGCGCAATGGTCTGCTTAGAAGCTGGACACCCAATCTTGTTAGGAACATACAGGACAAACAGAGCTTTTGTTTTCCGTATTCGAGCTGTTCTTGCAACATACATTCTCAAAGCTCTGACCACATCCAGAGACTTTGAACTAGCTAAGGTGTCAGTAGCCACTGGCACCACAATAGGTTGGTTTATATGGAAAGAAGAAACCACCTTAGGAAGAAATTGCTGACGAGTTCTTAACTCAGCCCTATCTTCATGGAAAATCAAGTACGGGCTCTTGTGAGACAAGGCCCCTAACTCAGACACCCTTCTTGCGGATGCCAAGGCCAACAGCATCACCACTTTCCAAGTGAGAAACTTCAATTCTATCTCCTGGAGAGGTTCAAACCAATCCGATTGAAGGAACTGCAACACCACGTTAAGATCCCATGGTGCCACAGGAGGCACAAATGGAGGTAGGATGTGCAAAACCCCTTTCACAAAGGTCTAAACTTCTGGAAAGGAGGCTAATTGTTTTTGAAAGAAAACGGATAAGGCCGAAATCTGGACCTTGATTGATCCCAATCGTAGGCCCGCATCCACACCTGCCTGAAGAAAATAGAGAAAACATCCTAACTGAAACTCTTCTATTGGAGCCTTCTTGGATTCACACCAAGACACATTTTCTCCAAATACGGTGGTAATGTTTAGACGTTACCCCTTTCCTGGCCTGAATGAGAGTGGGAATGACTTCTTTGGGAATACCCTTTCAGGCTAGGATCCGGCGCTCAACAGCCATGCCGTCAAACGTAGTCGCGGTAAGTCTTGATACACGCACGGCCCCTGCTGCAGCAGGTCCTCGCGAAGAGGAAGATGCTGAGGATCTTCTATGAGTAACTCCTGAAGATCTGGATACCAAGACCTCCTTGGCCAGTCCGGGACAACGAGGATCGCTCAAACCCTTGTTCTTCTTATGATCTTGAGAACTTTTGGTATTCGGGGATGTGGAGGGAAAACATACACCGACCGAAACACCCATTAGGTCACTAGTGCATCCACTGCTATTGCTTGAGGGTCTCTCGACCTGGAACAATATCTCTGAAGCTTCTTGTTGAGACGAGATGCCATCCTGTCAACTTGAGGAACTCCCCAAAGACCTGTCACCTCTGCAAAGACTTCTTGGTGGAGGCCCCATTCTCCTGGATGGAGATCGTGTCTGCTGAGGAAGTCTGCTTCCCAGTTGTCCACTCCTGGAATGAAAATTGCAGACAGAGCTCTTGCATGTCTTTCTGCCCCGAGGAGGATCTTTGTCAACACTGCCATCGCCGCTCTGCTTTTCGTTCCGCCCTGACGGTTTATGTACGTGACCGCTGTTACATTGTCCGACTGGATCTATATGGGTTGATCTTGAAGAAGATGCACCGCTTGTAGAAGGCCATTGTAAATGGCTCTCAACTCAAGAATGTTTATGTGAAGGCACGTTTCTTGACTTGACCATCTTCCCTGGAAGCTCTCCCCCTGTGTGACTGCTTCCCAGCCTCGGAGACTTGCATCCGTTGTTACTAGGACCCAGTCTGAATCCCGGACCTGCGTCCCTCTAGTAGGTGAGAACTGTGTAGCCACCACAGAACTGTGTAGCCGCCACAGGAGCGAAACTCTGGCTTTGGATGACAGGATTATCCTCTTGTGCATCTGAAGGTGAGATCCGGGCCACTTGTCCAACAGGTCCCACTGGAATACTCTGGCATGGAATCGGAAAAACAGTATGGCCTCGTAGGATGCTACCATCTTTCCCAACAACCGAATGCATTGATGAATCAACACTCTTGTTGGTTTCAGAATTTGTTTGACCATTCTCTGGATTACCAGAGCCTTTACTACTGTAAGAAATACCCTCTGTACTTCTGTGTCCAGTATCATCCCCAGAAAAGACAATCTTGTAGTAGGTTCCAACTGTGATTTTGGAAAATGTATGATCTAACCGTGTTGTTGAAGTACTGTCAGAGAGAGTGCAATGTTCTGCACCAACCTTTCCCTGGACCTCGCTTTTATCTGGAGTTCGTCCAGGTAAGGAATTATACTGAATCCTTTCTGTCAAAGGAGGACCATCACCTCCGCCATCACCTTGGTGAACACCCTCGGTGCCGTGGAGAGGCCAAACGGCAACGTCTGAAATTGGTAATGACGATCCTGTATTGCGAATCGCAGATAAGCTTGATGTGGAGGATAAATGGGAACGTGTAAAGAAGGCATGCTTTATGTCCACTGACACCATGAAGTCCCCTTCCTCCAGAATGGAAATCACTGCCCTCAGAGATTCCATCTTGAACTTGAACCTTTGCAGGTAGAGATTCAGAGTTTTCAGGTTTAGAATCGGTCTGACCGAGCCGTCCGGTTTCGGAACTACGAATAGGCTTGAATAAAACCCTTCTCCTTGTTGCGACAAGGGAACCAGGACAATCACTTGATCCTGACACAATTTTTGTATTGCTGCCTCTCTCACTTTCCTGTCTGGGATAGAAGCTGGTAAGGCCGATTTGAAAAATCGGCATGGGGAAATGTCTTGAAACTCCAGTTTGTACCCGTGGGACACTATTTGTAAGACCCATGGGTCCAGGCCAGATTGAACCCAGAACTGACTGAAGAGTTTCAGACGTGCCCCTACCTGAGCGGACACCCGCAAGGGAGCCCCAGCGTCATGCTGAAGATTTGGCAGAAGCAGAAGTTGATTTAATGCTGCAGGCTTTTTTCCTTTTCCCAGGAGCATTAGGCAAGAATGTCGACTTACCAGCGGTAGCCACAGAAACTAAAGCATCCAGCCCATCTCCAAACAAGGCCTCACCTTTATACGGGAGAGCCTCCATATTCCTTTTGGAATCTGCGTCAGCATTCCATTGGCGGATCCACAACGCCCTCCGTGCTGAGACTGCCATGGTAGCGGCTCTTGATCCCAAGAGACCAATATCTTTCATGGCTTCTAGCATGTATGCAGCAGCGTCTTTGATATGACCTAACGTTAGGAGTATATTGTCTCTATCTATTGTGTCAATGTCTGATGACAAGTTTTCTGACCACTTTTCAATAGCACTACTCACCCACGCACAGGCAATGGTAGGCCTGAGTAGTTTCCCATTAGCCACATAAATAGATTTCAACGTATTCTCCAACTTGCGGTCTGCCGGCTCCTTTAGGGAAGCCGTCCCAGGTGCAGGGAGAATCACCTTTTTGTTAATCGTGACAGGGCACTGTCTAAAACGGGGGGTGACTCCCACCTTTTCCTGTCCTCTGCCGGGAAAGGATAAGCTACCTGAATTCTTTTGGGAATCTGAAATTTCTTTTCAGGGTTTACCCAGACTCCCTCAAAGAGAGTGTTCAGCTCATGAGATGGAGGAAAAGTTACGTTAATTTTCTTTGGGGCTCCATAACTTCTAAGACCTCCTTTATAGCAACAATCATGTAATGAATGTTTTTCGCTAACTTTGGGTCTATTCCCCTGGAATCACTAGTGTCAACACAGGAATCAGAGTCCGTGTCGGAATCATTCTGTACAACCTGTGTAAATGACCTTTCATGTGACCCAGAGGGGTCCCCTGTGGATGAAAAGGCATAACTATTAAAAATCACATCTTCAACAGATTTTCTCCAGGTTTATGCATGAGACTCAAACTTATCCAATCTCTTACTGATATGATTCACACTGTCACGTAATTCTTTCACCCATTCAGGCTCGTAGTGTTCCGACAGCGCCACCACATTACAAAATGGCTAAAATGGCTCCCTCAGGGGGAAGAGCTCCCTGCCTCAGACATGTCACACACGTGCACAATCACACCACAGACACTCCGGGGCATAATGGGGACAGGCCCACAGTAAAGTCTGTCAGAAGGACACAAAGGAATTGCCAGTTCACAACTCAGCACCAAAAGAAAAAATCCCTGTGTCGCGTACTTTGTACACAGAGACAAAATCCCTGTGAATAGCCCTGGGGGGGGGGGGGGGGACACAACTACCCTGCTGTATATTACAACTAATACCCCTTTAAGCCTTACATAACCGGGTCGCACCTGGGAATATGTACACAGGTGCTTCCCGGATGCGACCCGGCTTGAGATCCCTTTCAGACTTGCGGCCCTACCCAGCATATTGCCTGGTTGGTGACGTCACTGCCGATGCTACAGAAGATGGCGCTTGGAAATGATAATCTCCAAGCTCCGCCTCCTCCTATGCAGAGAATGGGTGCTGGGTCGTCTTGACCCAGCTTACCCGTTCACACTGCATGCATCCCTGGTCAATTCCAGCTTCAATCCAGGTCGTGACCTGGGATGAAATGCCTGGACGCTTAACCCGGGATATTGCTTTAGGACCATTTCTGACTGAGCAAAGTACCGGGTTGATGCACGTTCACGTGCAATAACCTGGGACATTTTTGCTAGTATGAAAGGGGTATAATTGAATTTCCATCTATGTCTTAAACTACATCTCTTCCAAAACTACTATTGAATTTTCCATTTCTTAAAACTTTAAATAAAGATTATTACAACCAAAAAACTAATCAAGCATGAATTGGCACTATGTGCTTTAAAGGGCATGCCAACACATGATCAGGACTGTTTAGAAGATCTACTGGCCTCTTCTGCCAAAATCTCCACAACCCCCTATGTAACATTTTCTAAGAGATTCCACAAGGTACATAGGTGTGACTTACGAAACATGTGTACAGCATTCTATTAAACAGCATATACTTATTCAGAACATAATGCCTGTAGTTCTCTGCAACTTTCCAATAGCCAGGAAGCCCCCTTGGGAGGACCAGTGAGTGGTGCAGTATTAATGTTTTCCTTCTGTTGCTGTGGCTGTAATAACGGAACCATTGTTCTGCTCTGGTTTCCTGGCATTCTTTTATAAATGGGCAGAGATTCGAGCACCAACATAGGTTTAAATCCATAATTGCTCTTTGTGGACTGCACAAGCCTTTCAGGTAGAGGAATGTGCTACACATTGGGCAATAATTTCAAAAGTTTTTACCAACATGCCTTAACCAAAGTTTCTATATGGAGTCTACTGCGATGTGATAGATTAAGACATGGTACTACAGACGCCTGTTTTCAGTATAATGACACCTTATGAATACTAGGCATAATGGTTTGATTTTCCCACTCCACTGTCTCCTCGGGTCTCAGTCAGATTTGGCCATACATCTGTAAGAATGTCTTGAGCAGTAACAGTTGTCTTCTGGGTCCAAAATATGCTGAGATCTGCAATCTATTAGGTGACTATGCGATAGTGACTGTGTGCTTGCGATATTGGCTATGCACGATTTTGACTATACTTTTGTACTAGATAGTCAAAACTGCCTTGCCTGCAAAGTCTATTTAACCTTGCGATCCTGACCCCACGGAACCACGCATCGGATTGCAAGGTGGCTAACACCTTGCGATTTAAACTAAATTTCCTTGCGATTTTGACTATACAGTCAAAATCGCAAGCTAATATCACACGGTATGCACACACCTTTAAAACATCCTTGGCAAAAAAAGTTACAAAATGTATGGGTACCTGAAGCAGTAATTCTGTTTCTTTTATTTGTAGTGCTCTTTTATATGGGCCTTTTTTTAATTTTATTTATATTCATTACCATATTGCAGATGTGTTTCTTTTGTAATCTACCTTTGCAGTATTGAATGGCTAGTATTGAATGCTGTTCAATAATGGTGTGAAAACGTTACTACATCTCATCACTACCTTACTAAAACTTGATCAAGGGTCTCTATTGCTCAAACATTGTCATTTATAGGTGTAACTACTGCTTGCTATTTATTTTCTTTTTTTGGGCGATGTTTTAACCTTTGAGATAGCGAGAGAGTGGAGAAGTTACCCATAGATAGCAATCAGCTTCTAGCTGTCCTTTATTTAGGACAGTCTATAAAATGACAGATACCCATTGGTTGCTTTTGGCAACTTCCCCAGTTTCTCTCAAAGGTTTGCTACATCTCCCCCTAAAACGGATCAGCTGAGCTGGAGTAGCCAATTGGAGAGTGAAAAGTACGATAACCTGTTGGCACCACTGCTAACTCTTACCACTTTCCGGAATCTAATGTCCTTTATTATGCCACACTTCCCGATCAGAGATGGTACTTAACAGATGGTTCATATTTTCAAAAAGCAGTATATAGATGGACTGTTGTATGTAGATTCCTTGATACTGTTAAATTACTTCATTTGTTAACTGTTCATTGGGGCCGATTCAATTGTTTTGGGTGTCTGATTTTCCCATCTAGATGGCGCAGTTTAGATGCCAAAGTTTAACAGTTTAAAACGGCTAAGCCTGTCTAAACTCCTGCCTAGGGTGTACAAACTCCCAAGTTAGCACACATTATTTGTCGCAACTGAGAAGGCTGCAAGATAAAAAAAAATTATTTGCGGCTCCTAGGCATCCGAACGGCAGAACAATTGAATTGCTGCCGTCAGGCACCATCTAGTGGCGGCCGTGAAAAAAACAAGTGGCCCCATTGTATTTTTCCAAAGGCATGTAAAGGAATTTTTACAAATCTTTAGTCATTTTAAATTGTCTTTAGGTGATCATTTTCCTTGAAAACATACAACTAAAAAAGAAAAGATAGTGTTAATGTACATCATTCAGTGGGCAGAATTCAATTATTATTGCAGTTCCCTGAACCCGCACGCCGGCGGCTATTCCAATGTTTTTGCCAACAGGTGGGAGAACTTAATTTCAGCTTGCTAGCCCCCAGGGGGTGGCGAGCTGACATACGCAAAAAGTGACTTGTTTGGACGCCGAAACTGGGCTTTTTGCGTTGCTCTCATTCGTTTATTCGGGTTTTGCTGCTTTATGTGGCTAAACCAGACTGATATGGGTGCAATCGGCACGATAAGGGGGATAAATTTAATATCGATCCGCAATCTCCCGTCACATTAGACGGAAGATGGGGCGCAAGAAAACAAATGGAATTCCCACAAATATGTGCATTAATTTAAGTATGGTATTTACAAACTCCTTAAAGCCTCACACCTGACTTAACCCACATCAAAAGGTGAATCCAAAAAATGATTTCCTCTATATTACAGTGTGCTGCTGACTATATGTAAAGTGTCTATCCGCCTGACACTGAGGCGGCAGCCGCTGTAAGTGTAGTGTTTATATGCAAATCTGTACTGCAGCATGCTGCCAACTGTATGGACACACTGTAAAACTGCAACATTGAGGTACTCAAACTTATAACCAAATTTTTAAGGGGCAATTCAACTGTTTGTGTGCGCTTGATCTCCCACCTACAGTCATGGGATATAGGGTGGCACTAATGAATTTAAAAAAAAAAAAAAAAAAACTGTATTGCATGTTGTGGCCAAACAGATTGGGTTTAGTCACGTAAAGCAGCTAAACCAGTCTAAAGTAATGGGTATAATGCGAAAAATGCTAATGGCTAATAGCGCCCGAATCGAACTACAATTGATTTGCTCTGTCAAGTGGCTTCTAGTGGAGGCCACGGAGAAAAACAACTGAATTCTCACCTTAAAACTGGAAAAATTATTTTACAAATCAATGGGTCAGATGTATGAACAGTCGGTATGGGGGGTGCGCTAATATCGCGGCGGTGTGTGCTTAGTTACAGGGGCAAATGATATGTTCTTACGTCTAGTCAATGTACCTTCCTGCTTTTCTTCAGTAATGAGGCGAAACAGTAAGAGCTATAGCAGCACCATAGTATATCTACCCGAATGTTTCCCCAGGGGCTCTTTGTTTTTGTCACAGCTTTATTGGTGTTTTATTATGGCGCATGTGGTGATCTAATAAACACTGACCTATGGTAGGAGACATTTATATGGGTGAAGGTGTGATGTCCACACTAAGTGTGTTGGAATTGTGGGCCTGATTGTACGATTGTAAGGACACAACCATATATCCAAATTGCCCCACTCATATTAGAGAAAACACTATGCTTATGTACTAGGTGCGGGCATACTGTCAATAAGCAGGCTTTATTTCAAATTGGGGGTCCAACTCATCTTATCCCACTTAATCTACTGACATAATACCTGCTTGTGCACTAGTGCGGCTGGGATCCGGTCTGAAGATCGACAGTGTCTAGGTCGACAATGTTTAGGTCGACCACTATAAGTCGACAGGCACTAGGTCGACATGGATGGAAGGTCAACAGGGTTTCTAGGTCGACATGTGCTAGGTCGACAGGTCTAAAGGTCGACATGAGTTTTTCACATTTTTTCTTTTTTCATACTTAACGATCCACGTGGACTACGATTGGAACGGTAAAGTGTGCAGAGCGAAGCGGTAGCGGAGCGAAGGCACCATGCCCGAAGCATGGCGAGCGAACGCGGTGCACTAATTTGGGATCCCGGTCACTCTACGAAGAAAACGACACCAAAAAAAAAAAAAAATCCTCATGTCGACCTTTAGACCTGTCGACCTAGCACATGTCGACCTAGAAACCCTGTCGACCTTCCATCCATGTCGACCTAGTGACTGTCGACCTATAGTGGTCGACCTAAACATTGTCGACCTAGACACTGTCGATTTGATGAACCACACCCAGTGCGGCTACACCGCCAACTAGCTGGTACAGTTTACATTGTGGGACTGTATGTGAAAGTGACTTAGTGAACCTTTGTACGTCATAGTTCTGATACTAGGTGCTCGAGGAACAATAGTGGCTAACTCAGTGTTACATCTGTTGCAGGAATGTTATGAATCCCGTGTTATAAGCAGCAAATAATAACTATTATTTACATCTTTAAACTAAGGAAATATAAAAGCTATATGTTTTGTATAGCACCAACCTGCCAGAGTGGAATACCAGATTAGTTGCTGCACATTAAAGTCAGTAAGACGGGAAACATTATTGCTGTACAGTGCCTATACCTTCTGGGACATTGGAAAACAGCAAGTCGCTTATAATACATGAACCCACCATTAGGAGTACAGGGGTACACTATCTAGTCTTCAAAAGTAGCTACTCTAAAAGGGTCATTTAATATATCTGTTGAGATATTGGGGGGAATTCGATTGTTATTTCCGCCGGCAGCCAGCAGATGGTGCCCAACAGTAAGATTCAATTGTAGCTCCAATCAGGCGCATTCATTTCAGCTCGCACCCCCTAGGGGTGGTGAGCTGAAAAGCGGGAAAAGCGACCTGTTTGAGCACTCAAACTGGACTTTTTCACATCACGCCTATTAGTTTGGTTGGGTTCAGCCGCTTTACAAGGCTAAACCCGACCTCCCTGGGTGTGATCATTGTGAAAAAAAAACCCCATAACAATAGAATTGCGCCCCGCGATCTCCTGCCACTTTAGACAGGAGATTAGATGTACAAAACAATTGATTTCTCCCTATTGAACGAATACATACAGTGATACTTACCAAAGGTTCCCTCTATAGAAAGAATTAAGAATCCGTCCCGGTAAGATTTATGGGATTCATTTATTGATGCGCGTACAGAATCCAGCACAACAAATGGATTATTAGGGTTATTAACCAAATGTATAAAAAAAAACAGAACAGCATTAACATTTGATACAAGAGTGACACTGAATAGGGACAGTCTCAAATGAAAATTCCTGTGGGTACCTCCTGTGTAACATAACTTGTTATTAGGATTCCAACAATAGGGATCCCGGCAGTCGAAGTACAGATGCTAGAATACCAACGCTGCTTGGAATGCCAGCGCCGGCATCCGGAATGGAATCAAAATCCTAGCATTTGCATCCCTACAGCCAGGATCCCGAACATGTGACTGCAGGGCCGCCGGAGACGTAAGCCGCAGTGTGCGGGTTAGGCTGCTGGGAGGGGGGTGGATTAGGTTTAGGCGCTCCCAAGAAGTGTTAGGCTGCGGGAGGGAAGTTAGGTTTAGACTGTGGTAAGGAGGGGTTAGGATTAGGCACCATTGGGGAGGGTTAGGGTAAACATACTTACCCAACTCAAGATTGTAACCATAGGGATGCCGCTGTCAGTATTCTGACCGCAGGCATCCCGACCGCAGGCATATCAGCCCCAACTCCGTTCAATTACATGATAAATTAACAAGAGAGTCATAATTACCCAGAATAAAGTCTGATAATGAATCATTGCATGAACTATACAGTGTGAGTTTTAATCACCAAATCTTACGTTTTTGCGTATTCTTCAATCTATCTGCTTTTAATATTCTATAGTATAAGGTTTTATAGCAAAGGAGATTAAAAGTCATATTTATTTTTGTGCGCCACAATAGGACAACTGTTTTCTCTTTTGTAGTTTACTGCTCACAGAATTCACCTGCTGAAATCAAGAAACAAACGTTTTTATTAATGTTTTTAAGCAGCAAAATTACTCTAATTCCACTTAGGTGTGACACAATGCCCGAGAATTCGGATAAATAATTTTCGTTTTCATCATGTGTTATGACATTTTAAAAAATGTCAAAACACTCCCATATACAATAAAAGGGATAAAGAGACAATTATGAATAAAATGAGAGTATACTCTGGTGCATTAGATAAGAATTATCTTCTGAAGGAGCTTACAATCTTGGTGGAAACAGGAGGTTAAACATGAGTCATGTAGGAGTAAAATGCTGTACTATACAAATGTGCAGGGCCGTAACTAGATGTGTGCTAGTGGTGCCTGGCATACAGCACAGATGCGCTGGAGGCGCAGGACCACCGGCTACACCTGCCTAGCCGCGCCACCGCACTGTGGTGTCCTGGACGCGTCTCCCCGCCGTCACCAGCCGGCCCCCAGCTGCCTCTCACATAGGTAGCCTGGCAGCGCTGCAGCTCCCCCTCCGATCCCCCCGTGTGCTGGGAAAGATGACATCTCTTCCAGCCCGTCCCCAGCCCATCCACAATGCCCTGCGAAAAGAGCAGCATAGGTCAGGAAGACGGAAGAGATAAGTAGAGGCGCATCTATTATGCTCGCTCGTCACAGATGGTGAGTATAACACACACACTCTCTTTCTCTCTCCTTACTTTCCCTTGCCTCCCCACCCATAATGTGTAAAAAGGGGGACTGCCTGGCATAAGGCGTAAAAAAGGGGGACTGCCTGGCATAAGGCGTAAAAAAGGGGGACTGCCTGGCGTAAGGCTTAAAAAAGGGGGACTGCCTGGCGTAAGGCGTAAAAAAGGGGGACTGCCTGGCGTAAGGCGTAAAAAAGGGGGACTGCCTGGCGTAAGGCGTAAAAAAGGGGGACTGCCTGGCGTAAAAAAGGGGGACTGCCTGGCGTAAAAAAGGGGGACTGTCTGGCGTAAAAAAAAAAAGGGGACTGCCTGGCGTAAAAAAAAAAGGGGACTGCCTGGCGTAAAAAAGGGGGACTGCCTGGCGTAAAAAAGGGGGACTGCCTGGCGTAATGCGTAAAAAAGGGGGACTGCCTGGCGTAATGCGTAAAAAAGGAGTGCCTGCCGTAATGCGTAAAAAAGGGGGACTGCATGCCATAAAGCGTAAAAAAGGGGGACTGCCTGCCGTAAAGCGTAAAAACAGAATTTTAATACCTACTGGTAAATCCTTTTCTCCTAGTCCGTAGAGGATGCTGGGGTCCATTTCATGACCATGGGGTATAGACGGTTCCGCAGGAGCCATGGGCGCTTTAAGACTTTTCAAGGGTGTGAACTGGCTCCTCCCTCTATGCCCCTCCTCCAGACCTCAGTTATAGGAACTGTGCCCAGGGAGACAGACATTTCGAGGAAAGGATTTACATTTATACTAACGGTGAGAATCATACCAGCTCATACCTCAACCATGCCGCACAACATGGCATTCAACATAACACACGCCAACAGGCATAAACTATTTACAGCAACATGCTGATAAACAAATGTAACAAAACTTGTGTAACTAACTGAACAAAACTGCAGGTAAAGTACGCACTGGGTCGGGCGCCCAGCATCCTCTATGTACTAGGAGAAAAGGATTTACCGGTAGGTATTAAAATCCTGTTTTCTCATACATCGTAGATGATGCTGGGGTCCATTTCATGACCATGGGGTTTTCACCAAAGCTCCAGTACGGACGGGAGAGTGTGGATGACCCTGCAGCACCGATTGACCAAACTTGAGGTCCTCATCGGCCAAAGTGTCAAACTTCTAAAATTTAGCAAAAGTGTTTGACCCTGACCAAGAAGCTGCTCGGCAAAGTTGCCGAGATCCCCCCGGGCAGCCGCCCAGGACGAGCCGACCTTCCTAGTAGAATGGGCCTTAACCGACTTCGGCAACGGCAGACCAGCCGAAGAATGAGCGTGCTGAATCGTACCGCTGATCCAGCGCGCAATGGTCTGCTTGGAAGCTGGACACCCAATCTTGTTGGGAGCATACAGGACAAACACAGCCTCTGTTTTCCTTATCCGAGCTGTTCTAGCGACATAAATCTTCAAAGCCCTAACCACATCTAGAGACTTTGATTCAGTGAACGTGTCAGTAGCCACTGGCACCACAATAGGTTGGTTTATGTGGAAAGATGAAACTACCTTCGGAAGAAAATGTTGGCGAGTTCTCAACTCCGCCCTATCTTCATGGAAGATCAGGTAAGGGCTCTTGTGAGACAAGGGCCCCAACTCAGACACCCGCCTTGCGGATGCAAAGGCTAAAAGCATCACCACTTTCCAAGTGAGAAACTTCAACTCTATCTCCTGTAGAGGTTCAAACCAACTCGATTGAAGGAACTGCAACATCACATTAAGGTCACACCAAGACACATATTTTCTCCAAATACGGTGGTAATGCTTTGCCGTTACTTCTTTCCTAGCCTGAAGGAGTGTGGGAATGACTTCACTGGGAATACCCTTTCGGGCTAGGATTTGGCGTTCAACCGCCATGCCGTCAAATGCAGCCGCCGTAAGTCCTGTTACACGCACGGCCCCTGTTGCAACAGGTCCTCCCGAAGAGGAAGAGGCCAGGGATCTTCTATGAGCAACTCCTGAAGATCTGGATACCAGGCCCTTCTTGGCCAATCCGGAACAATGAGTATCGCCTGAACCCTTGTTCTTCTTATAGTTTTTATCACCTTTGGAATGAGTGGAAGTGGCATAACACATACACCGACGGAAACACCCACGGTGTCACTAGGGCGTCCACCGCTATCGCTTGAGGGTCCCTCGACCTGGAACAGTATCTCTGAAGTTTCTTGTTGAGGCGGGACGCCATCATGTCTACTTGAGGAACCCCCCAACGACTTGTCACTTCTGCAAAGACCTCTTGATGAAGACCCCACTCTCCTGGATGGAGATAGTGTCTGCTGAGGCAGTCTGCTTCCCAGTTGTCCACTCCTGGAATGAAGACTGCTGACAGAGCGCTGGCATGTCTTTCCGCCCAGCGAAGAATCTTCGTGGCCTCGGCCATCGCCGCTCTGCTCCTTGTTCCGCCCTGGCGGTTTATGTACGCCACTGCTGTCACGTTGTCTGACTGAATCAAGACAGGCAGACCTCGACTCGAAGATGTTCTGCTTGCAGGATGCCGTTGTAAATGGCCCTTAATTCCAGAATATTTATGTGTAGACAAGCTTCCTGGCTTGACCACTTTCCCTGAAAGTTTCTTCCCCGTGTGACTGCTCCCCAGACTCGGAGGCTTGCATCCGTGGTCACCAGGTTCCAATCCTGAATCCCGAACCTGCGTCCCTCCAGAAGGTGAGAATTGTGCAGCCACCACAGAAGGGAGATTCTGGTCCTGGGAGATAGAATTATTTTCCGGTGCATGTCCAGGTGACCAATGGTCCAACAGGTTCCACTGAAACACCCTGGCATGGAACCTGCCATACGGAATGGCCTCGTAGGCCGCCACCATCTTCCCCAGCAACCGAGTGCATTGAAGAACTGTCACCTTTGCTGGTTTCAGAATCTGTTTTACCATGTTCTGTATTTCCAGAGCTTTTTCCACTGGAAGAAAAACGCTCTGTAATTTTGTATCCAGAATCATACCCAGGAACGACAGGCGTGTCGTCGGATCCAACTGTGATTTTGGCAAATTTAGGAGCCAACCATGTTTTTGCAGAATCGTCAGTGAAAAGGCAACATTTTTCAGCAACTGCTCCTTGGATCTCGCCTTTATTAGGAGATCGTCCAAGTACGGGATAATTGTGATTCCCTGCTTGCGCAGGAGAACCATCATTCCGCCATCACTTTGGTGAAAATCCTCGGAGCCGTGGACAGACCAAACGGCAACATCTGAAATTGGTAATGATAATCCTGAACAGCAAACCTCAGGTAAGCCTGATGTGGAGGATATATGGGGACATGCAAGTAGGCATCCTTTATGTCGACCGATACCATAAAATCCCCCTCCTCTAGAGTGGAGATCACTGCCTGGAGAGATTCCATCTTGAATTTGAATTTTTTTAGAAAGAAATTGAGGGATTTTAGGTTCAGTATCGGTCTGACTGAGCTATCCGGCTTCGGGACCACGAACAGGATCGAATAAAAACCTTCCCCCTGTTGTGACGGGAGCACTGTGACAATTACTTGATTTTTACACAACTTTAGTATCGCAGCGCATACTACCTCCCTTTCTAGAAGAGAAGCTGGCAAGGCAGATTTGAAAAATCGGTGTGGGGGCACGTCTTGAAACTCTAACCTGTATCCTTGGGTCACTATTTCTATTATCGAAGGATCCAGGTCAGAGTGCACCCAGACCTGACTGAAGAGTCGGAAACGTGCCCCCACCGGTGCAGACTCTCGCAGAGGAGCCCCAGCGTCATTTGGTGGATTTGGTAGAAGCCAGAGAGGACTTCTGCTCTTGGGAACTTGCCACAGCCTGTGACCTTTTTCCCCTTCCTCTTCCCCTCACAGCAAGGAAGGAGGACCCACGTCCTTTTTTAAAATTATTGGGCCGAAAGGACTGCATCTGATAGTGAGGCGATTTCTTCTGCTGTGCAGGAACATAAGGTAAAAATTATTACTTACCCGCGGTAGCCGTAGACACCAGGTCAGTGAGGCCATCACCAAACAAGACTACCTTAAACGGTAGAGACTCCATCACCTTCTTAGAGTCATCGTCAGCATTCCATTGATGAATCCACAATGCTCTCCTCGCTGAGACTGCCATGGCATTGGCCCTTGATCCCAAAAGGCCAATATCCCTTACAGCTTCTTTTAAATATGCTGCAGCGTCCCTGATATGACCCAGAGTCAACAGCACGCTATCCCTGTCCAGGGTATCTACCTCAGATGACAAGTTATCTCCCCACTTTTCAATAGCGCTACTCACCCATGCCGAAGCAACGGCAGGCCTGAGTAGCGACCCTGTAGTGACATAAATGGATTTTAGTGTATTTTCCTGCTTACGATCCGCAGGATCTTTTAGGACTGCCGTGTCAGGAGACTGAAGCGCCACCTTTTTGGATAGACGCGATAAAGCTTTGTCTACCGTGGGGATTGACTCCCACCTTTCCCTGTCCCCAGAGGGGAACGGATATGCCACTGGAATTCTTTTGGGAACCTGTATCTTCTTGTCAGGATTTAGCCTTCTCAAAAAGCGCGTTCAGTTCATGAGAGGGAAGAAACGTTACCTCAGGCTTCTTTCCTTTAAACATACAGACCCTAGTATCAGGAACAGCAGGGTGCTCTGTTATATGCAACACTTATTTTATCGCCACAATCATGTACTGAATACTCTTAGCCAGTTTTGGATTTAAGCTAGCATCACTATAGTCGACACTGGAATCAGAGTCCGTGTCGGTATCTGTATCATCTATCTGGGTAAATGTACGTTTCTGTGACCTCGAAGGGGTCTGTGGTTGTGATAAAGCATCCTCCATGGAATTCCTCCATGTCTGGTTCTTAGACTCAGATTTATCAAATCTCTTCGTCAACCGAGTCACATTTGCGTTTAAAACACTCAACATATTTACCCAATCATCCGTCAGCGGTGCCGACACAGCCACTCTCACAGTATTGTCTGTCCCCACTCCAGCTTCCTCCTGGGAAGAGCACTGAGCCTCAGACAAGTCGACAAACACACGTACCGACACCCACAACCACACTGGGGCTATAGGAGACAGACCCACAACAAAGCCTCACAACCCAGCGCCTATCCCGGTACTGAAGCAAGTAAAAAGACTGCCCAGACCTGTATACGCTTTATATATATATATATATATATATATATATATATATATATATATATAAATTAGCACCAAATCACTTGTGTGTCGTCCCCCCCCCCCCCGTTTTGCACCCTGTTACTTGCACAGCAGTGTGAAGGTCAGGGCCAGCGTCTCTGCAGCTTCTGTGAAGAGAAAAATGGCGCTGGCCCACTAAATGGCGCGATTCAGTCCCGCTTAAATTAATATTTATACTGGCGGGGGTCCCTTAACTAGTGCCTAGGCCAGGGGTGGGGAACCGTTTGGTCCGGCCCACCAGCTTGTGTCAGTGAGACACGCTGCCGCTCAGTCCGGCGGTAGCGTGTCTCAGCTGTCAGAACAGGGAGACAGGGAGGAGAGCGCGGCTGTCGAGTGGGAGCGGAGGCGTGTAGTACTGCAAACCAGCCGCCGGTCCGTGAGCCAATCAGAGCTCGCGGACCGGCAGCCAATCAGGAGCCGCGGCTGCCGGTCCGCGAGCTCTGATTGGCTCTCAAACCGGCGGCTGGTTTGAAGGACTACACGCCGCCGCTCCCACCCGACAGCCGCGCTCTCCTCCGTGTCCCACGGTAAGCAGCACGGAGGGGAGGGGGGAGGGCATCTGTATACCTGGCACTGTGGGGGCATCTGTATACCTGGCACTGTGGGGGGCATCTGCATACCTGGCACTGTGGGGGGCATCTGTATACCTGGCACTGTGGGGGGCATCTGTATACCTGGCACTGTGGGGGGCATTTGTATACCTGGCACTGTGGGGGCATCTGTATACCTGGCACTGTGAGGGGCATTTGTATACCTGGCACTGTGAGGGGCATTTGTATACCTGGCACTGTGGGGGCATTTGTATACCTGGCACTGTGAGGGCAATTGTGGATGTGGCACCGCACTATTGGGGGCATATGTGCATCACATCCCATTTTAACAGGCCACACCCATTTTTTGGGCCTCCGGTGCGCACACACAGTACCTCTAAGGGGCAGACCTACTGGGGGGCAGGGTCATTTTTTAAGTTGAGAATTTTTGTACGGCCCCCGAAGGATTTTATAAATATCCAAATGGCCCTCGGTAGAAAAAAGGTTCCCCACCCCTGGCCTAGGCACTGTTATAACTTATGCCAGTGCTGATTGAGGTGCTCATGCTGCCCAGGGCGCACCCCCTGCACCCTGCAGTGCCGTGTTATGTGTGGGAGCATGGCGTGCTGTGCGGTACCTCAACCGCAGTTTTCTGCCGTCACTGAAGTCTTCTGATCTCCTCATATTCACCCGGCTTCTGTCTTCTGGCTCTGTGAAAGGGGTGACGGCGCGGCTCCGGGAACAAGCAGCTAGGCGCACCAAGTGATCGAACCCTCTGGAGCTAATGGTGTCCAGTAGTCTAAGAATCAGAGCCCTTGAACTCAGAGAAGTAGGTCTGCTTCTCTCCCCTCAGTCCCACGATGCAGGGAGCCTGTTGCCAGCAGGTCTCCCTGAAAATAATAAACCAAAAAAAAAGTATTTTTCTGAGAAACTCTGGAGAGCTCCTCAGTGTGCATCCTGTCTCACTGGGCACAGAATCTAACTGGCGTCTGGAGGAGGGGCATAGAGGGAGGAGCCAGTTCACACCCATTCAAAGTATTATAGTGTGCCCATGTCTCCTGCGGATCCCGTCTATACCCCATGGTTCTTGAAGCATCCCCAGCATCCTCTAGGACGTATGAGAAAAAGGGGGACTGTTTGCCGTAATGCGTAAAAAAGGGGGACTGCTTGCCGTAATGCGTAAAAAAGGGGGACTGCTTGCCGTAATGTGTAAAAAAAGGGGACTGCCTGCCGCAATGTGTAAAAAAGGGGACACTGCCTGCCATAATGTGTAAAAAGGGAACTGTGCTGCCATAATGTGTAAAAAAAGGGGGTCTCTGCCTGCTGTAATGTGTAAAAAAAAAAAAAGGGACTGCCTGACGTAATGCGCAAAAAAGGGGGCTTGCCTGACGTAATGCATAAAAAGGGGGTCTCTTGCAGTAATATGTAAAAAGGGGACTCTGCCTGCTTAAATGTGTCCCCATGAAGCCTTTTTTTTTTCACTGGCCCTGCTTTGTATGTGGGGGGGGCACCGATGCCGTTTCTTGCACACAGCCTAAAATGTCTCATTACGGCACTGCAAATATGAATGACTTTCAAAAGATTTGAGCATGCTAGGTAGGTACTACAACAACCTGAAACGACTCCTCACACTTGACAAAGAGATACTACTGTTGAAAATTCAGACATACACTGTTCCTGACAAATGACAGATGGCTTGTGAAGAATGGGCCTTCCTTAGCCAATTATAACCATGGAAACAATCAGTTCATCCCATAGTATTTAAAAAATCTTATCTAATGATGGCACACATTGTTGCATGTATTAAATCTGGTAGCCATATAACAAAAATGACGCTTCTGACAATGTCAGCCCAGTCAGCAAATTCCATAAAGGCACATACATGATGACACTAACAGAGGGTAAAGTATTATCAAGTCAACGGTAAAAAATAAAAGATACACTAAACTGAATTTTTTTTTACTGAAAACCGCTCCGAAATGGTTTCTTTTTTTTCCCATAAGTGAAATACGTACAGAACATGTATTTAAACTTATCCATAACATTTTTTTTTATTTGTAAAAATATATAAATGTAAAACGTGTTTTCAAACATCGGAATATCAAAACAACAACATTGGAAAAACAGGAACATCACGACCATTACAACTAATGCTGGTAATTGCGTGGGGGGGGGGGGGGAGCTGAGCTGCCTGATCACTGCTGGCTACAGTGATCGGGACAGGGGAAGTGTAGAACCGCGACTGTCTATGTTTTGTTTTATTTATTATGCAGGCAGGAGGGTTGACGCTATCCATGTTTTTTTTCTTATGAAGGCAGGAGGGGCGACACTGGGCTGCTTGCCTGGTCACTGCTAGCTGTAGGAATGCTAACTGCAGTGATCGGGACAGAGATAGGAGGAAGGGCACAACTTTGCTGCTTTCACTGACGCCTGATACAGGAAGGAGGGTTTCCACCGAGTTGGAAGGTGCCACAGGGCTGACCCATCACTGTGTGGGTCAGCATAGATCGGGATACACTGGGGGAAGAACAATGGCGGGTGCAGGAGGGCTAGCAGGTCCTTCTGAGTGGGCGTTTCTGACTGGTCGGGAAAAGTCCAGCCTGACTTGGTAGCATCTAATGCGACAATGCCAAGCAAGTGAGCTGAAATGAACGAAAGTGTGACTTTTTGCATCACGCCCATTAGTTTGGTCAGGATTAGCTGCTTTGCGATGCTGTAGATGGCACAGTGAAGTTAGCATCCTGACCCTGCAACATCCATATGCTAATCAGATTCTTACACCACAACAAGTTTTTGACTGGGCAGAGGAAAACTTTACAGGAATGCATTTTACTTAACACAAGAACATATTGGGCGATATTCAATTGATTATTGCTCAAGATCTCCCGTCTAAAGTGATGGGAGACAGCGGGGTGATAGTCAATTAATCTTTTATTTTTACCTGATCGCGCCAATAAAGGTCGGGTTTAGCCACGTAAAGCAGCTAAACTCACCAAAGTGCTGCGCACAATAGCGGAAAAGTGCCGTCTGGTTGTCCAAATGGGTCACTCTATGCGCATTTCATCTTGCACCCCCCAGGTGGTGCAAGCTGAAATGCAGATGCCAGCAGCCATCGCACTTGAATGGAGCTACAATTGAATAGTTCTGATTGGGCGCCAACTACTGGCTGCCGGCGGAACATCATTTGAATTCCGCCAGCAATATTTCAGGATGACTGCTTCAAAAACACAGTAACAATTCCTTCACTATTTAATGTAGTGGTCCATGGAAATTGAAAAGGCAGGCCTAATCAACACAACTGAAGCGCCATTTTACAATTAAAATCTAAACAATGTGCGGCTGGGCATCGCCACACATGTATGAGCCATTTACGGTAATGTCATCATCGTTTAAGTTTTCATCTTGCACGTCTACGGGGTGCAAAGCAGAACTTGTGATGTTGACAGATGTTATATGCTGTTCTAGAATGGCACATAATATCCACAGTGTAAAGTTCTCCCTTAGATTTAAGCTGATAAGCAGCACTTGTCAAGGGTGAATTTCCCACAGACAATAAATGTTTCATTTGTGTTAGACTGAGAAGCATTCTATAAAAGTGGATTAAACAAGCTAGTGTTGAAAATGGTCCTTAAATAGAGTAACAAGAACTCCAGATACAAACACCGTATTTATCCTGATTTTAGCTCCATTTTCAGGTTTTCAAATTCTGTAAATACGTAGTGTTTTTTGGCTATAAATGTTCACTTACCATGACTTATGGACAATTTCTCTTTCTGACTTTACTAGTTTTAAAGGCCCCTTTTTTCTACATGATCAGTCATACCCCTTTCACACCGCACAAATAACCCGGTACATTGCCGGGTCGACAAGGGTCGCTGTGCGGTGTGAAAGGGCCATGGCGAATTCCCGGGTCGCCTCTGTAATTAAACCCTGGAATAAAGTAGCGTTATTCCCAGGATGAATACCGGGTCAGTGGCAGTGTGAACGGGTTGCCGGGTCGTTGCGACCTGGGAACCATTCACTACATAGGGAGAGGCGGCGCAGAGATGAGCTCATCTCCCAGCGCCGCCCTCGATGTTGTCTCCGCCCCCCTGCCGCTATGGCAACCAGACCCGGCATGGACCCGTTTCCAATTACCGGGTGGGACCCGGCAGTTGCAAAGTGAAAGGGGTATAACTGTTTATTAGCAATAAGGAATATACATGAAGTTGAATGTTGGACATTTAGTACTACATCAGCTGGAGAGCCATTGGTTACCTACTTCTACTCTAACGTAGAGTATTATCACAGCAATTAATAAAGCATGTTTAGCCCTAGAATTCCCATAAGAACAAAGTAAATGATTAGGGGTTAATGCCGCTACTGAACATGCAAAGAGAAGGGAAAATCACTTGCACCTACAGTACATGTATACAAAGGGGGTGCTGCTTTCTCAAACATTCGCCAGGTAACGATATAAACAATCGGTGCCTCTTACTTCTCCATTACATATACCTGGACTAGCTAACAACAAATCTTTCTGGAAAATGCCAGGTCACGTGCTTCTCAGACAAGCTTTATATCCATTATGCTATGAGTCAACAGATTTGCAGCTCACAATCAGGAAACTGGATATGGGTTAGTGATGCACTTGTTCATATTGTTATAATCTATTTATTTGCACTTGGCTGATCACATGAAAGTTGATGCTACAACTAATCTAACCTGTAGGGAATCCTAACCTGCCAGGCTGTAATATGGGTGGAAAAATTCTAAAAATATGTGCATTTCTGTGTAAGTGACTTGCATCTTTAAAGATAAATTTCATGGTGACCTTTAATAATTATAGAATTACCACATTTCAATGTGTAATTAATTGTTAAAAAAACAGCAGTAAGAGATAAACAAAGAGTAAGGGAGCACTACCAGTTACAGTAAGCACATTAGAGCGCACCAAGTGCAGGTAATGATCCCTTTTCTAATACTCGACACCATATTGAAGCCTAAACTAATACACTCCCAACACAGTGTTTGGGAAACACCGATTGGACAGCTGCTGCCAAGCCATATGTCTTTCAGGGGTGTGGATCATTAGATTGACAGTGTCTAGGTCGACAATGTTTAGGTCGACCACTATATGTCGACAGTCACTAGGTCGACAGGGTTTGAAGGTCGACAGGGTTTCTAGGTCGACATGTTCTAGGCTGACAGGTTAAAAGGTCGACATGAGTTTTTCATGGGGTTTTTTGTGTCGTTTTCTCCGTACAGTTACCGGGAAGCCCAATTAGTGCACAGTGTCCGCTCACCATGCTTCGGGCAAGGCGCCTCGCTGTGCTTGCCATAGGTTGCTGTTCCCAAACGTAGTCCGCGTGGATCGTTAAGTATGAAAAAGTACAAAAAAAGAAAAATGTGAAAAACTCATGTCGACCTTTTGACCTGTCGACCTTAAAACCCTGTCGACCTGGAAAACATGTCGACCTATGACTGTCGACCTATAGTGGTCGACCTAGGCACTGTCTATCTTCAGACCGGATCCCGTCTATCATTAAGCAGTGTATTATTTTAAACTTCTGCTAGGTGTGAAGTTCTAGAGAGCATATAATAGAGGTGAGTTATACCCCTTATTATTGCCAGATTTACCCAGGGAAGCCCAGACGGACCCTACTTCTTTAATA
This sequence comes from Pseudophryne corroboree, assembly GCF_028390025.1. Classification (NCBI taxonomy): domain Eukaryota; kingdom Metazoa; phylum Chordata; class Amphibia; order Anura; family Myobatrachidae; genus Pseudophryne; species Pseudophryne corroboree. Next base: position 718,334,804 of record NC_086447.1, read on the forward strand.
AGTGGCAAAGTGTCTCTCCTAAGGATGTATAATTAAGTAAATTAAATTAAAAATTAAAGTTAGGGCTAGAGCTCAGTACAAATATACTGGCTCCCTCTGCATATTTCTAAAGACTAAAGGGGCAGATGGGGCACAGAAGGGGAGGAATCTTCACACTTTCAGATTTTAAAGTGCCAGCTCCCACTGAGCACCCAACTATACCCCAGTGTCTTCAGCCTCCAATGTCCCTAGTGGATGAAAAAGAAAATATGATTTTAATTACCTACCGGTAAATCCTTTTCTCGTAGACCGTAGAGGATACTGGTGTCCATATTAGTACCATGGGGTATAGACGGTTCCACTAGGAGCCATCGGCACTGTAAGAAATTGATAGTGTGGGCTGGCTCCTCCCTCTATGCCTATCCTACCAGATTCAGTCTAGGAAACTGTGCCCAAGGAGATGGACATACTTTGAGAGTAGGATATAAAAGTTAAAATCCTATTTTCTCTTATGTCCTAGAGGATACTGGGGTCCATATTAGTACCATGCGGATGTACCAAAGCTCCCAAACCGGGTGGGAGAGTGCAGAGGTTCCTGCAGAACTGATTGACCAAACTGAAGGTCACCAGAGGCCAAAGTATCGAACTTCTAGAACTTAGCAAACGTGTTCGAACCTGACCAAGTAGCTCGGCAGAGCTGTAAAGCAGAGACACCCCGGGCAGCCGCACAGGAAGAACCCATCGACCTAGTAAAGTGGGCCTGTACAGATTTTGGACACGGCAAACCTGCCGTGGAATAAGCATGCTGGATAGTAAGCCTGATCCAGTGTGAAATTGTCTGCTTTGAAGCAGGACATCCAATTTTATTGGGATCATAGAGAACAAAAAGCGATTCAGATTTTCTGTGACGAGCTGTCCGCTTTACATAGATCTTCAAGGCCCTCACAACATCCACAGACTTTGAAGTAGCAGAGGTGTCGGGAACCAGAATAGGTTGGTTGACATGAAATGCAACACCACCTTTGGAAGAAATTGCTGACGAGTTCTGAGTTCAGTCCTATCTTTATGAAAAATCAAATAGGGGCTCTTGTGAGACAACGCCCCCAGCTCCGACAAACGCCTCACAGAAGCCAATACCCGAACCTTTGGCCCTCGGACAGGTGAGAAGTCTGAAGCCACCACAGAAGAGAAATCCTGGCTTTTGGCAACAGACGGACCCTCTGGTGCATGTGTAGATGCGATCCAGATCACTTGTCCAACAGATCCAGTTGGAAGGGCCTTGCATGGAACCTTCCGTACTGTAGCGCCTCGTAGGCGGCTACCATCTTCCCCAGAAGGCGAATGCATAGATGCACCGATATCCGGGTTGGTTTCAGAACATCCCGGACCATCGACTGATCACCAATGCCTTTTCCAACGGAAGGAATACCTTCTCTGCCTCCGTATCCAGCATCATCCCCAGGATTGGAAGCTTCCATGTTGGTTCCGGATGAGATTCTGGTAGGTTCAGAATCCCCCCCGTGATCCTGCAGTAGTCGGGTTGAGAGGGCAATGTTGACTAACAACCTCTCCCTGGATGGTGCCTTTATCAGCAGATCGTCCAGGTAAAGAATTATGTTCACTCCCTGTTTGCGGAGGAGAAACATCATCTCTGCCATTACCTTGGTGAACACCCTCTGTGCCCTAGAGAGGCCAAATGGCAGGGCCTGGAACTGGTAGTGACAGTCCTGTAAGGCAAACCTTAGATAAGCCTGTTGAGGCGGCCAAATCAGAATATGAAGGTACGCATCCTTGATATCCAGACACACCAAGAATTCCCCCTCCTCCAGACCGGAGATCACCGCTGTCAGAGACTCCATCTTGAACTTGAACACCCGTAAGTACGGGTTCAACGACTTGAGATTTAAAATGGGCCTTACTGAACTGTCTGGTTTCGGTACTACAAACAGGTTGGAATAATAACCCTGGTTTTACAGCTGAAGTGGACCTTGAACAATGACCTGTTGCTGTACCACTTTTTGAATTGCTTCCTGTAAAGTCATACTTGCTTCTTTAGAAGCTGGTAAGCCTGATTTGAAGAATTTGTGAGGTGGGAGTTCCTGAAACTCCAGTCTGTTGCCCTGGGCTATAAGATCTTTGACTTTTGGCATGGCGTTGCCCATATGTGACTGAAGAATCGCAAACAGGCTTCCACCTGCCTGTCTTCCAGGCAGTGCGGGCTGAAGGCTTAGAGGAAGCAGAACCGGGGTTCTGTTCCTGTGAACCTGCAGTTGCTGGTTTTCTGGGTTTACCTTTATTACCTTTGAAGGCTGTAGAAGAACCTTTGGTTTTGTTTTTAAACTTCGCTGTACGAAAGGACTGCAGAGTTAGAGCAGTGTAGGATTTTCTAGCTGGGGGAGCTGCGGAAGGAAGGTATGTAGACTTACCCCCCGTAGTCTTGGATATCCACGTATCCAGTTCATCTCCAAAAAGGGATTCACCTGTGAAAGGTAGGCTTTCCACGTCTTTCCTGGAATCCGCGTCTGCAGTCCACTGAAGTAGCCACAAGCCACTTAGTGCTGACACTGCCATGGCAGTGGTGCGTGTATTGAGTAAACCAGTTTCCTTTATGGCCTCCACCATAAAGTTAGCAGAATCCTGTATATGCTGTAGGAGTAAAATGATCTCCCCACTGGATAAGGAATCTAACCTGTGAATTAGATTACCTGACCATTTTACAATGGCCCTAGAGATCCATGCACAAGCTATAGTGAGTCTCTGGGCCACCCCGCAGCTGTGTACAGAGATTTGAGTGTGGTCTCAATCTTGCGGTCTGCAGCATCCTTCAAGGAAGCTGCCCCAGAAACAGGTAAAACTATCTTACGTGACAGCCTAGAAACCGATGCATCAACTATCGGTGGGTTTTCCCATTTTTTCCTATCATCCTGAGGAAACGGGAAGGATGTAACTGTTTTGGGACCTAAAACTTCTTGTCAGGATTTACCCAAGTTGCTTCAAATAGGGAATTTAATTCCTTAGATGAAGGGAAAGTAGCTGAGGATTTCTTTTTCACATTAAAATAAGATTCATCCTTGTCCTCTGACACCTTATCAGGAATGTGCAGGACATCTGTAATAGCTACTATCAGGGCCTGTATACCCTGTGACAAAGCTGCATCCCCTCCTCCCGGCCACCTACTCACCACTCTTCTTACTTCTGACTCTGTTAGGGGAGGCGGCGTGCTGCGGGTCTGTACGCTCGCTGTGGTGGGGCTTGCGAATAGGACCCTCAGGAGCTCAGTGTCGTGTCAGCGGGGAACGGGACCATTAACCCTAGGAAGGTTGGGGCCCCCCCCTAAGTCCCACAAAGCAGGCAGTCTGGTGCCAACCAGACCTGCCTGAAAATAAAAAGTAGAAAATAAATGCAGAAAACTCTCCATGAGCTTCCCAAGCGTGACCGGCTCCATCGGGAACATTTTCTAAACTGAGTCTGGTAGGAGGGGCATAGGAGGATCCAGCCCACACTATCAAATTCTTAAAGTGCCCATGGCTCCTAGTGGACCCGTCTATACCCCATGGTACTAATACTGACCCCAGTATCCTCTAGTACGTAAGAGAAATAACCCTGGTCCAGTTACCCGGGAATCCGACCCTGGCTGGCTCACCAGCGCTTGGAGATTGTGTCATTTCAAAGCGCCAGCAGAGGGAAGATTCACCACTGACTTTGGTCCAGCCTGAAGTATTTCTAGCCACTACAACACAGCTTGAAATAGCATTTAATTACCTCGGTCAGGCCCTGATTTTTGGTAGAAAAGGGGTATTACTTATGTAGGTCCACTCTTGTACTGCTATAGAAAGTATTTGCTCTGAAAGCAAATCAGTCCCAACAAAAACATAATACATGGGGTATGCCTACTTAATGAGAAATAAAGCCAACAAAGAGGCAACCATGTTTCACGTTTTAAAACAAATAATTGTTCTCTGTATATAATCCAAAACATTTCTCGTTACAGCCCACAGATCGCAATTGCATGAAAATAAATGTCACATTTTAACTGAGATTTCTGATTGCATTCAGTATCAGTTGATCTAAACATAATGTACAAGATCATGTTACATATATATATAGCTTATAGACAAGAGGTTCCAAAACGCAGTCCTCAAGGCACCCCAACAGTCCAGGATTTAGGTATATCCATGGCTCAGCACAGATGGTTAAAATAAGAATTTACTTACCGATAATTCTATTTCTCATAGTCCGTAGTGGATGCTGGGGACTCCGAAAGGACCATGGGGAATAGCGGCTCCGCAGGAGACTGGGCACAAAGTAAAAGCTAGAGGACTAGCTGGTGTGCACTGGCTGCTCCCCCTATGACCCTCCTCCAAGCCTCAGTTAGGATACTGTGCCCGGACGAGCGTACACAATAAGGAAGGATTTTGAATCCCGGGTAAGACTCATACCAGCCACACCAATCACACCGTACAACTTGTGATCTGAACCCAGTTAACAGCATGATAACAGAAGGAGCCTCTGAAAAGATGGCTCACAACAACAATAACCCGATTTTTGTAACAATAACTATGTACAAGTAATGCAGACAATCCGCACTTGGGATGGGCGCCCAGCATCCACTACGGACTATGAGAAATAGAATTATCGGTAAGTAAATTCTTATTTTCTCTAACGTCCTAGTGGATGCTGGGGACTCCGAAAGGACCATGGGGATTATACCAAAGCTCCCAAACGGGCGGGAGAGTGCAGATGACTCTGCAGCACCGAATGAGAGAACTCCAGGTCCTCCTCAGCCAGGGTATCAAATTTGTAGAATTTAGCAAACGTGTTTGCCCCTGACCAAGTAGCTGCTCGGCAAAGTTGTAAAGCCGAGACCCCTCGGGCAGCCGCCCAAGATGAGCCCACTTTCCGTGTGGAATGGGCTTTTACAGATTTTGGCTGTGGCAGGCCTGCCACAGAATGTGCAAGCTGAATTGTACTACAAATCCAACGAGCAATCGTCTGCTTAGAAGCAGGAGCACCCAGCTTGTTGGGTGCATACAGGATAAACAGCGAGTCAGATTTTCTGACTCCAGCCGTCCTGGAAACATATATTTTCAGGGCCCTGACTACGTCCAGCAACTTGGAATCCTCCAAGTCCCTAGTAGCCGCAGGCACCACAATAGGTTGGTTTAAGTGAAATGCTGAAACCACCTTAGGGAGAAATTGAGGACGAGTCCTCAATTCTGCCCTGTCCGTATGAAAAATTAGGTAAGGGCTTTTATAGGATAAAGCCGCCAATTCTGATACACGCCTGGCTGAAGCCAGGGCTAACAGCATTACCACTTTCCATGTGAGATATTTCAAGTCCACAGTGGTGAGTGGTTCAAACCAATGTGATTTTAGGAATCCCAACACTACATTGAGATCCCAAGGTGCCACTGGAGGCACAAAAGGAGGCTGTATATGCAGTACTCCCTTGACAAACGTCTGAACTTCAGGAACAGAAGCTAGTTCTTTTTGGAAGAATATCGACAGGGCCGAAATTTTAACCTTAATGGACCCTAATTTGAGGCCCATAGACAGTCCTGTTTGCAGGAAATGCAGGAATCGACCCAGTTGAAATTCCTCCGTAGGGGCCTTCCTGGCCTCGCACCACGCAACATATTTACGCCAAATACGGTGATAATGTTGTACGGTTACATCCTTCCTGGCTTTGATCAGGGTAGGGATGACTTCATCCGGAATGCCTTTTTCCTTCAGGATCCGGCGTTCAACCGCCATGCCGTCAAACGCAGCCGCGGTAAGTCTTGGAACAGACAAGGTCCCTGCTGGAGCAGGTCCTTCCTTAGAGGTAGAGGCCACGGGTCCTCCGTGAGCATCTCTTGCAGCTCCGGGTACCAAGTTCTTCTTGGCCAATCCGGAGCCACGAGTATCGTTCTTACTCCTCTCCTTCTTATGATTCTCAGTACTTTTGGTATGAGAGGAAGAGGAGGGAACACATATACCGACTGGAACACCCACGGAGTTACCAGAGCGTCCACCGCTATTGCCTGAGGGTCCCTTGACCTGGCGCAATATCTGTCCAGTTTCTTGTTGAGACGGGACGCCATCATGTCCACCTTTGGTTTTTCCCAATGGTTTACAATTACTTGGAAGACTTCTGGATGAAGTCCCCACTCCCCCGGGTGGAGGTCGTGTCTGCTGAGGAAGTCTGCTTCCCAGTTGTCCACTCCCGGAATGAACACTGCTGACAGTGCTATCACATGACTTTCCGCCCAGCGGAGAATCCTTGCAGCTTCTGCCATCGCCTTTTATGCTTCTTGTGCCGCCCTGTCTGTTTACGTGGGCGACCGCCGTGATGTTGTCCGACTGGATCAATACCGGTTGACCCTGAAGCAGAGGCCTTGCTTGACTTAGGGCATTGTAAATGGCCCTTAGCTCTAGGATATTTATGTGAAGAGACGTTTCCATGCTTGACCACAAGCCCTGGAAATTTCTTCCCTGTGTGACTGCTCCCCAGCCTCTCAGGCTGGCATCCGTGGTTACCAGCATCCAATCCTGAATGCCGAATCTGCGGCCCTCTAGAAGATGAGCCTTCTGTAACCACCACAGGAGAGATACCCTTGTCCTTGGAGATAGGGTTATCCGCTGATGCATCTGAAGATGCGATCCGGACCATTTGTCCAGCAGATCCCACTGAAAAGTTCTTGCATGGAATCTTCCGAATGGAATCGCTTCGTAAGAAGCCACCATTTTTCCCAGGACTCTCGTGCACTGATGCACTGACACTTGTCCTGGTTTTAGGAGGTTCCTGACTAGCTCGGATAACTCCCTGGCCTTCTCCTCCGGGAGAAACACCTTTTTCTGGACTGTGTCCAGAATCATCCCTAGGAACAGTAGACGTGTTGTTGGAAACAGCTGTGATTTTGGGATATTTAGAATCCACCCGTGCTGACGTAGCACTATCTGAGATAGTGCTACTCCGACCTCTAACTGTTCCCTGGACCTTGCCCTTATCAGGAGATCGTCCAAGTAAGGGATAATTAATACGCCTTTTCTTCGAAGAAGAATCATCATTTCGGCCATTACCTTGGTAAAGACCCGTGGTGCCGTGGACAATCCAAACGGCAGCGTCTGAAACTGATAATGACAGTTTTGTATCACAAACCTGAGGTACCCTTGGTGAGAAGGGTAGATTGGGACATGGAGATAAGCATCCTTGATGTCTAGAGATACCATATAGTCCCCTTCTTCAAGGTTCGCTATCACTGCTCTGAGTGACTCCATCTTGAATTTGAACCTTTTTATGTAAGTGTTCAAAGATTTTAGATTTAAAATTGGTCTCACCGAGCCGTCCGGCTTCGGTACCACAAACAGCGTGGAATAATACCCCTTTCCCTGTTGTAGGAGGGGTACCTTGATTATCACCTGCTGGGAATACAGCTTGTGAATAGCTTCCAATACTGCCTCCCTGTCGGAGGGAGACGTTGGTAGAGCAGACTTCAGGAACCAGCGAGGGGGAGACGTCTCGAATTCCAATTTGTACCCCTGTGATACTACCTGCAGGATCCAGGGGTCCACTTGCAAGTGAGCCCACTGCGCGCTGAAATTTTTGAGACGGCCCCCCACCGTGCCCGAGTCTGCTTGCAGAGCCCCAGCGTCATGCTGAGGACTTGGCAGAAGCGGGGGAGGGCTTCTGCTCTTGGGAAGAGGCTGCATGGTGTTTCCCCTTCCTCTGCCCCGGGGCAGGAACGAGCGGCCTTTTTCCCTCTTGCCCTTATAGGGACGAAAGGACTGGGTTTGAAAAGACGGTGTCTTTTTCTGCTGAGAGGTGACCTGGGGTAAAAAGGTGGATTTTCCAGCCGTTGCCGTGGCCACCAGGTCCGATAGACCGACCCCAAATAACTCCTCCCCTTTATACGGCAATACTTCCATATGTCGTTTGGAATCCGCATCACCTGACCACTGTCGCGTCCATAACGTTCTTCTGGCAGAAATGGACATCGCACTTACTCTAGATGCCAGGGTGCAAATATCCCTCTGTGCATCTCGCATATATAGTAATGCATCCTTTAAATGCTCTATAGTTAATAATATACTGTCCCTATCCAGGGTATCAATATTTTCAGTCAGGGAATCCGACCAAGCCACTCCAGCGCTGCACATCCAGGCTGAGGCGATCGCTGGTCGCAGTATAACACTGGTATGTGTGTATATACCTTTTAAGATATTTTCCAGCCTCTTGTTTTGATAAGCGTGTGAGCGCCTTATCTACCCTAGGGGGTGTTTCCCAACGTGCCCTAACCTCTGGCGGGAAAGGGTATAGTGCCAATAATTTATTAGAAATCAGCAGTTTTTTATCGGGGGAAACCCACGCTTTATCACACACCTCATTTAATTCATCTGACTCAGGAAAAACCACTGGTAGTTTTTTCACACCCCACATAATACCCTTTTTTGTGGTACTTGTAGTGTCAGAAATGTTCAATGCCTTCTTCATTGCCGTGATCATGTAACGTGTGGCCCTACTGGACATTACGTTTGTCTCGTCACCGTCGACACTGGATTCAGTATCCGTGTCAGGGTCTGTGTCGACCATCTGAGGTAACGGGCGTTTTAGCGCCCCTGACGGTGTCTGAGACGCCTGAACAGGCACTAATTGATTTGTCGGCTGTCTCATGTCGTCAACAGTTTTTTGCAAAGTGCTGACATTGTCACGTAATTCTTTAATTACTACCATCCAGTCAGGTGTCGACTCCCTAGGGGGTGACATCACTAACACAGGCAATTGCTCTGCTTCCACATCATTTTCCTCCTCATACATGTCGACACAATCGTACCGACACCCAGCACACACACAGGGAATGCTCTGATAGAGGACAGGACCCAACTAGCCCTTTGGGGAGACAGAGGGAGAGTTTGCCAGCACACACCAGAGCGCTATATATATACAGGGATAACCTTATGTAAGTGTTACTCCCTGTTATAGCTGCTGTATTTATATATTAGCTGCCAATAGTGCCCCCCTCTCTGTTTTACCCTGTTTCTGTAGTGCAGGACTGCAGGGGAGAGTCAGGGAGCCGTCCTTCCAGCGGAGCTGTGAAAGAAAATGGCGCTTGTGTGCTGAGGAGAAAGGCTCCGCCCCCTTCACGGCAGCCTTTTCTCCCGCTTTTTTCAGGAAACTGGCAGGGGATAAATGCATCCATATAGCCCAGGAGCTATATGTGATGCATTTTTTTTAGCCATATAAGGTTTTTATATCGTTTTTATTGCATCTCAGGGCGCTCCCCCCCAGCGCCCTGCACCCTCAGTGACCGGAGTGTGAAGTGTGCTGAGAGCAATGGCGCACAGCCGCAGTGCTGTGCGCTACCTTATTTGAAGACAGGAACGTCTTCTGCCGCCGCTTTCTCCGGACCTCTTCGCTCTTCTGGCTCGGTAAGGGGGCCGGCGGCGCGGCTCCGGGACCCATCCAGGCTGAACCTGTGATCGTCCCTCTGGAGCTAATGTCCAGTAGCCAAGAAGCCCAATCCACTCTGCAGTCAGGTGAGTTCGCTTCTTCTCCCCTTAGTCCCACGATGCAGTGAGCCTGTTGCCAGCAGGACTCACTGAAAATAAAAAACCTATTTAAACTTTTACTTCTAAGCAGCTCAGGAGAGCCACCTAGCTTGCACCCTTCTCGTTCGGGCACAAAAATCTAACGGAGGCTTGGAGGAGGGTCATAGAGGGAGGAGCCAGTGCACACCAGCTAGTCTAAAGCTTTTACTTTTTGTGCCCAGTCTCCTGCGGAGCCGCTATTCCCATGGTCCTTACGGAGTTCCCAGCATCCACTAGGACGTCAGAGAAATAATATATTCTGCTATACAGTGTGGCGTATTAGGCAAAACATTTTGTTAAAGAGCAATTGCAAGCACCACACTATACATGCTGATGTGTGCGAGATAAACATTGACTTTGCTGAACTTTAAAAACTAGACTTTTTCTTTCTCTCTCCAAAGCTGAAGGTCGGGCAGGGGTAGCGAGCTGAAATACGTGTGAAGAGACCCGTTTGGGAGCCCAAACGGATCTTTCCACACTCGCGCCCATTACTTTAGTCAGATTTAGGTGCTTTGCTCACATAAACCCGAGTGTACTGGGCATAGCTCCCAGTACACTCGGGTTTATGTGCGCAAAGCACCTATCAATGTGATATGTGGCGGCATTAGAATATCGCCCCGTCACTTTAGACGGGAGATCAGGAGTGCAACAACATTTGAAATCCCCCTATCGACTTCATTTATAGGGGTGAATTAAATTCCTCCCGATGTGCCACAAAGCATTGCCATAATGCCTGGCTGTGCACATATCGTCCAATTACTGTAGTACAAACAACGCCAGTTTTCCACTCACCCACCATGTGATGTTGGCAGACATGATGTGCATGCAAAATAGCCCATTGCGTTGAGGTCAGGGAATTGAATACTCCCTTAGAATTTATAGCAAAATGGGATGAAACAAATTATAGTGAAGGCAGTACCAAACAGCAGTAATAAAGGGTCCAACAGAACTAGTTAGATAACTAGTTGTAAGGGATCGCTACAGACATTAACTAAACATAAAATACACATAATATAATTATTGGATAAGCTTAGGTAACCTGTCTAGTTGTTAAACAACTGACCCATGAACTACATGTTCAACAGGTAACTGAACAAACATTTCCATTTCTTTATACAGCCAGGGTTTCTGCCAAGTTCCAAATTAGCGTAACTAAGGAATGTTAATGAGGAGGTGAACATTATACACTGATCAGCCAGCATTAAAACCACCTGCCTAATATTGTGTAGGTCCCACTTGTGCCTCCAAAACAGCTCCTACCCGTCGTGGCATGGACTCCACAAGTCCTCTGTGGGGGTGCTGTGTTATCTGGCATTAAGATGCTAAGATACAGTACTTTAAGGCAGGGCTGCCCAAATCTGTCCTCGAGATCTACCAACAATTCATGTTTTCTAGGCCTCCTGGAGATCTGTAGAATTGTCAGTTAGGAATGTGGCACATCTTAATTAGTAATGACTACACCTGGGCACAGGCTAGGTGGTGTGGAAAATGTGAACTGTTGGTAGATCTCGAGGACTGGTTTGGTGATCCCTGCTGTAAGGCATGTAAGCTGCGAGTTGGGGCCTCCATGGCTCTGACTTATTTTTCTAGCACATCCATTTTTGCAGTGTGGCAGGGTGCATTAACCTTCTGAAAGAGGCCACTGCCATAAGGTGATATCATTGCCATCAAGAGATGAACCTGGTCTGCAATTTTAGGTAGGTGGTAAATGTCATAGAACTATCCACAAAAAAATGCCAAGACACAATGGGGCCAATTCAATTATTTTACACCGCAGCTACCACTGGGGGGTGCAAAATAGAGCAAATCAAATGTTGCTCCATTTAGACACCCAGTAGTCACGGGCTGAAATTTCTTCTCGCAGCCTCCAGAGGTGCGAGAAGAAATGTAAGCAGGACTTTATAGTCTGTTTTAGCAGTTTTACGCTGATAAACTCTGTCCGTTTTGGCTCGACATGCATGTGTGTCCAAACATCAATTGAATTGTTACAACTGTTTGGGAGTCTAAACAGTGAATCAGCTCCAATGGGGGCAATTCGATTGTTATGTGCATCCTGTCTAAAGAGATGGGAGACTGCAGGCGCAATTCAGTTGTTATTTTCTCTTAATCGCTTCCAGACAGGAAGGGTTTAGCCGTGTAAAGCTCAGAAGTGCAGGGCGCGATGCGAAAAAGTGGTGTTTAAAAGCTCAAACGGGTCACTTTCCGCACATTTCAGCTCACCAGCAAGGGCTGCTGCGAGCTGAAATGCGTCTTCCCGAGCTTAGTGCGTCCGGACAGAGCAACAATTGAATTGCTCCACTGGCCGCCATCTGGTGGCAGCCGCGGGGAGAAAACTGAATTACCTCCAATGTTTCTAAACATCACACTGCCTCTGCCAACTTGCCATATTCTCACAGTGGATCAAGGTGCCATTCTTTCAACTTGTAAACAATGTCCACACACCAAGCTGTCCACATGATATTACAGAAAACATGAATCACTGGACCAGACCACTTTCTTCCATTGCTACATGTTTCAGTTCTGATGCTCATGTGCCCACTGTAGGCACTTTCGGCGGTAGACAGCAGTCAGCATGGTCACTCTAACCGGTCTGCAGCTACGCAGCAAGCTGCAACGCACCTATCATAACAATCAGTAACTTTTTCACCAAATTGTGCTACAGTATTTCTTCAAACCAGATTGGCTAGCCTTCGCTCCCCAAGCACATCAGTAATAGGCCCTACACACTTAAAGATTTAACTGAACGATATGAACGTTCTCGTTCATTAATGAATGAGAACTCGTTCATATCGTTCAGTTTGTAGGCACCAACGATGAACGATGTGCGCCCCACGCTCATTCATCATTGGTGCCGGCTCATTCATACCTGCAGGCCAATATGGACAATCTTGTACATATTAGCATGCAGGGCTATGGAGCCGGGTGACGGGGAATGAAGAAACTTCACTCCCCCCGTATCGGCAGTCGGGCAGCTCGGCGGTAGGTCGCCGAGTGTGTAGGGCACGTAATACTTAGGTGCCCATGATACTGTCTCTGGTTCACCAGTTGTACTTCCATGGACTACTTTTTGTAGATACTAAACACTGCAGGACCACCAAACCAGACCTACCATTCAATGGTTTTGTTGATGCAGAAACATAATGGGCGCCCACAGGAGCTATACAAATGTTCCCCCCATGCACACCCATTAGTATCGGCTTTAGCCAGGCAAACTGACTAAACCCATGTAAAGTACTCCCGTTTGAGCACCAAACCATGGTGTTATCGCACAATTCAGCTCGCACCTCATTAGGCTGTGAGCTAAAATGTGTGTTAGGTCCCCTCCCCCCACACAACCCCCCTTATTGCGCATGCGAACGAAGCAACAATTGAATTGCTCCGTTGGGAGCCCTCTAGTGCCAGCTGGGGGGGGAAACAAATGAAATGCCGCCCCCATTAACTTTATTTACGGTGAACACCCCCACATTAATGACCCCCCATCAACTCAATGTACAGTGAACACCCCCACCCGGAATCTGTGGAACCACACCACACCACTCAACTATACCAATAACTTTTTTTCTGATCATTTACTACAGTAACGTCAGACCCCAGGGGGTCTAATTCCCTTCCACCCACCCCTAGCCAGCACCCCATCTCTACTAACCTCAACCATCCTATGGGATATTACAATGATATTGTATTTTGAATGACACCAACAGCTACAATACATTATCTGCACTGTAAAGGTACATTGTTTGTTATTTTACATCATAAATATTCCTTCACTGCATACAACACATAACTCATTACAAATATAAAATACAGACAAACTGAACATACATCAATATATACCTATATTTATACACTAACAAAACAGCCACCAAAATTTCTACATGCACTGTCACTACTTAACAGCAACACCCACTTTAGGTGTAGCACTGCGCCAACACACAACCCTAATGTCTAATAATCATAAAAAGGTGGAACACCTTTCAGGGTGAGCAGCTCCTCCAATCAAATTCAACAATGGCGCAAGATTACTTAAATCAACTTCATGAACCATTTGCTGCCTATCCTATCACAGCCATTGACAGCTGCCACTGTAACTAAACAATCAGTGTTATTCACTTCATCTGTCAGTGGCTTTAATGTTACTGCTGATTTGTGCAACTACTTGAGCCGCATGAACACTAAGTTCCTGAGAAATCTTCAGTGACCCTATAAGACTCTAGGGGGAGACCCAACACCTGCAACAGTCTCCAGATATTACGGTACTGCAACATAGCTTATTTTTGTTTGCATATCAAAATTAGCAGTGTTATAGGATCATAACATCCCGCTAAGGCACATCATGCAAGGTCCTAATTTACTTCCTCTTTGCCTGTTAGCAACCTAGACGCTCCATAGAACTGCCTGTTGAGGAAGGTGTGTCACAAGGATCCGGCCAGGATACCGGCTGTTGAAAGACCGATGTCGGAATCCTGACACTGATCAGAATGCCGGCACCGGCATCCCGACTCAATGCCGGCATCCCGACTGAGTCACTGGCGGAATGTCTGAGAAGTAAGCAGGGGGGGTTCGGAACAGGCTGCAGGGGTAGGGTTAGGCTGCGGGACGGGGGTGGGGTTAGGCACCCCCGGGAAGGGTTAGGCTGCAAGGAGGGGAGGGTTAGGGGGTAAGGGGTAGCTCAGGATTCTAAACAGTAGAATGCTACGGTCAGTACTCTAGCCACCGGTGTAAGGGTTACCCGCTGGCATTTCAGCCCCAACCTGTGTCACACAGCATCTTCCACCGTCATAAGTACTCCCTGCACCAATCAAAAGCATGCTTTCTTCAGAGATGACTTGAAGTGCTGATCGCACAGTACCTCACTTTCCACCCCATCAAAACCCATCACACCCCAAGTTTACAAGTGCAGGTTAGTGGAAAGAATGCGTGGTAGAAAAATCCCATAAGGGACATACAAAGACTGGCAGCTCAGATATGAACATGCCTGAAATTGTGGTTCCATGAAGTGTAAGAGTGCAAATAAGGTTGCTAGCAGACTAAGCATGAAAGAGGCATCCGGATGATAGATCCACACCAGACATGTCAAACAAGCGGCTCAAAGGCATACTTTTGCAGCCTCGCACTACTATGGGAAAACAAATGGAATGATGGAATGCGGCCCAACAGAACAGACGTCAACCTTCCCCGTCAGTGACATGTGTAAGTGCGTGCGCCGATTCAGCTCTTCTCCCTCCACCCACACCACATCTTGGGGGTCATTCCGTTCCATTCACATGCAGCGGTTCTTCGCTGCGGTGCAACCGGGTCAGTACAGTGCATGCGCGGAGGCCGCATTGCGTACGCACGTCGTTGCCAGGGGCCAGAAGAAAGTGATCTCTAGCACGATCGCAAGTAGATAGATAGGAAGGTGGTGTTCCGGGGAGTCCACTCACCGTTTTCCGGGCGTGGAGATCCGAGCGCAGGCTTGTCCAGGCGTTTGGAGGGCAGATGTCTGACGTCAATCCCGGGACCTTCATCGCTGGATCCGTCGCAAAGGGTAAGTAGGTCTGACCCTGGTCCTGTTTTGCAGGAAACTTTTTTTTTAGCATAGCAGGGCTGCACAAGCGATCGCAGCCCTGCTATGCTAAAATACACTCCCCCATAGGCGGTGTCAAGTTGATCGCACGAGCAGCAAAAAGTTGTACGTGCGATCAACTTGGAATGACCACCGTTGTTTTTTGCAGTCAGAGCAGTACCTGGAAGCAGGTCAAAGTGACTCTGGCAGTGAGCTGTTTGCCAGGACGCCGGGGAAGAGAATCGCAGCACATTGAAAAATGAACAACCGCTGTATACAAAACCGGAGCCGCAGCCCAGCGATAAAAACAGACGGATATCATACCCCTTCCAGCAACAGAAGCAAGCGCTGCCTGCAGGACACAGTGGTAGAAGGCGAATACCTGATACAGTGAGGAGCTGTAGCAGAAGGGAGCATGGTGCTGCAGCTACAGCAAGTGTGGTGATGAGCAGTAAAATACCTGTGACCGGATCCACAAACTTACCAGTAAGCTCCCTTAACATTTATTTAGGCTCAAAACAGAAAGCAGAACAGGGTCTTTGCAATAAGTAGTATTGGTAATACTACTGACACAAAAGTGACAAATAAGGAGCGAATATGAGCATACCATTTCTACGGGATGCGGTCAAGATGCCAGCTGTCAGGATCCTGGCAGTTGGAATGCCAATGCTAGAATCCTGACAATTGTCAGTATGCAGACGCCAGAATCCTGACAGGGTCAGACCAACCCCAGAATACCGACCACCGGCATCCTGAACTTAAGTATAGTGGGCAGGTTAGGTTTAGGCCTGGGGGGCTTTAGGTACCACTGGAGGGAGGTCAGGTTTAGGCAGTAAGAGGGGAGGTTAGGCTTAGGCTGTGGGGAGAGAGGGTTAGGGGGTAGGGGAGAGGGGGACACTTACCTCCACCCTGACGGGATTTCAATTATCGGGATGTCTGTATTTTTACCGCCAGCATCCCAGATGCCGGCAAATCATACTAAACCCATTTCAGACCTATAATCAGATAGTGCTATTACGGAGTGTCACTGGCCTAGACTGAGGGTGTTGTGAACTCGGGGATTCTTCCGATGGTTGGGAAGAGGAACCACAACTGAGTTGGAAAAGGGAGGGTCTGATATAGGATCTCCTCATACAGGACGCTGACAGTGGGGTTCGATGAAACAAGAAAGAGCTTTATTTGTGAAAGAAAACAACTTAAAGTTAAATGCCAAAAGGAATAAATGAAGGGAAAGTCCAGACCCACTAAAGGGTTAAGTGAGCAGTATTGGGGACGCTGGTAATTGAAGAAACTGTGGGTGATGTTTAAAAGTCACTGATAACCTGTGGAACTTATGAATGATGATTAGCACGGATGGTTGAAGAACTTGTGAATGGTGACAGAGACACTGATGATGTGAGAAACTGAAGTGCAGGGGTTTTAGACGCTTTAAAATAAGAATTTACTTACCGATAATTCTATTTCTCGGAGTCCGTAGTGGATGCTGGGGTTCCTGAAAGGACCATGGGGAATAGCGGCTCCGCAGGAGACAGGGCACAAAAAAGTAAAGCTTTACTAGGTCAGGTGGTGTGCACTGGCTCCTCCCCCCATGACCCTCCTCCAGACTCCAGTTAGGTACTGTGCCCGGACGAGCATACACAATAAGGGAGGCATTTTGAATCCCGGGTAAGACTCATACCAGCCACACCAATCACACCGTACAACTTGTGATCTAAACCCAGTTAACAGTATGACAACAGAAAGGGCCTCTTAAAGATGGCTCCTTAACAATAACCCGAATTAGTTAACAATAACTATGTACAAGTATTGCAGATAATCCGCACTTGGGATGGGCGCCCAGCATCCACTACGGACTCCGAGAAATAGAATTATCGGTAAGTAAATTCTTATTTTCTCTATCGTCCTAAGTGGATGCTGGGGTTCCTGAAAGGACCATGGGGATTATACCAAAGCTCCCAAACGGGCGGGAGAGTGCGGATGACTCTGCAGCACCGAATGAGAGAACTCCAGGTCCTCCTTTGCCAGGGTATCAAATTTGTAAAATTTTACAAACGTGTTCTCCCCCGACCACGTAGCTGCTCGGCAGAGTTGTAATGCCGAGACCCCTCGGGCAGCCGCCCAAGATGAGCCCACCTTCCTTGTGGAGTGGGCTTTTACAGTTTTAGGCTGTGGCAGGCCTGCCACAGAATGTGCAAGTTGAATTGTGTTACAAATCCAACGAGCAATCGACTGCTTAGAAGCAGGTGCGCCCAACTTGTTGGGTGCATACAATATAAACAGCGAGTCAGATTTTCTGACTCCAGCCGTCCTTGCAATGTATATTTTTAAGGCTCTGACAACGTCCAACAACTTGGAGTCCTCCAAGTCGCTAGTGGCCGCAGGCACCACAATAGGTTGGTTCAGATGAAATGCTGATACCACTTTAGGGAGAAAATGCGGACGAGTCCGCAGTTCTGCCCTATCCGAATGGAAGATTAGATAAGGACTTTTATAAGATAAAGCCGCCAATTCAGATACTCTCCTGGCAGAGGCCAGGGCTAGTAACATAGTCACTTTCAATGTGAGATATTTCAAATCCACCTTTTTCAATGGTTCAAACCAATGGGATTTGAGGAAATCTAAAACTACATTTAGATCCCACGGTGCCACCGGAGGCACCACAGGAGGCTGTATATGCAGTACTCCCTTGACAAAAGTCTGGACCTCAGGGACAGAGGCCAATTCTTTTTGGAAGAATATTGACAGGGCCGAAATTTGAACCTTAATGGATCCCAATTTGAGACCCATAGATAATCCTGATTGCAGGAAATGTAGGAAACGACCCAGTTGGAATTCCTCCGTCGGAACCTTCCGATCCTCGCACCACGCTACATATTTTCGCCAAATGCGGTGATAATGTTTCACGGTGACTTCCTTCCGTGCCTTAATCAAGGTAGGAATGACTTCTTCTGGAATGCCTTTCCCTTTTAGGATCTGGCGTTCAACCGCCATGCCGTCAAACGCAGCCGCGGTAAGTCTTGAAAAAGACAGGGACCCTGCTGTAGCAGGTCCCTTCACAGAGGTAGAGGCCACGGTTCGTCCGTGAGCATCTCTTGAAGTTCCGGATACCAAGTCCTTCTCGGCCAATCCGGAACCACTAGTATTGTTCTTACTCTTCTTTGCCGTATGATCTTCAATACCTTTGGTATGAGCGGCAGAGGAGGAAACACATACACTGACTGGTACACCCAAGGAGTTACCAGTGCGTCCACAGCTATTGCCTGTGGATCTCTTGACCTGGCGCAATATTTGTCCAGTTTCTTGTTGAGGCGAGACGCCATCATGTCTACAATTGGTCTTTCCCAACGGTCTATTAACATGTTGAAGACTTCTGGATGTAGACCCCACTCTCCCGGATGAAGATCGTGTCTGCTGAGGAAGTCTGCTTCCCAGTTGTCCACGCCCGGGATGAACACTGCTGACAGTGCTATCACGTGATTCTCCGCCCAGCGAAGAATCTTGGCAGCTTCTGCCATTGCACTCCTGCTTCTTGTGCCGCCCTGCCTGTTTACATGGGCGACCGCCGTGATGTTGTCCGACTGAATCAACACCGGCTTTCCTTGCAGGAGAAGTTCCGCCTGGCTTAGAGCATTGTAGATTGCTCTTAGTTCCAGAATGTTTATGTGAAGAGACTTTTCCAGACTCGTCCATACTCCCTGGAAGTTTCTTCCTTGTGTGACTGCTCCCCAGCCTCTCAGGCTGGCGTCCGTGGTCACCAGGATCCAATCCTGAATGCCGAATCTGCGGCCTTCCAATAGGTGAGCCTTCTGCAACCACCACAGAAGTGACACCCTTGTCTTTGGTGACAGGGTTATTCGCAGGTGCATCTGCAGATGCGACCCTGACCATTTGTCCAACAGATCCCTTTGGAATATTCTTGCATGGAATCTGCCGAATGGAATTGCTTCGTAAGAAGCCACCATTTTTCCCAGGACTCTTGTGCATTGATGTACTGACACTTTTCCTGGTTTTAGGAGGTTCCTGACCAGATCGGATAACTCCTTGGCTTTTTCCTCTGGAAGGAAAACCTTTTTCTGAACCGTGTCCAGAATCATTCCTAGGAACAGCAGACGAGTTGTCGGGATTAAATGGGATTTTGGAATATTCAGAATCCACCCGTGTTGTCTTAGCACCTCTTGAGATAGTGCTAAAGCTGTCTCCAGCTGTTCTCTGGACCTTGCCCTTATTAGGAGATCGTCCAAGTATGGGATAACTAATACGCCTTTTCTTCGAAGAAGAATCATCATCTCGGCCATTACCTTGGTAAAGACCCGAGGCGCCGTGGACAATCCGAACGGCAGCGTCTGAAACTGATAGTGACAGTTTTGAACAATGAACCTGAGGTACCCCTGGTGTGCGGGGTAAATCGGAACGTGTAGATACGCATCCTTGATGTCCAAGGATACCATAAAGTCCCCTTCTTCCAGGTTCGCTATCACTGCTCTGAGTGACTCCATCTTGAACTTGAACTTTTTTATGTAGAGGTTCAAGGACTTCAGATTTAGAATAGGCCTTACCGAGCCATCCGGCTTCGGTACCACAAATAGAGTGGAATAATACCCCTTTCCTTGTTGTAATAGGGGTACTTTGACTATCACCTGCTGAGCGTACAGCTTGTGAATGGCTTCCAACACCCTCTCCCTTTCGGAAGAGACGGTTGGTAAGGCAGACTTCAGGAAACGATGAGGAGGATCCGTCTCTAATTCCAACCTGTACCCCTGAGATATTATCTGCAGGATCCAGGGGTCTACCTGCGAGTGAGCCCACTGCGCGCTGTAATTTTTGAGACGGCCCCCCACTGTCCCCGAGTCCGCTTGAGAGGCCCCAGCGTCATGCTGAGGTTTTTGCAGGAGCCGGGGAGGGCTTCTGTTCCTGGGAAGGAGCTGCCTGTTGGTGTCTCTTCCCTCTTCCTCTGCCTCGTGGCAGGTACGACAAGCCCTTTGCTCTCTTATTTTTGTAGGAGCGAAAAGGCTGCGGTTGAAAGGTCGGTGCCTTTCTCTGTTGGGGAGTGACTTGAGGTAAAAAAGTGGATTTCCCGGCAGTAGCCGTGGCCACCAAGTCTGATAGACCAACTCCAAATAACTCCTCCCCTTTATACGGCAAAACCTCCATGTGACGTTTTGAATCCGCATCGCCTGTCCACTGTCGTGTCCATAAGGCTCTTCTGGCTGAAATGGACATAGCACTCACCCGAGATGCCAGTGTGCAAATATCCCTCTGTGCATCACGCATATAGATAAATGCATCCTTTATTTGTTCTAACGACAGTAAAACATTGTCCCTATCTAGGGTATCAATATTTTCAATCAGGGATTCTGACCAAACTACTCCAGCACTGCACATCCAGGCAGTTGCTATAGCTGGTCGTAGTATAACACCTGCATGTGTGTATATATTCTTTTGAATAACTTCCATCTTTCTATCTGATGGATCCTTAAGTGCGGCCGTCTCAGGAGAGGGTAACGCCACTTGTTTGGATAAGCGTGTGAGCGCCTTGTCCACCTTAGGGGGTGTTTCCCAGCGCGCCCTAACCTCTGGCGGGAAAGGGTATAATGCCAATAACTTTTTTGAAATTATCAACTTTTTATCAGGAGCAACCCACGCTTCATCACACACGTCATTTAATTCTTCTGATTCAGGAAAAACTGTTTGTAGTTTTTTCACACCATACATAATACCCTGTTTTACGGTATCTGTAGTATCAGCTAAATGTAACGTCTCCTTCATTGCCAAAATCATATAACGTGTGGCCCTACTGGAAAATACGTTTGAATTTCTACCGTCGTCACTGGAATCAGTGCCCGTGTCTGGGTCTGTGTCGACCGACTGAGGCAAAGGGCGTTTTACAGCCCCTGACGGTGTTTGAGGCGCCTGGACAGGCATTAATTGATTGTCCGGCCGCCTCATGTCCTCAACTGACTGTTTAAGGGAAGATAAACCATCACGTAATTCCACAAATAAAGGCATCCATTCTGGTGTCGACCCCCTGGGGGGTGACATCTGCATATTTGGCAATTGCTCCGCCTCCACACCAATATCGTCCTCATACATGTCGACACCACGTACCGACACACACCGCAAACTCACAGGGAATGCTCTAATGAAGACAGGACCCACTAGCCCTTTTGGGGAGACAGAGGGAGAGTCTGCCAGCACACACCACAAAGCGCTATATATACAAGGGATATCCTTATATTAAGTGCTCCCTTATAGCTGCTTTAATATATATATATATATAGCCATTAATGTGCCCCCCCTCTCTGTTTTACCCTGTTTCTGTAGTGCAGTGCAGGGGAGAGACCTGGGAGCCGTTCTGACCAGCGGAGCTGTGACAGAAAATGGCGCCGTGTGCTGAGGAGATAGGCCCCGCCCCTTTTTCGGCGGGTTCTTCTCCCGCTATTTTTCCAGTCAGGCAGGGGTTAAATATCTCCATATAGCCCCTATGGGCTATATGTGAGGTATTTTTAGCCTTGTATAAGGTTTATATTTGCCTCTCAGAGCGCCCCCCCCCAGCGCTCTGCACCCTCAGTGACTGCCCAGTGAAGTGTGCTGAGAGGAAAATGGCGCACAGCTGCAGTGCTGTGCGCTACCTTATGAAGACTGAGGAGTCTTCAGCCGCCGGTTTCCGGACCTCTTCACGCTTCAGCATCTGCAAGGGGGTCGGCGGCGCGGCTCCGGGACCGGACTCCACGGCTGGGCCTGTGTTCGATCCCTCTGGAGCTAATGGTGTCCAGTAGCCAAGCAGCAAATCCACTCTGCATGCAGGTGAGTTTACTACTTTCCCCCTAAGTCCCACGTTGCAGTGATCCTGTTGCCAGCAGGACTCACTGTAAAGAAAAAAACCTAAACTAAACTTTCTCTAAGCAGCTCTTTAGGAGAGCCACCTAGATTGCACCCTTCTCGTTCGGGCACAAAATCTAACTGGAGTCTGGAGGAGGGTCATGGGGGGAGGAGCCAGTGCACACCACCTGACCTAGTAAAGCTTTACTTTTTTGTGCCCTGTCTCCTGCGGAGCCGCTATTCCCCATGGTCCTTTCAGGAACCCCAGCATCCACTTAGGACGATAGAGAAATTTGTAGAACTTGTGAACGGAGACTGAGACGCTGATGATGTGAGGATTTGAAGTGCAGGGGTTTTAGACGCTGTGGATCCGTAGAACTTAAGAACGGAGACTGAGACGCTGATGAAGTGAGGAATTGAAGTGCAGGGGTTTCTGACGCTGTGGATCTGTAGAACTTGTGAACGGAGACTTGTGACGCTGATGATGAGAGGAATTGAAGTGCAGGGGTTTCTGACGCTGTGGATATGTAGAACTTGAGAACAGAGACTGAGACGCTGATGAAGTGAGGAATTAAAGTGCAGGGGTTTCTGACGCTGTGGATCTGTAGAACTTGTGAACGGAGACTGAGACGCTGATGAGAGGAATTGAAGTGCAGGGGTTTTAGACGCTGTTGGATTATGGAACTTGAGAACGGAGACATGAGACGCTGATTCCTAGGAGCACGGAAGACTGGAACGCAGGAAGGTTACCGGCCGCTGATTACACTGAAGCTGGAGCAGTGAATTGGCAGCTGGAAATGCCGGAGACACTGGGGTACGACTGCAGGGATCCTTGCCGGAAACAAGAGCACTGGCATCTACGTCAGGGAAAGACGATACTCAGGCACTGAAGCTCTGTCCGGCGTCTGACTTTGAATCTCCCGCCAGCGCTGGATTGGCGGAGCAGTCTGATGACGTCCACGTGATGCCGGGTGTCATGGCGGCGCCCATGCCCCGGAGAACCGCCGGTAGCCGCGCCAACCAGACTCCGGAGCCCGTGGCCCACAGAAGGCAGAGGCCGCAATACCGACCAGCAGACACGCAGGGGTAAGCGCGGCGAACGCCGCCTCTGGTGTGTGACACGGAGTAGGCATTTTATACTGAACAAAGGACTTGTGTTAACAAAATAAACCAATTTTTGCTCTTCACGGATTTCATTTTTGATATATGTTACACTATAATAAGATTTTACTCACCGGTAAATCTATTTCTCGTAGTCCGTAGTGGATGCTGGGAACTCCGTAAGGACCATGGGGAATAGCGGCTCCGCAGGAGACTGGGCACAACTAAAGAAAGCTTTAGGACTACCTGGCGTGCACTGGCTCCTCCCTCTATGACCCTCCTCCAGATCTCAGTTAGGATACTGTGCCCGGAAGAGCTGACACAATAAGGAAAGGATTTGGAATCCCGGGTAAGACTCATACCAGCCACACCAATCACACCGTATAACTCGTGATACTATACCCAGTTAACAGTATGAAATATAACTGAGCCTCTCAACAGATGGCTCAACAATAACCCTTTAGTTAACCAATAACTATATACAAGTATTGCAGACAATCCGCACTTGGGACGGGCGCCCAGCATCCACTACGGACTACGAGAAATAGATTTACCGGTGAGTAAAATCTTATTTTCTCTAACGTCCTAAGTGGATGCTGGGAACTCCGTAAGAACCATGGGGATTATACCAAAGCTCCCAAACGGGCGGGAGAGTGCGGATGACTCTGCAGCACCGAATGAGCGAACTCTAGGTCCTCCTCAGCCAGGGTATCAAACTTGTAGAATTTAGCAAATGTGTTTGACCCCGACCAAGTAGCTGCTCGGCAAAGTTGTAAAGCCGAGACCCCTCGGGCAGCCGCCCAAGAAGAGCCCACCTTCCTCGTGGAATGGGCTTTTACAGATTTAGGATGCGGCAGTCCAGCCGCAGAATGTGCAAGTTGAATCGTGCTACAGATCCAGCGAGCAATAGTCTGCTTTGAAGCAGGCGCACCCAACTTGTTGGGTGCATGCAGGATAAATAGCGAGTCAGTCTTTCTGACTCCAGCTGTCCTGGAAACATAGATTTTTAGGGCCCGGACTACGTCCAGCAACTTGGAATCCTCCAAGTCACGAGTAGCCGCAGGCACTATAATAGGCTGGTTCAAATGAAAAGCTGAAACCACCTTTGGGAGTAATTGGGGACGAGTCCTCAATTCCGCCCTATCCATATGGAAAATCAGATAAGGGCTTTTACATGATAAAGCCGCCAATTCTGACACACGCCTGGCCGAAGCCAAGGCCAACAGCATGACCACTTTCCACGTGAGATATTTTAAATCCACGGTTTTAAGTGGTTCAAACCAATGTGACTTTAGGAAATTCAACACCACGTTGAGATCCCAAGGTGCCACTGGAGGCACAAAAGGGGGCTGAATATGCAGCACTCCCTTAACAAATGTCTGAACTTCAGGTATTGAAGCCAGTTCTTTCTGGAAGAAAATCGATAGAGCCGAAATCTGGACCTTAATGGAACCCAATTTTAGGCCCATAGTCACCCCTGACTGTAGGAAGTGCAGAAAACGGCCCAGTTGAAATTCCTCCGTTGGGGCCTTCCTGGCCTCACACCACGCAACATATTTTCGCCATATGCGGTGATAATGGTTTGCGGTCACTTTTTCCTAGCTTTAATCAGCGTAGGGATGACTTCCTCCGGAATGCCCTTTTTCTTCAGGATCCGGCGTTCAACCGCCATGCCGTCAAACGCAGCCGCGGTAAGTCTTGAAAAAGACAGGGCCCCTGCTGCAGCAGGTCCTGTCTGAGCGGCAGAGGCCATGGGTCCTCTGAGATCATTTCTTGAATTTCTGGGTACCAAGCTCTTCTTGGCCAATCCGGAACAATGAGTATAGTTCTTACTCCACTTCGTCTTATTATCCTCAGTACCTTTGGTATGAGAGGAAGAGGAGGGAACACATAAACCGACTGGTACACCCACGGTGTCACTAGAGCGTCCACAGCTATTGCCTGAGGGTCTCTCGACCTGGCGCAATATCTTTCTAGCTTTTTGTTGAGGCGGGACGCCATCATGTCCACCTGTGGCCGTTCCCAGCGATTTACAATCAGCTGAAAGACTTCTGGATGAAGTCCCCACTCTCCCGGGTGGAGGTCGTGCCTGCTGAGGAAGTCTGCTTCCCAGTTGTCCACTCCCGGAATGAACACTGCTGACAGTGCTAACACGTGATTTTCCGCCCATCGGAGAATCCTTGTGGCTTCTGCCATCGCCGTCCTGCTTCTCGTGCCGCCCTGTCGGTTTACATGGGCGACCGCCGCGATGTTGTCTGACTGGATCAGTACCGGCTGGTTTTGAAGCAGGGGTCTTGCCTGACTTAGGGCATTGTAGATGGCCCTTAGTTCCAGAATATTTATGTGTAGGGAAATCTCCTGGCTTGACCATAGCCCTTGGAAGTTTCTTCCCTGTGTGACTGCCCCCCAGCCTCGAAGGCTGGCATCCGTGGTCACCAGGACCCAGTCCTGTATGCCGAATCTGCGGCCCTCTAGAAGATGAGCACTCTGCAGCCACCACAGCAGAGACACCCCGGTCCTTGGAGACAGGGTTATCAGCCGATGCATCTGAAGATGGGATCCGGACCACTTGTCCAACAGATCCCACTGAAAGATTCTTGCATGGAACCTGCCGAATGGAATTGCTTCGTAGGAAGCTACCATTTTTCCCAGGACTCGCGTGCAGTGATGCACCGAGACCTGTTTTGGTTTCAGGAGATCTCTGACTAGAGACGACAACTCCTTGACTTTCTCCTCCGGGAGAAACACCCTTTTCTGGTCTGTGTCCAGAACCATCCCCAGAAACAGTAGACGTGTCGTAGGAACCAGCTGTGACTTTGGAATATTCAGAATCCAACCGTGCTGTTGTAGCACCTCCCTGTCACAACTGAGGGCCTGAGCTGACGGGAGGCAGCCTCAGTTGTAGGGGCTGAGATGTACCGGAACCTGGGAGGTTGTATCAGACCCCTGGACATGTAAGTAACATGAATAATAACTGCCCGAAGGCGTGACCACGACAACTTGGATAAAAGTCAATGATGTTTATTATGACAACTCCACAACACAGCAGCAATAAAAGAAAACGTAAAAGTCAGCAAAGAATAAATACAGTTCCTGGGTACTACAGGATGGCAGGAGCCACAGGGCACTGGTAGTGTGAGATAGTTCTTATGATCTTCTAGATGGAAAGTCCTTACCAGGCCCGACTGTAGCAATGGAGATAACCCAGGATTGTGCCAACTGGTGTTCCAGGAAAAGCTGGGTTGCTGAAGATAAAACAGCTGCTGTGGATACTGGCTGGAACCAGACTGTTGTTAGTACGGAGTGGATACTGGCTGGAACCAGTTAAATAATAAATGAACTTGGGAGCGATTAAATATGAACTGAAATGTAGAACTTGAGAGCGGAGAAATAATAATACCGGTGGAGAGTGGTAAAGTGTAGAAAGGACACCGGCCCTTTAAGAGAAGCTGTACTCTGCTGGAAGCTGAGCTGGAAGCAGGTAATGCTGTAGCTGGAAACAGATGAATCCACAATGGGTTGGAGAGTCAGGCTACACCGCAGGTGGAATGCTGGTGCGGGTCTCTATGGTGGAAGTCTTGAGACAGGAGCTGGAACCTGGAAGACAATCACAGGAGAGAGACAAACAGGAACTAGGTTTGACAACCAAAGCACTGACGCCTTCCTTGCTCAGGCACAGTGTATTTATACCTGCAGCAAGGAAGGGATTGGCTAGGCAATTATGCAGATTATCAATACTGAGAACAGATTGGTGGAAATGATCAGCTGACAGAATCCAAGATGGCTGCGCCCATGCAGACACTTGGAGGGAAGTTTGGTTTGTAATCCATGTGGTAATGAAAACAGTAATGGCGGCGCCGGCCACCGGAGACAGGAGGCGCCAGGCTGACAGATGCACATCCAACCACGCGGACACAGCGGAGGCCGCGGCTGACGTAATCGCCACTCAGACACTCTGCATGCAGAAGTTCAGGGACGGCGGCGGAGGCCGCGGGAGACGCCATGCCAGGTGTAATATGGCGTTTACTGTGACAGCGTCCCAGAGTGACAGGAGAGGATACAGGAATGTACACATCAGGATAACAGATAGGATCCGGTCCTGGAGCGCTGAGCCAGCCTTAGGAGGCATCTGATGGGTAAGAAATGGCGTCCAGATACCCGGATCGTGACAGCACCCCCCCCCTTTAGGAGTGGCCCCAGGACACTTCTTTGGCTTTTGAGGAAACTTGGAATGGAATCTCCGGACCAAGGCAGGAGCATGGACATCAGAAGCATTGGTCCATGAACGTTCCTCAGGACCATAACCCTTCCAGTCAATAAGATATTGTAGTTGACCGTAACGGTGACGTGAGTCCAGGATCTTGGCCACTTCATACTCAACGCCTCGTTGAGTTTGGACTTTCGGAGTTGGAGGAAGTGAGGAATGAAACCGATTCAAGATCAGCGGTTTCAACAGGGAAACATGGAATGTCCTGGGTATTTTTAAGAAGGGAGGCAACTGGAGTCTGTAAGCAACAGGATTGATGACTTGTTCAATCTTGAAAGGACCGATATAGCGAGGTGCAAACTTCATACTGGGAACTCTTAACCTCAAATTCTTCGTGGATAACCATACCCGATCACCCACCTTGAGAGCAGGAACTGCTCGACGCTTCTTATCCGCAAACTTCTTGTACCTGAATGATGCCTTGAGCAGAGCTGATCGTACGCTCTTCCAGATATTGGCAAACTGATGCAAGGTGATATCCACTGCGGGAACAGAAGTTGCTGGAAGCGGTTGGAACTCAGGGACTTTAGGGTGGAATCCAAAGTTAGTGAAGAATGGTGTTGAAGCAGATGAAGAATGATACTGGTTGTTATGACAGAACTCGGCCCAGGGAAGTAATTGAACCCAGTCATCTTGAGAGGAGGACACATAGATGCGGAGGAAGGCCTCCAAGTCCTGATTCACCCTCTCGGTTTGACCATTGGTCTGAGGATGGTAAGCCGTGGAAAACTTTAGCTTGACTTGGAGGACTTGACATAAACTTCGCCAGAATTTGGCTGTGAATTGAACTCCTCGATCTGAGATAATTTCTTCAGGAAGACCGTGGAGTCGGAAGATCTCTTGTATGAATACTTGAGCCAACTTGGAAGCTGACGGAAGACCGGTGAGAGGAATGAAGTGTGCCATCTTGGTGAACCGGTCAACTACCACCCAGATGGTATTGAACTTGTTGCACATGGGTAAGTCTGTAATGAAATCCATCGACAAGTGGGTCCATGGTCGACGGGGAACGGATAGTGGAACCAGTTGCCCCGCAGGCGACTGGCGGGATACTTTATGTTGGGCACACTTTGGGCAAGATGCAATAAACTCCAAGACGTCCTTTTTCAGAGTTGGCCACCAATAGGACCTAGAGATAAACTCCAGGGTTTTTTGGATACCTGTATGTCCGGCAAAACGGGAAGCATGGGCCCAATGCATGAGCTTCTTCCTTAGCATCGGCTTCACGAAACTTTTCCCTGATGGGGGCGTAGAGTCCATCCCTACCGTGGAGAATGCCAACGGATTTATAATAGGATGCTTGTCTGAAGACTCTGACTCATTTTCTTGCTCCCATGAGCGGGAAAGGGCATCGGCCTTGCGATTCTGAGAGCCCGGACAGAACTGGAGTTTAAAGTCGAACCTGGAAAAGAAAAGTGCCCATCTGGCCTGACGAGGGTTGAGACATTGTGCGCCCTTCAGGTATAAAAGGTTCTTGTGGTCTGTAAGTATGGTGATTGAATGAGAAGCTCCCTCCAACAGATACCTCCACTCTTCTAGAGCGAGCTTGATGGCTAGCAACTCCTGGTCGCCAATGGCATAGTTGCGCTCAGCTGGGGAGAACTTCCGGGAGAAGAAACTGCAAGGGTGTAAATGGCCATCTTTAGCCCTCTGAGATAACACCGCTCCTACTCCAACGGAGGAGGCATCCACCTCTAAGATGAAAGGAGAGTCGATGTCAGGCTGTTTCAGAACAGGCGCAGAGATGAACCTTTGTTTTAAAAGATGAAATGCTTGCATGGCTTCTTCAGACCACTTGGACGGGTTAGCACCCTTCTTAGTGAAAGCAGTAATAGGCGCCACAATGGTGGAAAAGTCTCGTATAAACTTTCGGTAATAGTTGGCGAACCCTAAGAACCTCTGGACCCCTTTGAGGGTTAAGGGTACCGGCCAATTTTGGATTGCTTGTAGTTTCTCAGGATCCATCTCTAGTCCGGAACCGGACACAATGTACCCTAGAAACGGAATGGACTTGACTTCAAAGACGCATTTTTCTAATTTGCAATAGAGATGATTGACACGGAGACGGGACAGAACCTCTTTAACCCAAAAACGATGTTCCTCTAAATCGTTGGCAAAAATGAGGATATCGTCTAGATAGACCACGACATGACGGTATAGAATGTCTCTGAAGATCTCATTGACAAAATGCTGGAAGACAGCTGGAGCATTGCTCAATCCGAAGGGCATGACGAGGTACTCATAATGTCCGTCACGGGTGTTAAAGGCGGTCTTCCACTCGTCACCCTCACGGATCCGGATGAGATTGTATGCACCTCGCAAGTCCAGCTTTGTAAAGATGGTAGCTCCGCTAACTCTGTCAAAGAGCTCAGTAATCAGGGGTAAAGGATAACGGTTCTTGATGGTAATGTCGTTCAAACCTCTGTAGTCGATGCACGGCCGCAGACCACCATCTTTCTTTTTTACAAAAAAGAAGCCTGCGCCGGCTGGAGAAGAAGGTCGAATGAACCCCTTTGCTAGGTTCTCTTTAATATATTCCTCCATAGAATGCGTCTCAGGCAGAGACAACGGATAAGTTCGGCCTCGAGGTGGAACCTTCCCTGGAACGAGATCAATCGGACAGTCCCATTCTCTATGAGGAGGAAGGATATCAGCAGAAGCTTTACTGAACACATCCGTGAAATCTTGATATGGAGGAGGTGGAACATCAGACGACCTGGGGGAGGAAGAACAGACAGGCAATACTTTAAACAAACATGTCTCAGCACAGGAGGAACCCCATGCCAGGATTTGCGTAGTCGTCCAATCAATTGTAGGATTGTGAAGACGGAGCCATGGAAGGCCCAGGACCACAGGATGTGTGGCTCTTGGAATCACTAAAAAAGAAATAAGTTCGGAATGAAGAACTCCCACTCTCAGACGAACTGGTAGAGTCCTTAAAGAAATAACTGCATCAAAAATTTTGCTGCCATCCACGGCAGTTAAAGAAATGGACGAAGGAAGTCTCTCGGTGGGTAGGGACCACCGTTTAACATAGGCTTCGGTAATAAAGTTCCCAGCTGCTCCGGAATCAAGGAGGGCAATGACGTTCCGATAACGTTGAGCAACTTGAAGCGAGACTGGGAGATTACAATCTTGAGGAGATGGAGAGGAGATCATTACTCCTAGCCGGCCCTCTCCTTGGCGAGCTAGGATTTGGAGTTTCCCGGACGTTTGGGACAGGCATTAATGGTGTGAGACGGAGCTGCACAATAGAGACAGAGAAACTCGGAGAGACGTCTTCGGCGCTCAGCAGGAGTTAAACGGGAACGGCCAAGTTGCATGGGCTCATCTTTAGATGGTGACAGTTGACGAGGAGGAGGAGCAGAAGATTTTGGAGCAGATGATCTTCCACGCTCAGTTGCTCTCTCTCTGAAACGTAAATCAACTTTCGTGCAGAGTGAGATTAGCTCATCTAACTTAGAAGGTAAGTCTCTGGTAGCTAACTCATCTTTAATACGCTCAGATAAGCCATGCCAGAATGCAGCATACAGGGCCTCGTCGTTCGGATGCCAGGATCTGGAACTGTATCAGATATTATCCTACAGTACGTGACCCCTGGCGTAAACGGAGAATCTCGGATGAAGCTGAGGTTACCCGGCCTGGCTCGTTGAAGATGCGCCTGAATGTTGACACGAAGGCAGTGTAGGAAGATAGCAGGGTGTCGGACCTCTCCCATAACGGTGATGCCCAATCAAGGGCTGAGCCACTGAGAAGAGAAATAATGTAGGCAATTTTTGTACGGTCACTGGGAAAATTGCCAGGTTGTAGCTCAAACTGAATCTCACACTGGTTGAGAAATCCCCTGCAGAATCTTGGAGATCCGTCAAATTTTGCTGGC
Source organism: Pseudophryne corroboree (assembly GCF_028390025.1). Taxonomy (NCBI): domain Eukaryota; kingdom Metazoa; phylum Chordata; class Amphibia; order Anura; family Myobatrachidae; genus Pseudophryne; species Pseudophryne corroboree. Next base: position 718,365,962 of record NC_086447.1, read on the forward strand.
GTTGGAAGATGAAGACGTGGAGCAGAAATGGGTAAGGTGGGTGGGGTTATAGCTGGAGTCACTGTGGTTGACGCACCAGACGCGCCTGATCCACGGAGAGTTGTCTGAATCCCATCCAGCCGAGTAGAGAGATCCTGGAGACAGCGGATGATGTGGCCCTGTGCAGCCTCCTGATGTTCTAGTCGGGCTGCCAGTTCTTGCATCGGCCTGGCCGCTTGATCCTGGTCTCCGGCTGGATTCATTAGGTCAGTGCTTACTGTCACAACTGAGGGCCTGAGCTGACGGGAGGCAGCCTCAGTTGTAGGGGCTGAGATGTACCGGAACCTGGGAGGTTGTATCAGACCCCTGGACATGTAAGTAACATGAATAATAACTGCCCGAAGGCGTGACCACGACAACTTGGATAAAAGTCAATGATGTTTATTATGACAACTCCACAACACAGCAGCAATAAAAGAAAACGTAAAAGTCAGCAAAGAATAAATACAGTTCCTGGGTACTACAGGATGGCAGGAGCCACAGGGCACTGGTAGTGTGAGATAGTTCTTATGATCTTCTAGATGGAAAGTCCTTACCAGGCCCGACTGTAGCAATGGAGATAACCCAGGATTGTGCCAGCTGGTGTTCCAGGAAAAGCTGGGTTGCTGAAGATAAAACAGCTGCTGTGGATACTGGCTGGAACCAGACTGTTGTTAGTACGGAGTGGATACTGGCTGGAACCAGTTAAATAATAAATGAACTTGGGAGCGATGAAATATGAACTGAAATGTAGAACTTGAGAGCGGAGAAATAATAATACCGGTGGAGAGTGGTAAAGTGTAGAAAGGACACCGGCCCTTTAAGAGAAGCTGTACTCTGCTGGAAGCTGAGCTGGAAGCAGGTAATGCTGTAGCTGGAAACAGATGAATCCACAATGGGTTGGAGAGTCAGGCTACACCGCAGGTGGAATGCTGGTGCGGGTCTCTATGGTGGAAGTCTTGAGACAGGAGCTGGAACCTGGAAGACAATCACAGGAGAGAGACAAACAGGAACTAGGTTTGACAACCAAAGCACTGACGCCTTCCTTGCTCAGGCACAGTGTATTTATACCTGCAGCAAGGAAGGGATTGGCTAGGCAATTATGCAGATTATCAATACTGAGAACAGATTGGTGGAAATGATCAGCTGACAGAATCCAAGATGGCTGCGCCCATGCAGACACTTGGAGGGAAGTTTGGTTTGTAATCCATGTGGTAATGAAAACAGTAATGGCGGCGCCGGCCACCGGAGACAGGAGGCGCCAGGCTGACAGATGCACATCCAACCACGCGGACACAGCGGAGGCCGCGGCTGACGTAATCGCCACTCAGACCCTCTGCATGCAGAAGTTCAGGGACGGCGGCGGAGGCCGCGGGAGACGCCATGCCAGGTGTAATATGGCGTTTACTGTGACAGCGTCCCAGAGTGACAGGAGAGGATACAGGAATGTACACATCAGGATAACAGATAGGATCCGGTCCTGGAGCGCTGAGCCAGCCTTAGGAGGCATCTGATGGGTAAGAAATGGCGTCCAGATACCCGGATCGTGACACTCCCGAGATAGTGCTACCCCGACCAACAACTGCTCCCTGGACCTCGCCTTTATAAGGAGATCGTCCAAGTATGGGATAATTAAAACTCCCATTTTTCGAAGGAGTATCATCATTTCGGCCATTACCTTGGTAAATACCCTCGGTGCCGTGGACAGACCAAATGGCAACGTCTGGAATTGGTAAAGACAGTCCTGTACCACAAATCTGAGGTACTCCTGGTGAGGAAGGTAACTGGGGACATGCAGGTAAGCATCCTTGATGTCCAGTGATACCATGCAATCCCCTTCCTCCAGGCTTGAAATAACCGCCCAGAGCGATTCCATCTTGAACTTGAACCTTTTTATATAGGTGTTCAAGGATTTCAAATTTAAAATGGGTCTCACCGAACCGTCCGGTTTCGGTACCACAAACATTGTGGAATAGTAACCCCTTCCTTGTTGAAGGAGGGGTACCTTGACTATCACCTGCTGCGAATACAGCTTGTGAATTGCCTCCAGCACTGCCTCCCTGTCCGGGGGAGCTGTTGGCAAGGCAGATTTGAGGAAACGGCGAGGGGGAGACGCCTCGAATTCCAGCTTGTACCCCTGAGATACTACTTGTAGAATCCAGGGATCCACCCATGAGCGAGCCCACTGGTCGCTGAAGGTCTTGAGACGGGCCCCCACCGTACCTGGCTCCGCCTGTGGAGCCCCAGCGTCATGCGGTGGACTTAGAGGAAGCGGGGGAGGGCTTTTGTTCCTGGGAACTGGCTGTATGCTGCAGCTTTTTTCCTCTACCTCTGCCTCTGGGCAGAAAGGACGCGCCTTTAACCCGCTTGCCTTTCTGGGGCCGAAAGGACTGTACCTGATAATACGGTGCTTTCTTTGGCTGTGAGGGAACATGGGGTAAAAATGCTGACTTCCCAGCTGTCGCTGTGGAAACGAGGTCCGAGAGACCATCCCCAAACAACTCCTCACCCTTGTAAGGCAAAACTTCCATGTGCCTTTTAGAATCTGCATCCCCTGTCCACTGCCGAGTCCATAAACCCCTACTGGCAGAAATGGACATTGCACTTATTTTAGATGCCAGCCGGCAAATATCCCTCTGTGCATCTCTCATGTATAAGACTGTGTCTTTAATATGCTCTATGGTTAGCAATATAGTGTCCCTGTCTAAGGTATCAATATTTTCTGACAGGGAATCTGACCACGCAGCTGCAGCACTGCACATCCATGCTGAAGCAATAGCTGGTCTCAGTATAATACCTGAGTGTGTATAAACAGACTTCAGGATAGCCTCCTGCTTCCTATCAGCAGGCTCCTTTAGGGTGGCCGTGTCCGGAGACGGTAGTGCCACCTTCTTTGACAGGCGTGTGAGCGCTTTATCTACCCTAGGGGATGTCTCCCAATGTGACCTATTCTCTGGCGGGAACGGGTACGCCATTAGTAACTTTTTAGAAATTACTAGTTTCTTATCGTGGGAAGCCCACGCTTCTTCACACACTTCATTTAATTCATCAGAAGGGGGAAAAACCACTGGTAGTTTTTTCTCCCCAAACATAATACCCTTTTTTGTGGTACCTGGGGTAATGTCAGAAATGTGCAACACATTTTTCATTGCCGTAATCATGTAACGTGTGGCTCTATTGGAATGTACACTAGTCTCATCATCGTCGACACTGGAGTCAGTATCTGTGTCGACATCTGTGTCTGCAATATGAGTTAGCGGGCGTTTTAGAGCCCCTGATGGCTTTTGAGACGCCTGGGCAGGCACGGGCTGAGAAGCCGGATGTCCCACATCTGATATGTCGTCAAACCTTTTATGTAAGGAGTTGACACTGTCGCGTAATTCCTTCCACATATCCATCCACTCAGGTGTCGACCCCGCAGGGGGTGACCACATTTATCGGCACCTGCTCCGCCTCCACATAAGCCTCCTCATCAAACATGTCGACACAGCCGTACCGACACACCACACACACACAGGGAATGCTCTGACGGAGGACAGGACCCAACAAAGCCCTTTGGGGAGACAGAGAGAGAGTATTCCAGCACACACAAGAGCGCTATATAAAACAGGGATACACACTACACAGTGATTTTACCCCTTATAGCTGCTTATATATCACAGATTGCGCCTAAATTTAGTGCCCCCCCTCTCTTTTTTACCCTATGTAGTCTGGAACTGCAGGGGAGAGCCTGGGGAGCGATCCTTCCAGCGGAGCTGTGAGGGAAAATGGCGCCAATGTGCTGAGGGAGATAGCCCAGCCCCTTTTCCGGCGGACTTCTCCCGCTTTTTTTATACAGTTATGGCAGGGGATTTTACACATATATAGTCTTAAAGGCTATATTATGTGTTAATTTGCCAAGTAAGGTACTTATATTGCAGCCCAGGGCGCCCCCCCCCCAGCGCCCTGCACCCATCAGTGACCGGAGTATGTGGTGTGCCTGGGGAGCAATGGCGCACAGCTGCAGTGCTGTGCGCTACCTTAATGAAGACCGAAGTCTTCTGCCGCCGATTTCCAGGAACGTCTTCTTGCTTCTGGCTCTGCAAGGGGGACGGCGGCGCGGCTCCGGGACCGGACGACCGAGGCTGGGCCTGTGTTCGATCCCTCTGGAGCTAATGGTGTCCAGTAGCCTAGAAGTCCAAGCTAGCTGCAAGCAGGTAGGTTCGCTTCTCTCCCCTAGGTCCCTCGTAGCAGTGAGTCTGTTGCCAGCAGATCTCACTGAAAATAAAAAACCTAAAATATTACTTTCTTTCTAAGAGCTCAGGAGAGCCCCTAGTATGCATCCAGCTCGGCCGGGCACAAAATTGAGGTCTGGAGGAGGGTCATAGAGGGAGGAGCCAGTGCACACCAGGTAGTCCTAAAGCTTTCTTTAGTTGTGCCCAGTCTCCTGCGGAGCAGCTATTCCCCATGGTCCTTACGGAGTTCCCAGCATCCACTTAGGACGTTAGAGAAATATTTTAACAGATTGAGATTTTAGTGTAGAAGTTAAATAAATTATTGATTTGTTTTACAGGTTGAGTATCCCTTATCCAAAATGCTTGGGACCAGAGGTATTTTGGATATGGGATTTTTCCGTATTTTGGAATAATTGCATACCATAATGAGATATCATGGTGATGGGACCTAAATCTAAGCACAGAATGCATTTATGTTTCATATACACCTTATACACACAGCCTGAAGGTAATTTTAGCCAATATTTTTTATAACTTTGTGCATTAAACAAAGTGTGTCTACATTCACACAATTCATTTATGTTTCATATACACCTTATACACACAGCCTGAAGGTCGTTTAATACAATATTTTAATAACTTTGTGTATTAAACAAAGTTTGTGTACATTGAGCCATCAAAAAACAAAGGTTACACTATCTCACTCTCACTCAAAAAAGTCCGTATTTCGGAATATTCCGTATTTCGGAATATTTGGATATGGGATACTCAACCTGTATATATCTATTGGTGTATGAATTTATAGAGCTATTTGTATACAAATTTATAGAATTCTGTGGTTAGAAACTCTGATATAGATTAAGAAAAAAATATATATCCTGCACCAGTTCAATACATAACTATTATTGGCTTCATTTTATAAACCTTACAAAATTGCATATAAATGCAAGGCATCCCCCTTTCTGTTTGCTGTGACTCCTCCCGTTGTATGCACCTGATAAGTATTATTTGGACCAATTGTGATTTAGAGTTCAACATGCCTGATTTTACACTGTTTAGATAATCAATAGGTTGACACCATATGGTCGACATGCATTAGGTCATTACACGTTTTGGGGGGGATTTTCACATATTTTTCAACTTTTGCTTGGTTTACCATCTATGTGGACTAAAACTGGGAATAGTAATGTGTGCCGAGCGCAGTGGTAGCAGAGCGAGACACCGTGCCCAAAGCGTGGCAAGCAAGGTTGTGTAGGTTTGCTATAATTGAGGTGACATATCATGAAACATAGAAAATTACACAAAAAAACCCTTCAAAAAACGTGTCGACAATTTCCATGTCGACCTTTTGACCCCAACGACATTATCCATGATAAACTTCTGCCCTGTCGACCTAATGACCATCTAAGTACTGTAGATCTTTTATACCACACCTAAAATAGTAAGCACATATTACTGAAATTGGGCTGAGGGGTGAAAGTAGTAAGTGAAAAAATTTGCACAGTGGCTTTAAAAAAAAAAAAAAAAAGTGATTCTTTGCTAAAAAAAGAAAAAGAAAAAGAAATTGGCCCATTACACAATCACATATGTGACAAATATATTTTACACACATATATAATGAAGGTAAGCTAAGTCATAAATATAGAACCTGATACCAAACTGTACTTTTCTGAAGTACAATAGAAGGGGGTGTGGATTATTGCATCAACAGTTTCTAGGTCCACAATGTTTGAGTCGACCACTATAGGTCGACCGGCACTAGGTCGACAGTGTTGGAAAGTCGACAGGGGTTCTAGGTCGACAGTTCAAAAGGTCGACATGAGTTTTTCATGTTTTTTTGGCGTCGTTTTCAACCGTACAGTGACCGGGCAGTCCAATTAGTGCACAGTGTTCACTCGACATGCTTCAGATTACCGTTCCAATCGTAGTCCACATGGATCGTTAAGTATGAAAAAGTTACAAAAAAGAAATAAAATTTAAAAAAATTTGAAAAAGTAATGTCGACCTTTTTACCTAGAACATGTCGACCTAGAAACCATGTCAACTTAGTGACTGTCGACAAATCGTGGTCGACCTAAGCATTGTCGACATATCCTAACAGTGTCGCTCTTCAGACCGGATCCCATAGAACTACAATATTAGCAGAGAAAATATATTATATATTTGTAACATCTGATCATGCAAGTTTTTTTTTTTCTTTACACAGAAGTCACATCAGACATGCACTGTTTATTTTTTAATGGTTCTGCGAATCATATATTACAAATGTGCTGTAAATTTACAGGTTACCAAAGGACCAACAAACATCACTAAACACAATTTACTACAGGTTGAGTATCCCATATCCAAATATTCCGAAATACGGAATATTCCGAATTACGGACTTTTTTGTGTGAGAGTGAGATAGTGAAACCTTTGTTTTTTGATGGCTCAATGTACACAAACTTTGTTTAATACACAGTTATTAAAAATATTGTATTAAATGACCTTCAGGCTGTGTGTATAAGGTGTATATGGAACATAAATGAATTGTGTGAATGTACACACACTTTGTTTAATGCACAAAGTTATAAAAAATATTGGCTAAAATTGCCTTCAGACTGTGTGTATAAGGTGTATATGTAACATAAATGCATTCTGTGCTTAGATTTAGGTCCCATCACCATGATATCTCATTATGGTATGCAATTATTCCAAAATACGGAAAAATCCCATATCCAAAATACCTCGGGTCCCAAGCATTTTGGATAAGGGATACTCAACCTGTAATAACATGTCATACTAATTCAATGTGATAAAATGAAAAATGTAGGAACACATGTAGAGCCTGATTCGGATTACTATGTAAACCTGATAATTTACCTACTAATCCAATGGTGGGCGATCACTTTCTCATTACCCAACAGACTGTGGCGGTTTGGAGGCAGGCAGGCCAGATCTCTCTCAAAAAAAACCAAAATAAAACGGGGGAGTGTCGTCCCCATTTTGGTAGTGCCAAGGCCAGGGTCTGCGTCTACTGCCACAGGTTTCCTGGCCTCGTTTACGGAGCTGCAACGGCTAGGCTGGTTAACCTGAAGGTTACTCCGCTGGCCGATGGTTCCCCAGAGTGACCTGATGCTGCAGAATCGTACACAGTAGTGCAGCCCTGGCCAACCTGTGTCTCTCCAACTGTTGTGAAACTACACATCCCAGCATGCCCAGCTACACTTGTGCTGTTAGGAAATGCTAAAACTGTTGCAGAGCATGCTGGGAGGTGTAGTTTCACAACAGCTGGAGAGCCACAGGTTGGCCAGGCCTGCAGTAGTGCATGACACATGCATGCGAGAGGTGTTAATTTACACCAGACGTCTCCTGCTGCATTAGCATATACTAGCATTGCTGCTGCGTGCAAGGATGCAGCAGCGATACAAACACCGCCCAAATTGGAAAAACAAGGGCCCACAGTGCAGAATCTCTGGTACACCGCTCCTAATGAATAATCATCCACTTTGATGGTTTTAAATTGCATAATCTGACCTATAAAAACATGTCCGTTTTCAGATGGATTTTTCTAAACAGCAATAATGGGTTAAATGATGTGGGACAAATACGTGATAGGTGCTGCATTGATGGCAGAGGTATTTCAAAACTTTTTGAGAGGTGAAAGTGTTTATTCTTACTTTTGGCAAACGTTTATTATATTATAACACTATCTCCCATCTATGGTCACCTTTCTAATGCCCAGGATGGTTTCCCCACTTTTTCATGCACTTTTCCTAGGTCGCATTTTGTAGAAAAGTTGCTCAACCTTGCCGCGTCTACCACAAACTGGCATTTCTCTGGAGTGCGCATTTCATGAAACTTTGCAAACTCGCACCTAACTGGACTGAAGACTGCAAAACTTTGGATATCCAATGATTAAGCACTGTAACATAGTATTTGTAAACATGCCATCTAATACCATGTTTCCAACATTGGGCTTGGTTTAGAGGTGCGCACAAATCCTGCCGCCACAGCAGTCCCGTAGTCTCTGAAAATATGCTAATGTTGCAGTCGCTTTGATTTGAGCAGAGATGCCCATTGACACCTTTAATAAGCTGGTTGCATACACAGACGCACCATCTGTCACACCACTGACCTTTTGAGCAATCCCATGGTTGCTTAGAATGTCTGTTGGAACTAAGCCACTGAAGCCTTTACAACTGCAATAGAAGATGCAATCGCAGGCTGAGACACGCCTCTGACATGGCCGCGACACCTGCGCTGGACCACATTACCTCCCACAAATGCTTACAGTCAGTCTACTTCCAAATACTCATTGTGAATCAGACGCATGCACAGTACATATCAGCATAGCGTCCACCTCTGATTCAGGCCATAGTCATTTCATCATGCACACCTGGCGAAATATATACTTTGTCTGACTGACCTCTTCAGTAGTCCTATTGTTTGTGCCACAGAGTTCATTTTCCTTGGCTTTATGTAGTATTAAACCAACCTTATTCACCAAACTGCTCACACCAATTGTTAGTGTGATGATATTGGCAAGGCTTTCATAGTTTTCTTTACTGCCTTACTATGAGGCTAACTCAATTGTTTTCGGCGTATAAAAAGCCCATCTAAACGGGATTGTTTAGATGCCCAAACTGACACAATTCAATTCTGTTTGGGCGCCCATGCATATTGCGCCCAAATAGACAGGGTTTAGCTACGTAAAATGACTAGACCCATCTAAAGGGGTATGGATCATTAGGTCGACAAGATTTAGGTCGACAGTCATTAGGTTGACTACTATTGGTCGACATGAACAAGGTCAACATGAACAAGGTCGGCATGAGGGTTTTGTGTGTCGTTTTCTTCGTAAAGTGATGCGGAACCCCAAATAGTGCACCGTGTTTCCACTCGCATTGCTCGCTTCAGGTTACCGTTCCCAATTGTAGTCCGCATGGATCGCAAAGTATGAAAAAGTTAAAAAAAAAAAAAAAGTTTCTTTAAAAAAAAAAAAACATGTCGACCTTTTTCCATGTCGACCTAATGACCGTAAGCAGTCTAAAGTCCCGCTTTGGGCTCTAAGCTACTGTGCTTCAGGCAAGGTGCTGAGCTCGGCACAGGTTATTGTTCCCAATCGTAGTTCACGTGGATGGTAAAATATGAATAAGTTATAAAAAAATCTAAAACTTGTGTCGACTATATGGTGTTGACCAATCAGCCCTTTTTTTTTATAGTAATATCTTTATTTGATTTTCAGCCTTCTTTGCTTTCTGCTCAATGTCCATCTTTGATTGCAGAATAAACATGTTATAGTTTGAAGTCTACTGCATTCCTTTAAACACCATGGGGTCTATTCAATGCCTGTCAGATCCTCTCCGACAGTTCAGTATTCAATTTCCGGGCAATTCCAACAGGTTTTTGCCCATTTTCGACAAAGCCGATACATATTTTTTTAAAGTCGGATTGACATTTTCAGAAATCCGACAAAACAAATGGATCCGCGGCTAATTCGACGATCCACGTGTTTTCCGACAGGTCAGATTTTTTAAAAAAGACGGAAAAACGGCACTGTAATAATGAATAGGTTGAATCCAAATTCGACCTCAAAAAGTCGGAAAGTACAGTTTTTCCGATAAAAAAATAAATAAAAAATCAGCCCCGTATGTGGGAAAAGTACTGTAATAGCCATCAGCGCAATCACAGCAAATCGGCACAATGTTTTAAAGAAGCAATAATTTGAAAGTCAAAATCAGGTTGCTTTTAAATTATTGCCACTTTAAAGCATCAGACTTCCATATCCCTCCCACCGTGTCATCTAAGCAGGAGAAAAAAAAAAAAAAAAAAAAAAAAATTTTTACAAAACAACATTGCTCTATAGGGAGAAAAAAAATAAGAATTTACTCACCAGTAATTCTATTTCTCGTAGTCCGTAGTGGATGCTGGGAACTCCGTAAGGACCATGGGGAATAGCGGGCTCCGAAGGAGGCTGGGCACTCTAGAAAGATTTATGACTACCTGGTGTGCACTGGCTCCTCCCACTATGACCCTCCTCCAAGCCTCAGTTAGGACACTGTGCCCGGACGAGCTGACATAATAAGGAAGGATTTTGAATCCCGGGTAAGACTCATACCAGCCACACCAATCACACCGTACAACTCGTGATACTATATCCAGTTTGACAGTATGAAAACAACTGAGCCTCTCAACAGATGGCTCAACAATAACCCTTTAGTTAGCAATAATAAGAATTTACTTACCGATAATTCTATTTCTCGTAGTCCGTAGTGGATGCTGGGGACTCCGTCAGGACCATGGGGTTTAGCGGCTCCGCAGGAGACAGGGCACAATAATAAAAGCTTTAGGATCAGGTGGTGTGCACTGGCTCCTCCCCCTATGACCCTCCTCCAAGCCTCAGTTAGGATACTGTGCCCGGACGAGCGTGCATAATAAGGAAGGATATTGAATCCCGGGTAAGACTCATACCAGCCACACCAATTACACCGTACAACCTGTGATCTGAACCCAGTTAACAGTATGATAACAACGAAGGAGCCTCTGAAAAGATGGCTCACAACAAGAATAACCCGATTTTTGTAACAATAACTATGTACAAGTATTGCAGACAATCCGCACTTGGGATGGGCGCCCAGCATCCACTACGGACTACGAGAAATAGAATTATCTGTAAGTAAATTCTTATTTTCTCTAACGTCCTAAGTGGATGCTGGGGACTCCGTCAGGACCATGGGGATTATACCAAAGCTCCCAAACGGGCGGGAGAGTGCGGATGACTCTGCAGCACCGAATGAGAGAACTCCAGGTCCTCCTCAGTCAGGGTGTGCCCCTGACCAAGTAGCAGCTCGGCAAAGTTGTAAAGCCGAGACCCCTCGGGCAGCCGCCCAAGATGAGCCCACTTCCTTGTGGAATGGGCTTTTACTGATTTTGGCTGTGGCAAGCCTGCCACAGAATGTGCAAGCTGAATTGTACTACAAATCCAGCTAGCAATCGTCTGCTTAGAAGCAGGAACACCCATCTTGTTGGGTGCATACAGGCTAAACAGCGAGTCAGATTTTCTGACTCCAGTCGTCCTGGAAACATATATTTTCAGGGCCCTGACAACGTCAAGTAACTTGGAGTCCTCCAAGTCCCTAGTAGCCGCAGGTACCACAATAGGTTGGTTCATGTGAAAAACAGAAAACACCTTAAAGAGAAATTGAGGACGAGTCCTCAATTCTGCCCTGTCAGAATGAAAAATTAAGTAAGGGCTTTTATATGATAAAGCCGCCCATTCTGACACACGCCTGGCTGAAGCCAGGGCTAATAGAATCTTCACCTTCCATGTGAAATATTTTAATTCCACAGTGGTGAGTGGATCAAACCAATGTGACTTTAGGAAACTCAAAACAACATTGAGATCCCAAGGTGCCACTGGGGGCACAAAAGGAGGCTGTATATGCAGTACCCCTTTTACAAACGTCTGAACTTCAGGCACTGAAGCCAGTTCTTTCTGGAAGAAATTCGACAGGGTCGAAATTTGAACCTAAATGGACCCTAATTTTAGGCCCATAGACAGTCCTGTTTTCAGGAAATGTAGGAAACGACCCAGTTGGAATTCCTCTGTAGGGACCTTCTTGGCCTCACACCACGCAACATATTTTCGCCAAATGCGGTGAAAATGTTTTGCGGTTACATCCTTCCTGGCTTCGACCAGGGTAGGGATGACTTCATCTGGAATGCCCTTTCAGGATCCGGCGTTCAACTGCCATGCCGTCAACGCAGCCGCGGTAAGTCTTGGAACAGACAAGGCCCCTGCTGGAGCAGGTCCTCTCTTAAAGGTAGAGGCCACGGTTCTTCCGTGAGCATCTCTTGAAGTTCCGGGTACCAAGTCCTTCTTGACCCATCCGGAACCACGAGTATCGTTCTTACTCATCTCCTTCTTATGATTCTCAGTACTTTTGGTATGAGATGCATAGGAGGGAACACATACCCTGACTGGTACACCCACAGTGTTATCAGAGCGTCCACCGCTATTGCCTGAGGGTCCCTTGACCTAGCGCAATATCTGTCTAGTCTTTTGTTCAGGCGGGACGCCATCATGTCCACCTTTGGTTTTTCCCAACGGTTTACAATCATGTGGAAGACTTCCCGCTGAAGTCCCCACTCTCCCGGGTGGAGGTTATGCCTGCTGAGGAAGTCTGCTTCCCAGTTTTCCACTCCCGGAATTAACACTGCTGAGAGTGTTATCACATGATTTTTCGCCCAGCGAAGAATCCTTGCAGTTTCTGCCATTTCCCTCCTGCTTCATGTGCCGCCCTGTCTGTTTACGTGGGCGACTGCCGTGATGTTGTCCCACTGGATCAATACCGGCTGACCTTGAAGCAGAGGTCTTGCTAAGCTTAGAGCCTTGTAAATTGCCCTTAGCTCCAGTATATTTATGTGGAGAGAAGTCTCCAGACTTGGTCACACTCCCTGGAAATTTTTTCCGTGTGTGACTGCTCCCCAGCCACTCAGGCTGGCATCCGTGGTCACCAGGACCCAGTCCTGAATGTCGAATCTGCGGCCCTTTCATAGATGAGCACTCTGCAGCCACCGCAGAAGAAAACACCCTTGTCCTTGGAGACAGGGTTATCCGCTGATGCATCTGAAGATGCGATCCGGACCATTTTCCCAGCAGATTCCACTGAAAGGTTCTTGCGTGAAATCTACCGAATGAGATCGCTTTGTAAGAAACCACCATTTTTCACAGGACCCTTGTGCAATGATGCACTGATACTTTTCCTGGTTTTAGGAGGTTCCTGACTAGCTCGGATAACTCCCTAGCCTTCTTCTCCGGGAGAAAACATCCTTTTCTGGACTGTGTCCAGAATCATTCCTAGGAACATTAGACGTGTCGTCGGAAAAAGCTGCGATTTTGGAATATTTAGAATCCACTCGTGCTGTCGTAGAACTACTTGAGATAGTGCTACTCCGACCGCCAACTGTTCTCTGGACCTTGCCCTTATCAGGAAAGCGTCCATATTTCTTTTAGGAAGAATCATCATTTCGGCCATTACCATGGTAAAGACCCGGGGTGCCGTGGACAATCCAAACGGCAGCGTCTGAACTGATAGTGACAGTTCTGTACCACGAACCTGAGATACCCTTGGTGAGAAGGGCAAAATTTGGACATGTAGGTAAGCGTCCCTGATATCCAGTGACACCATATCGTCCTGGTTCGCTATCACTGCTCTGAGTGACTCGTTCTTGATTTGAACCCTTGTATGTAATTGTTCAAATCTTTTAGATCTCACCGAGCCGTTTGGCTTCAGTACCACAATATAGTGTGGAATAATACCCCTTCCCTTGTTGTAGGAGGGGTACTTTGATTATCACCTGCTGGGAATACAGCCTGTGAATTTTTTCCCAATACTGCCTCCCTGTCGGAGGGAGACGTTGGTAAAGCAGACTTCAGGAACTTGTGAGGGGAAGACGTCTCGAATTTCCAATGTACACCTGGGATACTACGTGTAGGATCCAGGAGTCCACTTGCGAGTGAGCCCACTGCGTGCTGAAACTCTTGAGATGACCCCCCACCGCACCTGAGTCCGCTTGTATGGCCCCAGCGTCATGCTGCGGACTTGGCAGAAGCTGTGGAGGACTTCTGTTCCTGGGAATGGGCTGCCTGCTGCAGTCTTCTTCCCTTTCCTCTAACCCTGGGCAGATATGACTGGCCTTTTGCCCGCCTGCCTTTATGGGTACGAAAGGACTGAGACTGAAAAGACTGTGTCCTTTTCTGCTGAGATGTGACTTGGGGTAACAAAAGTGGATTTTCCAGCTGTTGCCATGGCCACCAGGTCCGATGGACCGCCCCTTTATACGGCAATACTTCCATGTGCCGTCTGGAATCTGCATCACCTGACCACTGTCGTGTCTATAAACATCGTCTGGCAGATATGGACATCACATCTACTCTTGATGCCAGAATGCAAATATCCCTCTGCGCATCTCGCATATATAGAAATGCATCCTTAAAATGCTCTATAGTCAATAAAATATTGTTCCTGTCAAGGGTATCAATATTTTCAGTCAGGAAATCCGACCAAGCCCCCCCAGCGCTGCACATCCAGGCTGAGGCGATTGCTGGTCGTAGTATAACACCAGTATGTGTGTATATACTTTTTAGGATATTTTTCAGCTTCCTATCAGCTGGCTCCTTGAGGGCGGCCGTATCTGGAGACGGTAACGCCACTTGTTTTTATAAGCGTGTGAGCGCCTTATCCACCCTAAGGTGCGTTTCCCAACTCGCCCTCACTTCTGGCGGGAAAGGGTATACCTCCAATAATTTTCTATCGGAGGAAACCCACGTATCATCACACACTTTAATTTATCTGATTCAGGAAAAACTACAAGTAGATTATTCCCACCCTACATAATACCCTTATTTGTGGTACTTGTAGTATCAGAAATATGTAACACCTCCTTCATTGCCCTTAACATGTAACGTGTGGCCCTAAAAGGAAAATACGTTTGTTTCTTCACCGTCGACACTGAAGTCAGTGTCCGTGTCTGTGTCGACCAACTGAGGTAAATGGGCGTTTTTACAAGCCCCTGACGGTGTCTGAGACGCCTGGACAGGTACTAATTTGTTTGCCGGCCGTCTCATGTCGTCAACCGACCTTGCATCGTGTTGACATTATCACGTAATTCCTAAATAAGCCATCCATTCCGGTGTCGACTCCCTAGAGAGTGACATCACCAATACAGGCAATTTGCTCCGCCTCCTCACCAACATCGTCCTCCTACATGTCGACACACACGTACCGACACACAGCACACACACAGGGAATGCTCTGATAGAGGACAGGACCCCACTAGCCCTTTGGGGAGACAGAGGGAGAGTTTGCCAGCACACACCAAAAACGCTATAATTATACAGGGACAACCCCTTATACAAGTGTTTTCCCTTATAGCATTTTCACATATGTAATCATATCGCCAAATAAGTGCCCCCCCTCTCTGTTTTAACCCTGTTTCTGTAGTGCAGTGCAGGGGAGAGCCTGGGAGCCTTCCTCACAGCAGAGCTGAGCAGGAAAATGGCGCCGTGTGCTGAGGAGAATAGGCCCCGCCCCCTAAAACGGCGGGCTCTTCTCCCGGAGTTTGTGAGATCTGGCAGGGGTTAAATACATCCATATAGCCTCAAGGGCTATATGTGATGTATTTTAGCCATAAAAAAGGTATAATACATTGCGGCCCAGGGCGCCCCCCCCAGCGCCCTGCACCCTCAGTGACCGCTGGTATGAAGTGTGCTGACAACAATGGCGCACAGCTGCAGTGCTGTGCGCTACCTTATGAAGACTGAAAGTCTTCTGCCGCCTGTTTCTGGACCTCTGGACCTCTTCAACTTCGGCATCTGCAAGGGGGGTCGGCGGCACGGCTCCGGGACGAACCCCAGGGTGAGACCTGTGTTCCGACTCCCTCTGGAGCTAATGGTGTCCAGTAGCCTAAGAAGCAAATCCATCCTGCACGCAGGTGAGTTTACTTCTCTCCCCTAAGTCCCTCGTAGCAGTGAGCCTGTTGCCAGCAGGACTCACTGAAAATAAAAAACCTAACTTAAACTTTTATTCTAAGCAGCTCAGGAGAGCCACCTAGATTGCACCCTTCTCGGCCGGGCACAAAAATCTAACTGAGGCTTGGAGGAGGGTCATAGGGGGAGGAGCCAGTGCACACCACCTGATCCTAAAGCTTTTATTATTGTGCCCTGTCTCCAGCGGAGCCGCTAAACCCCATGGTCCTGACGGAGTCCCCAGCATCCACTTAGGACGTTAGAGAAAACTATTTACAAGTATTGCAGACAATCCGCACTTGGGATGGGCGCCCAGCATCCACTACGGACTACGAGAAATAGAATTACCGGTGAGTAAATTCTTATTTTCTCTGACGTCCTAGTGGATGCTGGGAACTCCGTAAGGACCATGGGGATTATACCAAAGCTCCCAAACGGGCGGGAGAGTGCAGATGACTCCGCAGCACCGAATGAGAGAACTCCAGGTCCTCCTCAGCCAGGGTATCAAATTTGTAGAATTTTGCAAACGTGTTTGCCCCTGACCAAGTAGCTGCTCGGCAAAGTTGTAAAGCCGAGACCCCTCGGGCAGCCGCCCAAGAAGAGCCCACCTTCCTTGTGGAATGGGCATTTACAGATTTTGGCTGTGGCAGGCCTGCCACAGAATGTGCAAGCTGAATTGTACTACAAATCCAGCGAGCAATAGTCTGCTTAGAAGCAGGAGCACCCAGCTTGTTGGGTGCATACAGGATAAACAGCGAGTCAGATTTTCTGACTCCAGCCGTCCTGGAAACATATATTTTCAGGGCCCTGACAACGTCTAGCAACTTGGAGTCCTCCAAATCCCTAGTAGCCGCAGGCACCACAATAGGCTGGTTCAGGTGAAACGCTGACACCACCTTAGGGAGAAACTGGGGACGAGTCCTCAATTCTGCCCTATCCATATGGAAAATCAGATAAGGGCTTTTACATGATAAAGCCGCCAATTCTGACACTCGCCTGGCTGAAGCCAAGGCCAATAACATGACCACTTTCCACGTGAGATATTTTAGATCCACGGTTTTTAGTGGCTCAAACCAATGTGATTTTAAGAAACTCAACACCACGTTGAGATCCCAAGGTGCCACAGGAGGCACAAACGGGGGCTGAATATGCAGCACTCCTTTCACAAATGTCTGAACTTCAGGTACTGAAGCTAGTTCTTTTTGAAAGAAAATCGACAGAGCCGAGATCTGTACTTTAATGGAGCCTAGTTTTAGGCCCATATTCACTCCTGCTTGCAGGAAATGCAGAAATCGACCTAGTTGAAATTCCTCTGTTGGGGCCTTTTTGGCCTCGCACCATGCAACATATTTCCGCCATATGCGGTGATAATGATTTGCTGTAACATCTTTCCTGGCTTTAAAAAGCGTAGGAATGACTTCTTCCGGAATACCCTTTTCCTTCAGGATCCGGCGTTCAACCACCATGCCGTCAAACGCAGCCGCGGTAAGTCTTGGAACAGACAGGGCCCCTGCTGTAGCAGGTCCTGTCTGAGCGGCAGAGGCCACGGGTCCTCTGAGATCATCTCTTAAAGTTCCGGGTACCACGCTCGTCTTGGCCAATCCGGAACCACGAGAATTGTGTTTACTCCTCGCTTTCTTATTATTCTCAATACCTTTGGTATGAGAGGCAGAGGAGGGAACACATAAACCGACTGGTACACCCACGGTGTCACTAGAGCGTCCACAGCTATCGCCTGAGGGTCCCTTGACCTGGCGCAATATCTTTTTAACTTTTTGTTGAGGCGGGACGCCATCATGTCCACCTGTGGTTTTTCCCAACGGTTTACCAGCATCTGGAAGACTTCTGGATGAAGTCCCCACTCTCCCGGGTGGAGGTCGTGTCTGCTGAGGAAGTCTGCTTCCCAGTTGTCCACTCCCGGAATGAACACTGCTGACAGTGCTAGTACATGATTCTCCGCCCATCGGAGAATTCTTGTGGCTTCTGCCATTGCCATCCTGCTTCTTGTGCCTCCCTGTCGATTTACATGGGCGACTGCCGTGATGTTGTCTGACTGGATCAGCACCGGCTGGTGTAGGAGCAGGGATTTTGCTTGACTTAGGGCATTGTAAATGGCCCTTAGTTCCAGAATATTTATGTGAAGGGAAGTCTCCTGACTCGACCATAGTCCTTGGAAGTTTCTTCCCCGTGTGACTGCCCCCCAGCCTCGAAGGCTGGCATCCGTGGTCACCAGGACCCAGTCCTGTATGCCGAACCTGCGGCCCTCTAGAAGATGGGCACTCTGCAGCCACCACAGTAGAGACACCCTGGTTCTTGGAGACAGGGTTATTAAGCGATGCATCTGAAGATGCGATCCGGACCATTTGTCCAATAGGTCCCACTGAAAGATTCTGGCATGGAACCTGCCGAAGGGAATTGCTTCGTAAGAAGCTACCATCTTTCCCAGGACCCGCGTGCAGTAATGCACCGATACCTGTTTCGGTTTCAGGAGGTCTCTGACTAGAGATGACAACTCCCTGGCTTTCTCCTCCGGGAGAAACACTTTTTTCTGGACTGTATCCAGAATCATACCCAGGAACAGTAGCCGTGTCGTCGGAACCAGCTGTGACTTTGGGATATTCAGAATCCAGCCGTGCTGGTGCAGCAGTTCCTGAGATAGTGCTACTCCCACCAACAACTGTTCCCTGGATCTCGCCTTTATTAGGAGATCGTCCAAGTACGGGATAATTAAAATTCCCTTTTTTCGAAGGAGTATCATCATTTCCGCCATAACCTTGGTAAATACCCTCGGTGCCGTGGACAGTCCAAACGGCAGCGTCTGGAATTGGTAATGGCAATCCTGTACCACAAATCTGAGGTACTCCTGGTGAGGATGGTAAATGGGGACATGCAAGTAAGCATCCTTGATGTCCAGGGATACCATGTAATCCCCCTCGTCCAGGCTTGCAATAACCGCCCTGAGCGATTCCATCTTGAACTTGAATTTTTTTATGTATGTGTTCAAGGATTTCAAATTTAAAATGGGTCTCACCGAACCGTCCGGTTTCGGCACCACAAATAGTGTGGAATAGTAACCCCGGCCTTGTTGAAGTAGGGGTACCTTGATTATCACCTGCTGGGAATACAGCTTGTGAATTGCCGCTAGCACCGCCTCCCTGTCTGAGGGAGCAATCGGCAAGGCAGATTTTAGGAACCGGTGGGGTGGAGACGCCTCGAATTCCAGTTTGTACCCCTGAGATACTATTTGAAGGATACAGGGATCCACCTGTGAGCGAGCCCACTGATCGCTGAAATTCTTGAGGCGGCCCCCCACCGTACCTGGCTCCGCCTGTGGAGCCCCACCGTCATGCGGCGGACTTGGAAGAAGAAGCGGGGGGAGGACTTTTGCTCCTGGGAACCTGCTGTTTGTTGCTGCCTTTTTCCCCTACCTCTGCCTCTGGACAGAAAAGACCCGCCTTTTCCACGCTTGTTTTTCTGGGTCCGAAAGGACTGAACCTGATAAAACGGCGCCTTCTTAGGCTGTGAGGGGACATGGGGTAAAAATGCTGACTTCCCAGACGTTGCTGTGGAAACTAGGTCCGAGAGACCATCCCCAAATAATTCCTCACCCTTATAAGGCAAAACTTCCATGTGCCTTTTAGAATCTGCATCTCCTGTCCACTGGCGAGTCCATAAGCCTCTCCTAGCAGAAATGGACAATGCACTTACTTTAGATGCCAGCCGGCAGATTTCCCTCTGTGCATCTCTCATATATAAGACTGAGTCTTTGATATGGTCTATGGTTAGCAGGATCGTGTCTCTGTCTAGTGTGTCAATATTTTCTGACAGTTTATCTGACCACGCGGCGGCAGCACTGCACATCCATGCTGACGCAATAGCTGGTCTAAGTATAATGCCTGAGTGTGTGTATACAGACTTCAGGATCGCCTCCTGCTTTCTATCAGCAGGTTCCTTGAGGGCGGCCGTATCCGGAGACGGTAGTGCCACCTTTTTAGACAAACGTGTGAGCGCTTTATCCACCCTAGGAGGTGTTTCCCAACGTGACCTATCCTCTGGCGGGAAAGGGAACGCCATTAGTACCTTCTTAGGAATTACCAATTTTTTATCAGGGAAAGCCCACGCTTCTTCACACACTTCATTTAATTCATCTGGTGGGGGAAAAAATAAGAATTTACTTACCGATAATTCTATTTCTCGTAGTCCGTAGTGGATGCTGGGAACTCCGTAAGGACCATGGGGAATAGCGGCTCCGCAGGAGACTGGGCACAAAAGTAAAAGCTTTAGGACTACCTGGTGTGCACTGGCTCCTCCCCCTATGACCCTCCTCCAAGCCTCAGTTAGGATAATGTGCCCGGACGAGCGTACACAATAAGGAAGGATTTTGAATCCCGGGTAAGACTCATACCAGCCACACCAATCACACCGTACAACCTGTGATCTGAACCCAGTTAACAGCATGATAACAGAGGAGCCTCTGAAAAGATGGCTCACAACAATAATAACCCGATTTTTGTAACAATAACTATGTACAAGTATTGCAGACAATCCGCACTTGGGATGGGCGCCCAGCATCCACTACGGACTATGAGAAATAGAATTATCGGTAAGTAAATTCTTATTTTCTCTGACGTCCTAGTGGATGCTGGGAACTCCGTAAGGACCATGGGGATTATACCAAAGCTCCCAAACGGGCGGGAGAGTGCGGATGACTCTGCAGCACCGAATGAGAGAACTCAAGGTCCTCCTCAGCCAGGGTATCAAATTTGTAGAATTTAGCAAACGTGTTTGCCCCTGACCAAGTAGCTGCTCGGCAAAGTTGTAAAGCCGAGACCCCTCGGGCAGCCGCCCAAGATGAGCCCACCTTCCTTGTGGAATGGGCTTTTACAGATTTTGGCTGTGGCAGGACAGAATGTGCAAGCTGAACTGTACTACAAATCCAACGAGCAATAGTCTGCTTAGAAGCAGGAGCACCCAGCTTGTTGGGTGCATACAGGATAAACAGCGAGTCAGATTTCCTGACTCCAGCCGTCCTGGAAACATATATTTTCAGGGCCCTGACTACGTCCAGCAACTTGGAGTCCTCCAAGTCCCTAGTAGCCGCAGGTACCACAATAGGCTGGTTCAAGTGAAACGCTGAAACCACCTTAGGGAGAAATTGAGGACGAGTCCTCAATTCTGCCCTGTCCGTATGAAAAATTAGGTAAGGGCTTTTATAGGATAAAGCCGCCAATTCTGAGACACGCCTGGCTGAAGCCAGGGCTAACAGCATTACCACTTTCCAAGTGAGATATTTTAAGTCCACAGTGGAGAGTGGTTCAAACCAATGTGATTTTAGGAACCCCAAAACTACATTGAGATCCCGAGGTGCCACTGGAGGCACAAAAGGAGGCTGTATATGCAGTACCCCCTTGACAAACGTCTGAACTTCAGGAACTGAAGCCAGTACTTTCTGGAAGAAAATCGACAGGGCCGAAATTTGAACCTTAATGGACCCTAATTTTAGGCCCATAGACAGTCCTGTTTGCAGGAAATGCAGGAAACGACCCAGTTGAAATTCCTCTGTAGGGGCCTTCCTGGCCTCGCACCACGCAACATATTTACGCCAAATACGGTGATAATGCTGTACGGTTACATCCTTCCTGGCTTTGATCAGGGTAGGGATGACTTCATCCGGAATGCCTTTTTCCTTCAGGATCCGGCGTTCAACCGCCATGCCGTCAAACGCAGCCGCGGTAAGTCTTGGAACAGACAGGGTCCCTGCTGGAGCAGGTCCTTTCTTAGAGGTAGAGGCCACGGGTCCTCTGTGAGCATCTCTTGAAGTTCCGGGTACCAAGTCCTTCTTGGCCAATCCGGAGCCACGAGTATAGTCCTTACTCCTCTCCTTCTTATGATTCTCAGTACCTTGGGTATGAGAGGCAGAGGAGGGAACACATACCCTGACTGGTACACCCACGGTGTTACCAGAGCGTCCACAGCTATCGCCTGAGGGTCCCTTGACCTGGCGCAATACCTGTCTAGTTTTTTGTTGAGGCGGGACGCCATCATGTCCACCTTTGGTTTTTCCCAACGGTTCACAATCATGTGGAAGACTTCTGGGTGAAGTCCCCACTCCCCCGGGTGGAGGTCGTGTCTGCTGAGGAAGTCTGCTTCCCAGTTGTCCACTCCCGGAATGAACACTGCTGACAGTGCTATCACATGATTTTCCGCCCAGCGAAGAATCCTTGCAACTTCTGTCATTGACCTCCTGCTTCTTGTGCCGCCCTGTCTGTTTACGTGGGCGACTGCCGTGATGTTGTCTGACTGGATCAGCACCGGCTGACCTTGAAGCAGAGGTCTTGCTAGGCTTAGAGCATTGTAGATGGCCCTTAGCTCCAGGATATTTATGTGAAGTAATGTCTCCAGGCTTGACCACAAGCCCTGGAAATTTCTTCCCTGTGTGACTGCTCACCAGCCTCTCAGGCTGGCATCCGTGGTCACCAGGACCCAGTCCTGAATGCCGAATCTGCGGCCCTCTAGAAGATGAGCACTCTGCAACCACCACAGGAGAGACACCCTTGTCCTTGGTGACAAGATTATCCGCTG
Source organism: Pseudophryne corroboree (assembly GCF_028390025.1). NCBI lineage: Eukaryota > Metazoa > Chordata > Amphibia > Anura > Myobatrachidae > Pseudophryne > Pseudophryne corroboree. The sequence goes on from NC_086447.1 coordinate 718,388,288, forward strand.
ATGCATCTGAAGATGCGACCCGGACCATTTGTCTAGCAGATCCCACTGGAAGGTTCTTGCGTGGAATCTGCCGAATGGGATTGCTTCGTAAGAAGCCACCATCTTTCCCAGGACCCTTGTGCATTGATGCACTGAGACTTGGCCTGGTTTTAGGAGATTTCTGACTAGTTCGGATAACTCCCTGGCTTTCTCCTCCGGGAGAAACACCTTTTTCTGGACTGTGTCCAGGATCATCCCTAGGAATAGAAGTCGTGTCGTCGGGATCAGCTGTGATTTTGGAATATTGAGAATCCAACCGTGCTGGCGCAGCACTATCTGAGATAGTGCTACCCCGACTTCCAACTGTTCCCTGGATCTTGCCCTTATCAGGAGATCGTCCAAGTAAGGGATAACTAAAACTCCCTTCCTTCGAAGGAGTATCATCATTTCGGCCATTACCTTGGTAAAGACCCGGGGTGCCGTGGACAATCCAAACGGCAGCGTCTGAAACTGATAGTGACAGTTCTGTACCACAAACCTGAGGTACCCTTGGTGAGAAGGGTAAATTGGGACATGTAGGTAAGCATCTTTGATGTCCAGAGACACCATATAGTCCCCTTCTTCCAGGTTTGCAATCACTGCTCTGAGTGACTCCATCTTGAATTTGAACCTTTGTATGTAAGTGTTCAAGGATTTTAGGTTTAAAATTGGTCTCACCGAGCCGTCCGGCTTCGGTACCACAAATAGTGTGGAATAGTACCCCTTTCCCTGTTGTAGGAGGGGTACCTTGATTATCACCTGCTGGGAATACAGCTTGTGAATGGCTTCCAATACTGCCTCCCTGTCTGAGGGAGACGTCGGTAAAGCAGACTTTAGAAAACGGCGAGGGGGAGACGTCTCGAATTCCAATTTGTACCCCTGAGATACCACTTGAAGGATCCAGGGGTCCACTTGCGAGTGGGCCCACTGCGCACTGAACTTCTTGAGACGGGCCCCCACCGTGCCTGAGTCTGCTTGTAAAGCCCCAGCGTCATGCTGAGGACTTTGCGGAGGCGGGAGAGGGCTTTTGTTCCTGGGAACTGGCTGTTTGTTGCAGCCTTTTTCCTCTCCCTCTGCCACGGGGCAGAAATGAGGCGCCTTTTGCCTGCATGCCCTTATGGGGCCGAAAGGACTGCGCCTGATAATACGGCGTCTTCTTAGGTTGAGAAGCTACCTGGGGTAAAAATGTGGATTTTCCAGCAGTTGCCGTGGCTACCAGGTCTGATAGACCTACCCCAAATAACTCCTCTCCCTTATAAGGCAATACTTCCATGTGCCTTTTAGAATCCGCATCACCTGACCACTGCCGCGTCCATAAACCTCTTCTTGCAGAAATGGACAGCGCGCTAACTCTTGATGCCAGTCGGCAAATATCCCTCTGTGTATCACGCATATATAGAAATGCATCCTTCAAATGCTCTATAGTCAGTAATATACTGTCCCTATCTAGGGTATCAATATTTTCAGTCAGGGAATCCGACCACGCCAGGCCCGCACTGCACATCCAGGCTGAGGCGATTGCTGGTCGCAGTGTAACACCCGTGTGAGGGTATATACATTTTAGGATATTCTCCAGCTTTCTATCGGCAGGTTCCTTTAGGGCGGCCGTATCAGGAGAGGGTAGTGCTACCTGTTTAGACAAACGTGTGAGCGCTTTATCCACCCTAGGGGGTGTTTCCCAACGTGCCCTATCCTCTGGCGGGAAAGGGTACGATGCCAATAACCTTTTAGGAATTATCAGTTTTTTATCGGGGGAAACCCACGCCTCATCACACACTTCATTTAATTCCTCGGATACAGGAAAAACTACAGGCAGTTTTTTCTCACCAAACATAATACCCTTTTTAGTGGTACTTGTATTATCAGAGATATGCAATACATTTTTCATTGCTTCAATCATGTAACGTGTGGCCCTAGTGGAAGTCACGTTTGTCTCCTCATCATCGACACTGGAGTCAGTATCCGTGTCTGTGTCTGCCATTTGAGGTAACGGGCGTTTTAAAGCCCCTGATGGCGTTTGAGACCCCTGGACAGGTACAAGCTGAGTAGCCGGCTGTCTCATGTCGTCAACTGTCTGTCGTAAAGAGCGGACACTGTCACGCAATTCCTTCCATAAGCTCATCCACTCAGGTGTCGACTTCATAGGGGGTGACAACTGTATAATAGGCAATTGCTCCGCCTCCATCTCATTTTCCTCCTCAAACATGTCGACACAATCGTACCGACACACCACACACACACAGGGAATGCTCTGATAGAGGACAGGACCCCACTAGCCCTTTGGGGAGACAGAGGGAGAGTATGCCAGCACACACCAGAGCGCTATATATAGACAGGAATACCACTATAAAATGTGCTTTTCCCTTTATAGCTGCTGTTAGTATTAAAACTGCGCCAAATTAGTGCCCCCCTCTCTTTTTTACTCTTTTCTGTAGTGCAGGACTGCAGGGGAGAGTCAGGGAGACGTCCTTCCAGCGGAGCTGTGATGGAAAATGGCGCCCGTGTGCTGAGGAGATAGGCTCCGCCCCCTTCTCGGCGGCCTTTTCTTGGTGAGTTCTGGCAGGGGTTAAAATACATCCATATAGCCCTGGGGGTTATATGTGGTGTATTTATGCCAGCCAAGGTGTTTTACACTGCTGCTCAGGGCGCCCCCCCCTAGCGCCCTGCACCCTCAGTGACCGGAGTGTGAAGTGTGCCTGAGTAACAATGGCGCACAGCTGCAGTGCTGTGCGCTACCTTGTTGAAGACTGATGTCTTCTGCCGCCGATTTTTCCGGACCTCTTCTTGCTTCTGGCTCTGTAAGGGGGCCGGCGGCGCGGCTCTGGGACCGAGCTCCGAGGCTGGGCCTGTGTTCGGTCCCTCTGGAGCTAATGGTGTCCAGTAGCCTAAGAAGCCCAATCCACTCTGCACGCAGGTGAGTTCGCTTCTTCTCCCCTTAGTCCCTCGATGCAGTGAGCCTGTTGCCAGCAGGTCTCACTGAAAATAAAAAACCTAAAACTAAACTTTCACTAAGAAGCTCAGGAGAGCCCCTAGTGTGCACCCTTCTCGGCCGGGCACAAAAATCTAACTGAGGCTTGGAGGAGGGTCATAGGGGGAGGAGCCAGTGCACACCAGGTAGTCCTAAAGCTTTTACTTTTGTGCCCAGTCTCCTGCGGAGCCGCTATTCCCCATGGTCCTTACGGAGTTCCCAGCATCCACTAGGACGTCAGAGAAACTACGGGTAGTTTTTTCTCCCCAAACATAATACCCTTTTTAGTGGTACCTGTATTTATATCAGAAATGTGTAACACCTCTTTCATTGCCTCAATCATGCAGTGAATGGCCTTAGTGGGCATCAGGTTAGACTCATCGTCGTCGACACTGGTGTCAGTATCAGTGTCGACATCTGGGTCTGCGGTCTGAGGTAGCGGGCGTTTCAGAGCCCCTGATGACCTTTGAGACGCCTGGACAGGCACGAGCTGAGAAGTCGGCTGTCCCACATTTGGCATGTCGTCAAATTTCTTATGTAAAGAGTCTATACGTGCACTCATTTCTTTCCATAAGCTCATCCACTCAGGTGTCTGCCCCGCAGGGGGTAACATCCCTTCTAAAGGCATCTGCTCCGTCTCCACATCATTATCCTCATCAAACATGTCGACACAGCCGTACCGACACACCGCACACACACAGGGAATGCTCCAACAGAGGACAGGACCCACAAAAGCCCTTTGGGGGGACAGAGTGAGAGTATGCCAGCACACACCAGAGCGCTATATAATGCAGGGACTAACTGAGTTATGTCCCCTATAGCTGCTTTTTCTATATAAATGTATACTGCGCCTAAATTTAGTGCCCCCCCTCTCTTTTTTACCCTTTTCTGTAGTGTAGACTGCAGGGGAGAGCCAGGGAGCTTCCTTCCAGCGGAGCTGTGAGGGAAAAATGGCGCCAGTGTGCTGAAGGAGATAGCTCCGCCCCTTTTCCGCGGACTATTCTCCCGCTTTTTCCTATATTCTGGCAGGGGTATTTTCCACATATATAGCCTCTGGGGCTATATATTGTGGTATTTTTGCCAGACAAGGTGTTATTATTGCTTCTCAGGGCGCCCCCCCCCAGCGCCCTGCACCCTCAGTGACCGGAGTGTGAAGTGTGTGTGAGGAGTAATGGCGCACAGCTGCAGTGCTGTGCGCTACCTTGGTGAAGACTGATGTCTTCTGCCGCCGATTTTCCGGACCTCTTCTTGCTTCTGGCTCTGTAAGGGGGACGGCGGCGCGGCTCCGGGACCGAACACCAAGGCTGGGCCTGCGGTCGATCCCTCTGGAGCTAATGGTGTCCAGTAGCCTAAGAAGCCCAAGCTGGCTGCAAGCAGGCAGGTTCGCTTCTTCTCCCCTTAGTCCCTCGCTGCAGTGAGCCTGTTGCCAGCAGGTCTCACTGAAAATAAAAAACCTAATTTCTATACTTTCTTTCTAAAGGCTCAGGAGAGCCCCTAGTGTGCATCCAACCTCGGCCGGGCACAAAATCTAACTGAGGCTTGGAGGAGGGTCATAGTGGGAGGAGCCAGTGCACACCAGGTAGTCATAAATCTTTCTAGAGTGCCCAGCCTCCTTCGGAGCCCGCTATTCCCCATGGTCCTTACGGAGTTCCCAGCATCCACTAGGACGTCAGAGAAATATTAATGTCACAAACAATTCATTCTTGGGTCACATGCCCACCCATAAAGTCTAATACTAAATGAAATTATTCTTGCATTTGTGGCATGTTTTAGACAAGGTGGTGAATTACAAAAATAAAAAAATTTCAGTACACCAAATAAACTGAAGGGAAGGGGGATATTGTGCATAGGAACATGTATGTGTCGTAAGTATTTTCAACTGTTATCGTTGCCCGATCTCCTGTGTAAAGTGATGAGAAATATACCCAGAATACAACTATTTTTTTGATGGCGCAGTTTAATTCAGAATGCAATTAAGTATAGATAGGTTAAATTAAACAAACTGAATCCTACCTTACATATAGATTTTCTTAATACTGTACAACACTGAAAGTGTCTAAATTGAATCTTTTGAGACAAAAATAAAAAAAAATTAACCACAAGAAAGATCACACTTTTCTATTAATGTAATGCTAGGTACACACTGGTCGATATATCGGGCGTTCAATCGAACGACACCACCATGATTCAGTTTGCGCTACGCTAAAGCACAAAACAGCATCGTAGCACTAGTTTTGTCGGATTTCTGCCTGCACCTCAGGAGGGGGTGCGTGCAGAAATCCTGTAGTCGTACTTAACAGCGCAGTGAATTGAATAGCTCAGGAACATCCTTCCCGGTGCTATTAACAGCGTGATGAATTGAATCAACCCCTTTAAAACTGACATGCCACAATGCAATGGGAAAGCATGAGCAAAACCATACGCATGGGTCTGATCTTTACATTACTATTTGGAGCCCCAGAATTAGAAGCTAAGCACTGATGGCACACATTTAAAGGATGATATCAAAGCCTTCGACTTGTACATGGGCCTTTAAAGAAGAACTCAAATACCTAAAACAACTAAAATAAATTCAACATGTGTTTTCAGAGCAGTGGCAAAGAAAATATTTTTGGTTGAAGTTTGTTTTGACTGATTGAGTATTTGATAAAGTTATGTAGTTCAATTCAAAGAAAATGAAAAAATAGAATTACATGATTTACCTACGCCACTCATACCCCTTTTCCACAAAGCTTTTAACACATGTTCTTGCCGGGGCAACCTGGGTCGTGGTTTGTTGTGAAAGTGACATAACAAATCACCCGGGTCACGTTACCTGGGAGCGTTGGGAATGGTATGGCGGCGGTCAGCAAACCGACGCTGGGATCCCGACCGTCAGAATGCCAGCAGGAGGCCGAGCGCAATGAAGCCCCTTGCAGGTTCGCCACTATGGAAATAGCCCGATAGCCGGGATTCCAGCTGTCGGTATTGTCAGTGGTCAGGATTCCAGCGTCAGTATCCTGATCGCTGGTATCCCGACTGATGGCAATGTAACCACATCCGACTGGGGAAACTTACCCTAGTAGCCACCAGAGTCGAACTCCGCACCGACCCGGTTAACGGTGCAGTGTCAATAGTGTGACCCAGGTTAATGTATACAGATAGCCAGATCACTGGCGCTTGGAGGTGATGTCATAACCAAGTGCCAGCATAACAGGAAGACTGCACACGGGTGCATTCTGAAAGGGGTCTACTCACCAATATGCTGGGCACAGCCTGCGGTGTGAATGGGTTCTGACCTGGCTGTGGCATCGGTTGGACCAGACATTTTGGTGGAAAAGGGGTATTATTGTGATTTCCTTTCAATTACACATTGGTGTAGAATTACAAGTAACAGGGACATTTTCCATGTTTGCACAACCATGCTTAAAAAAATGCTCAGCTGACGTTTAAAAAAGCTTGATGTGTAATTACTCAAACACTAAAATAGGCCAATTGTGTCATTTTTCTTCCAGCATTATGCACATTCTATATACTTATCTTTCTATTTAAATCTAGGGGTCAGTTTACTAAAGGTCGATATCTTATCAATCAAAACTGATGTTGTGTTTCAGGGAGTAAACTAAAAGCCAATGAATGCTCGTGTATGTGCAAATTAGCCCCTGAAACACAACGTCAATTTAGATTTTAAAATAGATTAAAATCAGCTTTTAGTAAATTTACCCCATAGAGCAGGCATTCCTAACCTTGGTCCTCAAGGCACACTAAAATAAGAATTTACTTACCGATAATTCTATTTCTCGGAGTCCGTAGTGGATGCTGGGGTTCCTGAAAGGACCATGGGGAATAGCGGCTCCGCAGGAGACAGGGCACAAAAGTAAAGCTTTTCCGATCAGGTGGTGTGCACTGGCTCCTCCCCCTATGACCCTCCTCCAGACTCCAGTTAGGTACTGTGCCCGGACGAGCGTACACAATAAGGGAGGAATTTTGAATCCCGGGTAAGACTCATACCAGCCACACCAATCACACCGCACAACTTGTGATCTAAACCAAGTTAACAATATGATAAGAAAAGGAGCCTCTGAAAGACGGCTTCCTACAACAATAACCCGATTTTTGTAACAATAACTATGTACAAGTATTGCAGAATAATCCGCACTTGGGATGGGCGCCCAGCATCCACTACGGACTCCGAGAAATAGAATTATCGGTAAGTAAATTCTTATTTTCTCTATCGTCCTAGTGGATGCTGGGGTTCCTGAAAGGACCATGGGGATTATACCAAAGCTCCCAAACGGGCGGGAGAGTGCGGATGACTCTGCAGCACCGAATGAGAGAACTCCAGGTCCTCTTTTTGCCAGGGTATCAAATTTGTAGAATTTTACAAACGTGTTCTCCCCCGACCACGTAGCAGCTCGGCAGAGTTGTAATGCCGAGACCCCTCGGGCAGCCGCCCAAGATGAGCCCACCTTCCTTGTGGAATGGGCATTTACATATTTTTTGCTGTGGCAAGCCTGCCACAGAATGTGCAAGCTGAATTGTACTACAAATCCAACGAGCAATAGTCTGCTTAGAAGCAGGAGCACCCAGCTTGCTGGGTACATACAGGATAAACAGCAAGTCAGATTTCCTGACTCCAGCCGACCTGGAAACTATATTTTCAGGGCCCTGACAACATCCAGCAACTTGGAGTCCTCCAAGTCCCTAGTAGCCGCAGGTACCACAATAAGCTGGTTCAGGTGAAACGCTGACACCACCTTAGGGAGAAACTGGGGACGAGTCCACAGCTTTGCTCTGTCCGAATGGACAATCAGATATGGCTTTGTGAGATAAAGCCGCCAATTCTGACACTCGCCTGGCCGAGGCCAGGACCAACAGCATGGTCGCTTTCCATGTGAGATATATCAAATCCACAGATTTGAGTTGTTTAAACCAATGTGATTTTAGGAATCCCAAACTACGTTGAGATCGCCCAGTGCCACTGGAGACATCAAAAGGGGGTTGTATATGCAGTACTCCCTTAACAACTTCTGGACTTCAGGAACTGAAGCCAATTTCTTTCTGGAAGAAAATCGACCGGTCGAAATTTGAACCTTAATGGACCCCAATTTGAGACCCATATACACTCCTGTTTGCAGGAAATGTAGGAATTAACCTAGTTGAAATTCTTCCGTGGAGCCTTCCTGGCCTCACACCATGGAACACATTTTCACCTAAGCAGTGATAATGTTGTGCGGTCACCTCCTTCCTGGCTCTGACCAGGGTAGGGATGACCTCTTCCGGAATGCCTTTTTCCCTTAGGATCCGGCGTTCACCCGTCAACGCGGCTGCGGTAAGTCATGGAACAGACATGATTCTTGCTGAATCAAGATCCTTTCTAGTATCTCTTGAAGTTCCGGGTACCAAGTTCTTCTTGGCCAAACCGGAGCCACGAGTATAGTTCTTACTCCTCTCCTTCCTATCATTCTCCATACACTGGGTATGAAAGGCAGAGGAGGGAACACATACACCGACTGGTACACCCACGGTGTTACCAGAGCGTCCCAGCTATTGCCTGAGGGTCTCTAGACCTGGCGCTTCATGTGGGACGCCATCATAACCACCTTTGGTCTTTCCCAACGGTTTACAAACATGTGGAAACTTCCAGATGAAGTTCCCACTTTTCCGGGTGGAATTCATTCATGCTGAGGAAATCTTCCTAGTTGTCCACTCCCGGAATGAACACTGCTGACAGTGTTATCACATGATTTTTCGCCCCCAGCGAAGAATCCTTGCTGTCATTGCCCTCCTGCTTCTTGTGCCGCCCCGTCTGTTTACGTGGGCGACTGCCATGATGATGTCCTACTGGATCAGCACCGGTTGACTTTGAAGCAGAGGTCTTCCTAGGCTCAGAGCATCGTAAATTGCCCTTAGCTCCAGTATATTCATGTGGAGAGAAATCTCCAGACTTGACCACACTTCCTTGGAAATTTCTTCCCTGTGTGACTGTTCCCCAGCCTCTCAGACTGGCATCCGTGGTCACCAGAACACAGTCCTGAATGCTGAATGTGCTGCCCTCTAGAAGATGAGCACTCTGCAGCCCCCACAGAAGAGACACCCTTGTCCTTGGAGACAGGGTTATCCGCTGATGCATCTGAAGATGCGATCCGGACCATTCGTCCCGCAAATCCCCCTGAAAAGTTTTTTGCGTGAGATCTGCCGAATGGAATCGCTTCGTAAGAAGCCACCATTTTTCCCAGGACTCCTGTGCATTGATGCACTGATACTTGGCCTGTTTTTAGGAGGTTTCTGACTAGGTCGGATAACTCCCTGGCTTTCCCCTCCAGGAGAAATACCTCTTTCTGGACTATGCCCAGAATCATTCCTAGGAACAGCAGACGTATCATCGGAAAACAGCTGCGATTTTTGGAATATTTAGAATCCACTCGTGCTGTCGTAGAACTACTTTAGATAGTTCTTTTCCGACCTCCAACTGTTCTCTGGAAACTTGCCCCTTTCAGGATATCGTCCAAGTAAGGGATAATTAAGATGCCTTTCTTCTTTTAAGAATCATCTTTTCGGCCATTACCTTGGTAAAGGCCCGGGGTGCCGTGGATAATTCAACGGCAGCGTCTGAAACTGATATTGACAGTTCTGTATCACGAACCAGAGGTACCCTTGTTGAGAAGGGCAAATTTGGACATAGAGGTAATCCTTGATGTCCAGGGACACCATATAGTCCCCTTTTTTTTTTGGTTCTCTATCACTGCTCTGAGTGACTCCATCTTGATTTGAACCTTTTTATGTAAGTGTTCAAAGATTTCAGATTTAGACTATGTCTCACCAAGCCGTCTGGCTTCAGTACCACAATATAGTGTGGAAGACTAATACCCTTTTCCTTGTTGTAGGAGGGGTACTTTGATTATCACCTGCTGGAAATACAGCTTGTGAATTTTTTCCCAATACTGCCTCCCTGTCGGAGGGAGCCGTTGGTAAAGCAGGCTTCAGGAACCTGCGAGGAAAAAATGTCTCGACTCTCCAATCTGTACCCCTGGGATAATACTTGTACGATCTAGGGGTCAACTTGCGAGTGATCCCACTGCGCGCTGAGACTCTTGAGACTACCCCCCCACCTCACCTGAGTCCGCTTGCACGGCCCCAGCGTCACGCTGAGGACTTGGCAGACGCGGTGGAGGGCTTCTTTTCCTGGGAAGGGGCTGCCTGCTGCAGTCTACTTCCCTTTCCTCTATGTCTGGGCAGATATGACTGGCCTTTTGCCCGCTTGCCCACATGGGAAACGGAAGGATTGAGGCTGAAAAGACAGTGTCTTTTTCTGCTGAGATGTAACTTGGGGTAAAAAGGTTGGATTTCCCAGCTGTAGCCGTGGCCCCCAGGTCCGATGGACCGACCCCAAATAACTCCTTCCCTTTATACGGCAATACTTCCATGTGCCGTATGGGATCTGTATCACCTGACCACTGTCGTGTCCATGACATCTTCTGGGAGATATGGACAACGCACTTATCTTGATGCCAGAGTGCAAATATCCCTCTGTGCATCTCGCATACATATATATAGAATGCATCCTATAAAATGCTCTATATCAATAAAATATTTTTAGTCAGGGAATTCGACCAAGCCAACCCAGCACTGCATCTCCAGGCTGATGGCGATCGCTGGTCGCAGTATAACCACCGTATGTGTGTATATACTTTTTAGGATATTTTTCCAGCTGCCTATCAGCTGGCTCCTTGAGGGCGGCCGTATCTGGAGACGGTAACGCCACTTGATAAGCGTGTGAGCGCCTTATCCACCCTAAGGGGTGTTTCCCAACGCGCCCTAACTTCTGGCGGGAAAGGGTATAACGCCAATATTTGCTATCGGGGTAAACCCACGCATCATCACACACTTCATTTTATTTTATCTGATTCAGGAAAAAATAAGATTTTACTTACCGATAAATCTATTTCTCGGAGTCCGTAGTGGATGCTGGGGTTCCTGAAAGGACCATGGGGAATAGCGGCTCCGCAGGAGACAGGGCACAAAAAGTAAAGCTTTTTCCGATCAGGTGGTGTGCACTGGCTCCTCCCCCTATGACCCTCCTCCAGACTCCAGTTAGGTACTGTGCCCGGACGAGCGTACACAATAAGGGAGGATTTTGAATCCCGGGTAAGACTCATACCAGCCACACCAATCACACCGTACAACTTGTGATCTAAACCCAGTTAACAGTATGATAACAGCGGAGCCTCTGAAAGATGGCTTCCTACAACAATAACCCGAATAAGTTAACAATAACTATGTACAATTTATGCAGATAATCCGCACTTGGGATGGGCGCCCAGCATCCACTACGGACTCCGAGAAATAGATTTATCGGTAAGTAAAATCTTATTTTCTCTATCGTCCTAGTGGATGCTGGGGTTCCTGAAAGGACCATGGGGATTATACCAAAGCTCCCAAACGGGCGGGAGAGTGCGGATGACTCTGCAGCACCGAATAAGAGAACTCCAGGTCCTCCTTAGCCAGAGTATCAAATTTGTAAAATTTTACAAACGTGTTCTCCCCTGACCACGTAGCTGCTCGGCAAAGTTGTAATGCCGAGACCCCTCGGGCAGCCGCCCAAGATGAGCCCACCTTCCTTGTGGAGTGGGCCTTTACAGATTTAGGCTGTGGCAGGCCTGCCACAGAATGTGCCAGTTGGATTGTGCTACAGATCCAACGAGCAATCGTCTGCTTAGACGCAGGAGCACCCATCTTGTTGGGTGCATACAATATAAACAACGAGTCAGATTTTCTGACTCCAGCTGTTCTTGCAATATATATTTTTAATGCTCTGACAACGTCCAGTAACTTGGAGTCCTCCAAGTCACTTGTAGCCGCAGGCACTACAATAGGCTGGTTCAGATGAAATGCTGACACCACCTTAGGGAGAAAATGCGGACGAGTCCGCAGTTCTGCCCTGTCCGAATGGAAAATCAGATATGGGCTTTTGTAAGATAAAGCTGCCAATTCTGACACTCTCCTGGCAGAAGCCAGGGCTAGAAGCATGGTCACTTTCCAAGTGAGATATTTCAAATCCACCTTATTTAGTGGTTCAAACCAATGAGATTTTAGAAAATCCAAAACTACATTGAGATCCCACGGTGCCACTGGAGGCACCACAGGAGGCTGTATATGCAGCACTCCCTTCACAAAGGTCTGGACTTCAGGGACTGAAGCCAATTCTTTTTGAAAGAAAATCGACAGGGCCGAAATTTGAACCTTAATAGATCCCAATTTGAGACCCATAGACAATCCTGATTGCAGGAAATGTAGGAATCGACCCAGTTGAAATTCCTCCGTCGGAGCACTCCGATCTTCGCACCACGCAACATATTTTCGCCAAATTCGGTGATAATGTTGCACGGTTACTTCTTTCCTTGCTTTAATCAAAGTAGGAATGACTTCTTCCGGCATGCCTTTTTCCATTAGGATCCGGCGTTCAACCGCCATGCCGTCAAACGCAGCCGCGGTAAGTCTTGAAACAGACAGGGACCCTGCTGAAGCAAGTCCCTCCTTAGAGGTAGAGGCCACGGATCTTCCGTGATCATCTCTTGAAGTTCCGGGTACCAAGTCCTTCTTGGCCAATCCGGAACCACTAGTATCGTTCTTACGCCTCTTTGCCGTATAATTCTCAATACTTTTGGTATGAGAGGCAGAGGAGGAAACACATACACCGACTGGTACACCCAAGGCGTTACCAGCGCGTCCACAGCTATTGCCTGCGGATCTCTTGACCTGGCGCAATACCTGTCCAGTTTTTTGTTGAGGCGAGACGCCATCATGTCCACCATTGGTCTTTCCCAACGGGTTACCAGCATGTGGAAGACTTCTGGATGAAGTCCCCACTCTCCCGGGTGAAGATCGTGTCTGCTGAGGAAGTCTGCTTCCCAGTTGTCCACTCCCGGGATGAACACTGCTGATAGCGCTATCACATGATTCTCTGCCCAGCGAAGAATCCTTGCAGCTTCTGCCATTGCACTCCTGCTTCTTGTGCCGCCCTGTCTGTTCACATGGGCGACTGCCGTGATGTTGTCCGACTGGATCAACACCGGTTTTCCCTGAAGCAGAGGTTCTGCCTGGCTTAGAGCATTGTATATTGCTCTTAGTTCCAGAATGTTTATGTGAAGAGACGTTTCCAGGCTCGTCCATACTCCCTGGAAGTTTCTTCCTTGTGTGACTGCTCCCCAGCCTCTCAGGCTGGCGTCCGTGGTCACCAGGATCCAATCCTGTATGCCGAATCTGCGGCCCTCCAATAGATGAGGACTCTGCAACCACCACAGAAGAGACACCCTTGTCCTTGGAGACAGGGTTATCCGTAGGTGCATCTGAAGATGCGACCCTGACCATTTGTCCAACAGATCCCTTTGGAAAATTCTTGCGTGGAATCTGCCGAATGGAATTGCTTCGTAAGAAGCTACCATTTTTCCCAGGACTCTTGTGCATTGATGTACAGACACCTTTCCTGGTTTTAGGAGGTTCCTGACAAGCTCGGATAACTCCTTGGCTTTTTCCTCCGGGAGAAAAACCTTTTTCTGAACCGTGTCCAGAATCATCCCTAGGAACAGCAGACGAGTTGTCGGCATTAACTGGGATTTTGGAATATTCAGAATCCACCCGTGCTGTTTTAGCACTTCTTGAGACAGTGCTAATCCCATCTCTAGCTGTTCTCTGGACCTCGCCCTTATTAGGAGATCGTCCAAGTATGGGATAATTAATACGCCTTTTCTTCGAAGAAGAATCATCATCTCGGCCATTACCTTTGTAAAGATCCGAGGTGCCGTGGACAATCCGAACAGCAGCGTCTGAAACTGATAGTGACAGTTTTGTACAACGAACCTGAGGTACCCCTGGTGTGAGGGGTAAATTGGAACGTGGAGATACGCATCCTTGATGTCCAAGGATACCATAAAGTCCCCCTCTTCCAGGTTCGCTATCACTGCTCTGAGTGACTCCATTTTGAACTTGAACTTCTTTATGTACAGGTTCAAGGACTTCAGATTTAGAATAGGCCTTACCGAGCCATCCGGCTTCGGTACCACAAAAAGAGTGGAATAATACCCCTTCCCTTGTTGTAGAAGAGGTACCTTGACTATCACCTGCTGAGAGTACAGCTTGTGAATGGCTTCCAAAACCGTCTCCCTTTCGGAGGGGGACGTTGGTAAAGCAGACTTCAGGAAACGGCGAGGTGGATCCGTCTCTAATTCCAACCTGTACCCTTGAGATATTATCTGCAGGATCCAGGGATCTACCTGCGAGTGAGCCCACTGCGCGCTGTAATTTTTGAGACGACCGCCCACCATCCCCGAGTCCGCTTGAGGAGCCCCAGCGTCATGCTGAGGCTTTTGTAGAAGCCGGGGAGGGCTTCTGTTCCTGGGAAGGAGCTGCGTGTTGCTGTCTCTTCCCTCGACCTTTGCCTCGTGGCAGATATGAATAGCCCTTTGCTCTCTTATTTTTAAAGGAACGAAAGGGCTGCGGTTGAAAAGTCGGTGCCTTTTTCTGTGGGGGAGTGACTTGAGGTAGAAAGGTGGATTTCCCGGCTGTAGCCGTGGCCACCAAATCTGATAGACCGACTCCAAATAACTCCTCCCCTTTATACGGCAAAACTTCCATATGCCGTTTTGAATCCGCATCACCTGACCACTGTCGCGTCCATAAAGCTCTTCTGGCCGAAATGGACATAGCACTTACCCGTGATGCCAGTGTGCAGATATCCCTCTGTGCATCACGCATATAAAGAAATGCATCCTTTATTTGTTCTAACGACAGTAAAATATTGTCCCTGTCCAGGGTATCAATATTTTCAATCAGGGACTCTGACCAAACTACCCCAGCACTGCCCATCCAGGCAGTCGCTACAGCTGGTCGTAGTATAACACCTGCATGTGTGTATATACTTTTTTGGATATTTTCCATCCTCCTATCTGATGGATCTTTAAGTGCGGCCGTCTCAGGAGAGGGTAACGCCACTTGTTTAGATAAGCGTGTTAGCGCCTTGTCCACCCTAGGAGGTGTTTCCCAGCGCTCCCTAACCTCTGGCGGGAAAGGGTATAATGCCAATAATTTCTTTGAAATTATCAGTTTTTTATCAGGGGCAACCCACGCTTCATTACACACGTCATTTAATTCTTCTGATTCAGGAAAAACTATAGGTAGTTTTTTCATACCCCACATAATACCCTGTTTAGTGGTACCTGTAGTATCAGCTAAATGTAACGCCTCCTTCATTGCCAAAATCATATAACGTGTGGCCCTACTGGAAAATACGGTTGATTCGTCACCGTCACCACTGGAGTCATCGCCTGTGTCTGGGTCTGTGTCGACCGACTGAGGCAAAGGGCGTTTCACAGCCCCTGACGGTGTTTGAGTCGCCTGGACAGGCACTAATTGATTGTCCGGCCGCCTCATGTCGTCAAACGACTGCTTTAGCGTGTTGACACTATCCCGTAGTTCCATAAATAAAGGCATCCATTCCGGTGTCGACTCCCTAGGGGGTGACATCCTCATATTTGGCAATTGCTCCGCCTCCACACCAATATCGTCCTCATACATGTCGACACACACGTACCGACACACAGCAGACACACAGGGAATGCTCCTAACGAAGACAGGACCCACTAGCCCTTTGGGGAGACAGAGGGAGAGTTTGCCAGCACACACCAAAAGCGCTATATATATATCAGGGATAGCCTTATAATAAGTGCTCCCTTATAGCTGCTTTGTTATATCAAATTATCGCCATAAATGTGCCCCCCCCTCTCTGTTTTACCCTGTTTCTGTAGTGCAGTGCAGGGGAGAGACTTGGGAGCCGTCCTGACCAGCGGAACTGTGAGAGGAAATGGCGCCGTGTGCTGAGGAGATAGGCCCCGCCCCTTTTCTGGCGGGCTCGTCTCCCGCTATTTAGAGAAATTAGGCAGGGGTTAAATATCTCCATATAGCCTCTAGGGCTATATGTGAGGTATTTTTAGCCTTTATAGGTAATCATTTTGCCTCCCAGGGCGCCCCCCTCCCAGCGCCCTGCACCCTCAGTGACTGCCGTGTGAAGTGTGCTGAGAGGAAAATGGCGCACAGCTGCAGTGCTGTGCGCTACCTTTTGAAGACTGCAGGAGTCTTCAGCCGCCGATTCTGGACCTCTTCTGTCTTCAGCATCTGCAAGGGGGCCGGCGGCGTGGCTCCGGTGACCATCCAGGCTGTACCCGTGATCGTCCCTCTGGAGCTTGATGTCCAGTAGCCAAGAAGCCAATCCATCCTGCACGCAGGTGAGTTGACTCCTTCTCCCCTCAGTCCCTCGCTGCAGTGATCCTGTTGCCAGCAGGAATCACTGTAAAATAAAAAACCTAGCTAAACTTTTTCTAAGCAGCTCTTTAGGAGAGCCACCTAGATTGCACCCTTCTCGGCCGGGCACAAAAATCTAACTGGAGTCTGGAGGAGGGTCATAGGGGGAGGAGCCAGTGCACACCACCTGATCGGAAAAAGCTTTACTTTTTGTGCCCTGTCTCCTGCGGAGCCGCTATTCCCCATGGTCCTTTCAGGAACCCCAGCATCCACTAGGACGATAGAGAAACTACAGGTAGTTTTTTCACTCCCACATAATACCCTTTTTTGTGGTACTTGTAGTATCAGAAATATGTAACACCTCCTTCATTGCCCTTAACGTGTGGCCCTAATGAGGAATACGTTTGTTTATTCACCGTCGACACTGGATTCAGTGTCCGTGTCTGTGTCTGTGTCGACCGACTGAGGTAAACGGGCGTTTTTTAAAAAACCCCTGACGGTGTTTCTGAGACGCCTGGACCGGTACTAATTGTTTGTCGGCCGTCTCATGTCGTCAACCGACCTTGCAGCGTGTTGACATTTTCACGTAATTCCCTAAATAAGCCATCCATTCCGGTGTCGACTCCCTAGAGAGTGACATCACCATTACAGGCAATTTCTCCGCCTCCTCCAACATCGTCCTCATACATGTCGACACACACGTACCGACACACAGCACACACACCTGGAATGCTCTGACAGAGGACAGGACCCCACTAGCCCTTTGGAGAGACAGAGGGAGAGTTTGCCAGCACACACCAAAAAACGCTATAATTACATAGGGACAACCTTATATAAGTGTTTCTCCCTAATAGCATCTTTATATATATATTTATATCGCCAAGTAGTGCCCCCCTCTCTGTTTAAACCCTGTTTCTGTAGTGCAGTGCAGGGGAGAGCCTGGGAGCCTTCTCTCCAGCCTTTCTGTGAGAGAAAAAATGGCGCTGTGTGCTGAGGAGATAGGCCCCGCCCCTTTTCCGGCGGGCTCGTCTCCCGCTCTTTAGTGAAGTTTGGCAGGGGTTAAATATCTCCATATAGCCTCTGGGGGCTATATGTGAGGTATTTTTAGCCAGTATATAGGTTTACATTTGCCTCCCAGGGCGCCCCCCCCCAGCGCCCTGCACCCTCAGTGACAGCGTGTGAAGTGTGCTGAGAGGAAAATGGCGCACAGCTGCAGTGCTGTGCGCTACCTTTAGAAGACTGTCAGAGTCTTCAGCCGCCGATTCTGGACCTCTTCTAACTTCAGCATCTGCAAGGGGGCCGGCGGCGCGGCTCCGGTGACCATCCAGGCTGTACCTGTGATCGTCCCTCTGGAGCTGATGTCCAGTAGCCAAGAAGCCAATCCATCCTGCACGCAGGTGAGTTCACTTCTTCTCCCCTCAGTCCCTCGTTGCAGTGATCCTGTTGCCAGCAGGACTCACTGTAAAATAAAAAACCTAAGCTAAACTTTCTCTAAGCAGCTCTTTAGGAGAGCCACCTAGAATTGCACCCTTCTCGGCCGGGCACAAAAATCTAACTGGAGTCTGGAGGAGGGTCATAGGGGGAGGAGCCAGTGCACACCACCTGATCGGAAAAGCTTTACTTTTGTGCCCTGTCTCCTGCGGAGCCGCTATTCCCCATGGTCCTTTCAGGAACCCCAGCATCCACTAGGACGATAGAGAAAAGTGCAGGTTTTAGTGATAACCAGGGTTCAGCACAGATGGTTAAATCAAAATAAGTGAGGTACTAATTTAATCACCTGTGTTCAAGCATGGATATCACTAAAACCTGGACTGTTAGTATGCCTTGAGGACCGAGGTTAGGAATGCCTGCCCTAGATAGACTCTCTGGGGGGGTGGGGGTATTGTTTTTTGGGTGTACTGCACTCAACAGAGCAATTCAATTGTTGCTCTGATCAGTTGGCCTTACCAAGGGAGCCCATTATTTCTGCTCGACCCAGAGGAGGGGAGCAAAAATGTGTAAAATAAAAAAAATCTGGGCTTCCTGTTCCGGCACCCATGTGATCGGGTGCCTGGCGTGTGAGTTCCGCTGCAGCCCCAGCTTTCTCAGCCAGTACAGCAGCGCCAGCGGCTCCATTCCCGACGGTATTCGCAGCTACTGTGAGGGGAACATCTCCAGCACCTTATGGAGAAGTTTCTCTCCTCCCTAATGCCTGCCAAACAGCAACGATCCCGCTCAGAACGGAGGCGCGCGGAATCAAACATGGCCACCGCACATGACACGCTGGAGTGTGCAGGGATGCTGGAGCACAGCTCACAGCCTGCTTCCCCTGATGCTGCAGCTCCTGTCACATATGGTGATGTGGTAAATGGTGCCCCTCATTCTGCCTAGCTGATTCAGGTGGCTAATGATATTAAGTCTCGGCTAAAGCAACTGTCACAAAGAAGAGTGGATACTGAGCAACGTTTGGGGGAAGTGTTCCAAGATGTGGCTGAATTGAAACCTTCCACTGACACCTTGCAAAAATCTTATTATTAAGGAGGAACATTATGGGCTTAGCAGAATCCCTTAAAGAGCCAAACTTGTACCGCTTCTTACAAATCTCCCTCACAGAATTCTTGGATATTAGAGATGAATGTGCCGACTTAGTAGTGGAGAGGGGATCATCGTCTAGGACGGGTCAGAATGCCAGGCCACGAGTAGTGATCTTTCGCTGTTTGAACTTTATGCATAAAGAGGCTTTATGGTCTGCTTCAAGGAGACACCATGATCTTTCATGGGAGGGTGGGGACCTGCACCTTTTTCAAGATTATTCTACAGAGGTGTCACGTGCATGGAAAGACCTTTCCTCGATTTGTTCCCGACTGGTTAAGGAGCACAAAAAGTTTGAACCACTGTATCCAGCACGCCTCCGCGTATTTGAGGTGACACCTTTCGGGACTTTACTAATGTCGCTGATGCAGATGGCTTCTTATCGGAAAGGAGGAAAATTGATGACCCCACCTTCTCCTGGTTCTCCCCGTTTGGATACGCGAGACTTGGGTCTTAAGCTATATGGGTGTCCATGATTACTGGCTCACTAGCTTCTGAAGGGACTGTCTGCAAGCTTAATGTGTACTTGCTTTCCTAAGTAGGGTGACGCCTGCCTATTGTATGGTTTTATATTGTATAGTATTCCTATTGCCGGTCCTGTTCTCTTTCAGGATATTTGATATGAGGCTGTTGGGATTTTTTGATTGTTCATGTTAACTGGGGTGTGCTAGGGGCAAGCATGCCATGATTTCTTTTACTTCTATGCAAATGTTTATGACCGGAAGTTCATAAGTCTCAGATAGATGGGACAAGTTGGTGTCCCAGGTCCTGCTACATTTCTTTGTATTGTTGTTAACCCTTTGTGTGTCCTGTCTGGTCTCCCCCGTCTGTTTGCTCTCACATCACGAGGATATGTATGCAACAGCAGGCCTGTTGCTTTCCCTATGTGCTCACCATTTCAGTTTAGTGCATGTTATAACCTGTTATGTGTCTTACTTAACATTTAGCACTTGGAATGTGGGGGGCCATAAATTCACCAGATAAAAGGGGGGGAAAAAATTCTCCTGTATTTGAATAAGCATCGTATGGATATAGCGTTTCTACAGGAAACGCCAAACTGAGTATTTTACACTGGTCTGTTTTAGCTTCTGCGTATATACTTCTAAGGTCCGGGGTGTGGTCATCCTAATTATGCAATCCTTGTCCCATATTACTCATACTGTACTTGCCATTAGAATGGATACGCAACACGCCCTGAGTAAAGGTATGCACATCAGGTAAGGTCGCAATTTTTCTCTGAAACCACACCGACAAGGCAGATATTTAAACCTTGAGGGAGGCCAGACGCAGGCCTAAGTCCAGGCCCTGCTGAAGAAAAGCCAACTTGACTATACTAAACTCGGAATCGTCATAATCGTTAGATGAGCACCAAACAAAGTAAGAATGCCAGACCCTATAGTAAATCAGAGCAGAAGCCGGTTTCCGGGCCCGCACATAGTTTGAATGACCGCCTCAGAAAACCCTTTAGCCCTTAAGACGGAAGCTTCAAGAGCAACGCCGTCAAAGACAGTCGGGCTAGGTCCTGGTAGACACAGGGGCCCTGAACGAGGAGGTCTGGGTGTTGTGGAAGTAAAATTGGACGCTCTGACGATAGGCCATGCAGGTCTGAGAACTAGTGCCGTCTGGGCCACGCTGGAGCTATGAGAAGCAGAATTCCTTTTTCTTGCTTAAACTTCCGAATTACCCTGGGCAGGAGTGACACCGGAGGGAACACGTACGGCAGCCGAAAACTCCACGTTACCGCCAGCGCATCCACGAATGCTGCTTGAGGATCCCTTGTCCTTGCTCCGAAGACAGGAACCTTGTGATTGTGTCGAGACGCCATCAGATCTACGTCTGGAAGGGCCCACATTTCCACTAGGAGTTGAAACACTTCTGGATGTAGGCCCCACTCGCCGGCATGCACGTCCTGACGACTGAGAAAGTCAGCTTCCCAATTCAGGACTCCTGGAATGAATATTGCCGATATGGCCGGTAGATGGCGTTCTGCCCACTGTAGAATCCGTGAGACTTCCTTCATTGCTAGGCGGCTTCGAGTGCCGCCTTGAAGATTTATGTAAGCGACTGTGGTGGCGTTGTGCGACTGTACTTGAACAGGACGGTTCCGAATTAAATGCTGGGCTAGGTTCAAGGCATTGAAGACTGCCCGCAACTCCAGAATATTGATCGAGAGGAGGGACTACTCCTTGGTCCACCGCCCCTGAAGGGAGTGTTGCTCCAGCACCGCGCCCCAACCTCTTAGACTGGCATCTGTTGTCAACAGGACCCAGTCGGATATCAAGAACGGATGGCCCCTGCACAGTTGTTGGTCCCGGAGCCACCAGAGCAGCGACAGACGGACCTCCGGAATCAATGAGATCATTTGAGACCTAATCCAGTGAGGCAGGCCATCCCATTTGGCTAAAATCAGCCTCTGGAGAGGGCGAGAATGAAATTGAGCGTACTCCACCATGTCGAATGCTGACACCATGAGGCCCAGCACCTGCATCGCCGAATGTATCGACACTTGCGGACGAGATAGGAAGCAACGAATCCTGTCCTGAAGTTTCAGGACTTTCTCCTGAGACACCCGTGGGCTTGCGGAAGCCGGACCGTCACATCTAGATGACGCAGGAGAAGTTCTGGGGAATTTGCCAAGATTAACAAGTCGTCCAAATACGGCAGTATCCTGACCCCTTGACGACGGAGTACCACCGTCATCACCGCCATGACTTTTGTAAAGACTCGCGGAGCCGTTGTTAAACCAAAAGGTAACGCCCGAAACTGGTAATGGCAGTTGCCAATCGCAAATCTCAGGTATTGCTGATGAAACACTGCTATAGGAATATGCAGGTAAGCATCCTGTATATCCAGGGAGACCATGAAGTGCCCAGGTTCCAAGGCCAGAACTATAGAGCGAAGGGTTTCCATCCGGAACTTGGAAACCTTCACAAACCTGTTCAATGCCTTGAGGTTGAGAATGGGCCGGGAGGACCCATTCAGTTTCGGGACTAGAAACAGCGGAGAATAGTACCCCCGGCCCCTCTGCGCAAGAGGTACCTGTACTACGACTCCTATATCCAGGAGGGTCTGTACCACCGAATGTAGAGTGTTTGCCTTTGTCTTGTCTAACGGGACATCTGTCTGGCAAAATCGATGAGGGGGTCGGTTTTTGAAGGCTATGGCGTAACTTCGAGTGACGACTTCCCGTACCCAGGCATCTGAAGTGGTCTTCAACCATTACTGGGTATACTCTAGAAGCCGGCCCCCCACCCTGGGATCCCCCAGAGGGAAGCCCGCCCCGTCATGCGGCATGCTTATCTGTCTTGGAAGCTGGCTGACGGGCCGCCCAGGCTCTTTTGGGCTTAGGCTTACCAGGCTTGGAAGTGCGGGCCTGCTTGTTGTACGCCTGACCTTTTGCTTTACCTGAAGGACGAAAGGGACGAAAGGAAGTACCTTTAGCCTTCGACACAGAAGGAGCAGTACTTGGCAGACAGGCAGTTTTGGCAGTAGCCAAGTCAGTCACAATCTTATTTAAATCCTTCACAAACAGAATATCTCCCTTAAAAGGGAGTACCTCCAGGGTTTTTCTAGAGTCCAGATCCACAGACCAGGATCTCAGCCACAATATCCGGCGAGCCAGGACTGACGTAGTAGAGGCCTTGGCTGTCAGGATACCGGCATCAGAAGCCGCCTCTTTAATATAACGAGAAGCTGTGACAATATAAGACAAGCATTGTCTAGCATGGTAAGAGGAGATTTCAGCATCTAACTCCAAGGCCCATGCTTCAATGGCCTCTGCAGCCCAAGTAGCTGCAATAGTGGGCCTTTGTGCAGCACCCGTGAGGGTGTAAATCGCTTTCAGACAACCCTCCACATGTTTATCCGTAGGCTCTTTTAGAGACGTGACGGTGGTGACCGGTAGAGCTGAGGAAACCACCATCCTAGCCACATGCGAGTCCACTGGAGGAGGCGTTTCCCAATTCTTAGACAGCTCCGGCGCGAGGGGATAGCGAGCCAGCATCTTCTTTTGAGGCACAAACTTCGTACCCGGGTTTTCCCAGGGTTCCTGACGTATATCAATTAGGTGGTCAGAGTGAGGTAAAACTTGTTTAATCACCTTCTGACGCTTGAACCTATCTGGTTTCTTAGGAGGAACGGATGGCTCGGGATCATCCGTAATCTGTAGAAATTAATTTAATAGCCTCCAAAAGATCAGGAACATCCACATGTGAACCACCCTCCCCATCAGCCGTATCTGAGTCAGAACCTGTAGGGTCAATGTAAGTGCCGTATTCATCCGACGAGGTGTCAGTGACAGCAGTGGATTGTGAGGAGACAAGCGCTCGCTTAGAGGACCCCTTGGACGTAGGCGAGCGACGGTCAGACTTTTTAGTAGTCAGGGACTGGTTCAACTTCCTTATTTGAGCAGATAAATCGTCCGCCCATGGCGGGTTAGCTGCAGGGACCACAAACGGTTGCATCGGCATTGGGGGTCCCATAGGGGGTGTTAGTTTATGAACTAGCGTATGCAGAAGCGTGGAAAACGCGGCCCACGGCGGGTCATTATTTGCCCCCGTTGCCACCATCCCACTGAGGGGCAAGGAGCCCCCAGAACCAGTGCCCAAAGCAGCTATATTCTCCTCATAGGTATCTGCGGCTTCAGCAACACCGGCAGTGTGTTCAGCCCCAGAACCGTTACCCTCAGAAGCAGACATGATATAACTTGCAGTATCAGGTAACAGTACAATTTGTCAGCAGCACAATACCTCTAGCCCAAACCCCTGCGCAGTGTAGTTAGCACCAGCAGAGATAAAGTTTATAGAATATAGGGATAGCAGGTTGAGTGAAAGCCGAGTGGTGTCCATTTCGTGTCTATCAAATGCACACACAAATAGTCACAGTCTGTACAATGCAGAGGTTATTACTAACAATAATACTGCACTGGACTAGCTTACACAGCTATATAACAATAGATATAACAGTACACAGTAAGAACTGGATGTAAATCATAGGGTAATTGTACTAGGAAACCCTGACTAAGTGCACTCTTTCTTAACTAACACCAACTAAAAAAAGGCAGGTAGAATACTTAAGTGTCTTGTAAAGTCACAGCACTGACAACCAGGCGGCTTTACATAGGAGGATTTGCCCAAGCATTCCCAGGAACAGTGAGCTGAGGGATAATGGCGCCGCAGACACTGCCAGGGAGTGAGGGAGAGACAGATATGCAGCTTTAGGGCGGGAACATTTGCAGAAAATGGCGCCCTGGGGCTGGGGGAGGGGCTTCAGGTCCAAGCTCTATCCCCCTGCTGGCAAAACCACCGGGTACTGCGGGCTCTAATAAAACGGTTTATAGAGAAAACCTGACCTGTCCCATGCCCTGGTGATCTAGTGGGATCGCCTGTACTGCCAGTGTCCACCGCCAGCGAGCGCAGCCCGCCCTCCCACATACCGCGTCGTATCGCGATAAAGAGCGGGTCCCGCAAGCGGGACCCACTTACCACCTCCCGAAGCGCAGCCACGCGATCCCGGAGAGCCCCCGTCGTGTGTGCCTGACGAGAAGAAAACCGGAGCCTCCTGCTGTAGTTACCCGGCAACCAGGGCTCAGGAGTGTACAGCGTCGCTGGGGAGAGCCGGAGCTGCAGCCGTGAATGTCCACTGACATGTAACACTGCTGCTGCCCTTGAAGTCTTCACTTTTTTCCTCAGAAAAAAAGCTCTACTTAGGGCTGCCTGGAGCACCCCCTCTGTTAAGTGCCAGCTACTGCAGCACCAACTACAAAACTGAGATCCTGTGCAGGGAGGTGGGGTGATAAAGGAGGCGGCGCTATGCATTCTGGGAACAGTCAAAGCTTTGAGCCTGTTGGTGCCTCGGATCAAGATCCTACTCTACACCCCATTGTCCATTCCTTGTGGAGCCCAGTGTACCCCGCAGCAGAAAGGTGGCTTAGGCTTTGAAAACTGGCAAAACCCCGAGGCCAGACAGCCTATCCAACGATTATTATAAAATATTATTGCCCCATATATGTGAATCCTTACAGGTTTTCTATAAATCTATACTTTCGGGTAAAGCCTTGCCTAGTCATTTTAATTCGCCATTTCTTAGGGTCCTCCCGAAGCCAGGCCGGGATCCTGAATTCCTAGAGTCCTATAGGCCCATTTCATTGCTTAACACAGACTAGATTCTTACTAAGATCATAGCTGATAGGGTAAAGCTTATTTTGCCATCTACAGTCAACCCAGACCAGTTGGGGTTCATATGGGGCCGCCAGTAAGTTGTTAATTTCATCTGCACTTTGTATTGTACTGTACTGCATTGTTTTTCTATGTCTTTTCTGGAAAAAACCCTATAAATATATAAAAAAAAAAAAAAGAAACATCAGGAAAGAACTAACAGTGATGCGGTTGCAATCCTCGAAATGCACCGGTACTAATGTTATTCTTTCAATTGACACCGAAATGGCTTTTGATATGGTTACTTGGGACCACTTATTTAACACTTAACACAAATTTGGGGACCCGACTGCCTTTGTAGAAATGTTATCTTGTTTATATATAGAACCAGCCACTCAGGTGCTGGGTAACGGGTATATTTCTTCCCCCTTTTATATTCAGAGAGGCACATTCGCCAGGGATGTCCCTTGTCCCCTTTGCTTTTTGCTTTGGCCTTGGAACCTCTGGCGATTGCTCTTTGTGACACATCTTCTTTTACTGGAATTTTTGTAGGCAAGATAAAAGTCAAATTGGCATTATTTGCTGATGATATGTTATTTATTTCTGATCCTTGCAAGTCAATTGCATCTATTGTTTCTATTATTGATGGGTTTGGTTCTTCCGCTGGCTACAAGGTGAATCTCACCAAATCGGAACTCCTTCCTCTATCCGGGGATGCGTCCCCATTCAAAGTTCACCCCATATTAGCTCGATTTCCTATAGCTCAAAAGGCACCTTAAGTACTTGGGCATCTTGATACCTGAATCACTAGAGATGGTATACAGTGTTCATATTAAACCAGTTCTGGCAGCTCTTCATGCTCTTCCGACTGGCTGGGTTAATTTACAGTTATCATTGCTGGGTGGGGCCACTGTCCATAAATGTATTGCCTTCCCAAAACTTTCATATATATTACAAATGCTACCACTGCGCCCTACCAAGAAAGATAGACAATATGTGGACTCTCTGTTTTCTAGATATTTGTGGGGAGGGAAGTAACAAAGGCTAGTGTTCACTCTAGGCTGTTTTAGCAAGGCGCCGCGCCCTGCCCGTTTTTTAACAGGCAAAACCCGCCCTGCCCCTTTTGCGGCGCCCTGCTAGAACAGCCGCCCGCTCCCTGCCCTCCCGGCGTGTATAGATGCCGTGCGCATGCGCGCGGCATCCATTCACGCATTGGGAGAGGGCTGGGGGAAGCCCAGCACCGACGGAGGTGCTGGGCACGCCCCCAACAGTGACGTCGCCGGCCACAGACGCTCTCTATAGTAGCGTCTGTGGGCCGTACCGCCCCCTAAAATGACGGAGGCGTGACCACGCCCCCTAATTTACGTGGCCGCCCCCCCCATTTCAGACGCGCGCGCACACGTGCCCCCGGAGTCCGGCGCCCTGTCCCTTTTCACTCCTAGAGTGAACACTAAAAGGCTTTCCTAGGCTAAACTCCAGCTGCCAAAATTGGAGGGGTACTGGGTATCCCTGACCTAGAGGTATTTAGCAGGGTAGTCTTATTCAGGTACGTCACAGATTGGTTCTGAAAGCGCTCTTGTTTTATGATTTATGCATTGTAAGAGTAATTATTTGCCCCTTTCTCCCCCTGTGCACTTCTCCACTCTGAAACATAAGCTACCTGTCCTTGATTAAATCCAATATTATGTTTGCAGACACTTATGCTGCCTGGCAGTACTCGAATTCCAAGTTACACAGGAATCCGAGCTCTTCACGATTCACTACATTTTGGGGTAACCCTAGCTTTAGTCCTGGTTTAGACAACACGACTTTCCAAAAGTGGAAGGAGGTTGGCACAGCCTCTATCAGGGATGTGTATGACCCGGGTGGGACTCATTTGATGTCCTTTGAGGAATTGAAAAATAAATTTGGTCTGCCCAAATCAAATTTCTATATGTACCTGCAAATCAGGCATTTCATTAGTACAATGGCTAACCCTATATCTTCAAGGGAGGTCCCTGATCCGATACACACCCTCCTAACTCTCACGCATACTTCAAATTTACAGACTGTCTTATTTTTACGATCATATCAGAGTATTGCAGAGAGAAAATTGTGGAAACGTTCTTTCTCCAAATGGGTGGAGGATATCCCGGGCTTCCCGGATCAAGAAACTATAATGAAACCATGTCAGATGACATCTAAGTACCTGCATTCAGCTCAGTTACAGTATATTTCAAAGTTCTACACAGGGCATATATTGCTCCAGACCAAAGAGTACACATGTTCCCGGATGGGACTAGTGAATACTTAAAATGCCATATATTACACACTTCCTTCTTCCATTGTTTTTGGACGTGTGGGAAAATTGCCAAATTTTGGAATAAATTTATAATCTGTGTTAACCAAATTTTTTCTTTAAGGCTAACAAAAGAACCGATAGATTTGCTCTTGTTTCTCGAACTGGTTTCTGGGCCCAGACAAAAGACGAGTTATCCCCGTCCTCCCGGTCATTCTCACTGTGGCTAAAAAAGGAAATATTGAATCATTGGACGATAGTCACGTTCTTTGGGTGAACAAAAACGTACTTTTATGTATTATTTACTTTGAGCGCCAAGCCACTTTACCAGACATAAAGCGGGGTGTAACCTGTTTCTATACGAAATGGGAACTCTATATCAACAGTCTGCACCCAGAAACTCAGGCACATATTGAGAAGCTTTTTGAAAACACCTCCTGGATATTACACAAACGTCTTGAGTCCCTTTGAATGGTTAAATATGCTGAGGTCATAACTTTTTCTTTCTTATGCCCATATGGCGTTGGTGAGCTCGAAGACTTTCTGCCTCTACCTTCATGTTTAGAGAGTGAATTTTCTTGTCTTCCCCCCTTTCCCCCTCCTCGATGTGTTTCCCCTTTGATTTATGTTCATTGATCTTACTGGTAATATATTGATTTGGTCTGTTTGATGATGTACCATTCATTCTGTATTCTGATTTATTCTGTTTGATTGCAGTTGTCTATTTTTCGGTACTTGTTTGGATTGGGGGAGGGATCTCCCCCCTGCTCTTAGTACAGGTGTCTCATGTACACTTTTTCTATGTCTTAGTGCCTTCTTGTATTGTTACATTGTCCTTGGATGCAATCATTTATGATTCTGTATTCTTCAAAATGAATTAAAAAAAAAAAAAAAAAACAAATCTGGATTTCCGCACCCAATGCTTTAAAAGGGGTTTAGCCGCTTTGCACTGCTAAAGCCAATGCTTTTGTTCGCAACAAGTGCGAAAAATAATGGCTAACTGGCACCAGAACACACTAAAGTGAAAGGAGATCAGGGAGGTGCTATCCAATATATTTTTTTTGCACTGTTTGCACCCTGCAGTGCCAGGTTTAGTCTCATTCAATGGCTAAATTCGATCAAGGTGCTGGGCGTGTCACGTAAAATTGCCACTCTCCTCAGCCAGCATGTGGGAGAGGAGAGGAGGGAGGGAGCAGTGTTGAAACTCTGCCCTCTGAGCGTCCAAAACTCCAGTTTGAGACGGGATTTTTTGACACCCAAAACAACTGAATCAGAGAGACAGATATTTTTTAGATAAATATATATATATATACATACATACATACATACATATATATATATATATATATATATATATATATATATATATATATACACATATATATATATATATATATATATATACATATATATATATATATATATATATATACATATATATATATATATATATACATATATATATATATATATATATATATATATATATATATATATATATATATATATAAATAAAAGTTTTTTTTGCGCCCCCTAGTGGTAGCAGTGAGGAACAACAATTGAAATCCCCCCTTTGAGGGGAATTCAATTGTTTGTAGCTCACGTCTAAGCAGCCCAGGAGCTATTCAGTGTTTTGCACGACTAACTGAATCACCCCCTTCATTATCATGACGGAACCATTGTTATGCCCTAATGCAGAGGATTACCTGTGTTAAGCAGCTATTGTCGTGCTAAGTGGTAGGCACACTACAGTTACGGTGCACCAACACTGGCGACCAGCCCGGAAGCCCTACTTTACGTCGATTTAGCTCACACCTCAGGCGGGTGCAAGCAAAAATATGCGATAAGTGCAACCCCCGGGGGCTGGTCGCTCAGGGACATTTTAGATGGGAGCTGCAAACAACTGAGGGCTAAATGCATCATCGCTTGGAGAGTGATAAAATGGAGAGAGAAAAAGTACCAGCCAATCAGCTCCTAACTGCCATGTCACAGGCCCTGTTTATAAAATGGCAGTTACTAGCTCATTGGCTGGCCATTTTTCACTCTCCAATGCTGCATTCACACCGCAAATGCCGGGTCCTACCCGGTAAGACAAACGTGTACTTACCGGGTGGGATCCGGCATTTGCGCTCCGTTGCAGGCTTCCCGACCCGTGTCGGTACCGGGTTATTTGTGCGATGTGAAAGGGGTACAAGTGATGATGCATCTAGCCCTGAATCACTTCAGTGGTGCACATACCTAAAAATTACACTTTACAAAAAAGGATTTTAGAAAAGTGTAACCAACATGTGTACATTGTGATGATAAATCTCAGTGACAAATAAGTGATTAAATAACAAACCTTACAAAATAGCCAAAAGTAAGCATAAAAAACAATGACTATGGCATATACACTACTTTTGCAATCAACTATTTTAAGTATGTGAAAACGTCATAAGGGAAACTTCAAGCCAATTTTTCCATACCTATTTTATATATAGAACATTTCAGGTAACACCGTAGTGTAATTGTAGATTAATAATCTCCTTGAAAAAACACCGAATTGAAAGACATTTATAGTGAAAATAATATAGCAATGCACGTAAAATGTTTATATACTGCATGGATGCTGTTCCTAACAGTTGACCACTACCTATAATATTTTAGAATGCAATAGATTTCAGGAGGTAATTCAAATATTCTTTAGATGCCCTTAATTGCATACTGCCTGTCACTTCAGAAAGGGCAATACGCAAATGTTTGTTACAGAGCCAGGTGCCCATTTTTTTCAAGCTTGTGGCGCCCAACAGCACTGGGTTTGGCTAATCCCAACTAAAGTAATAGGCGCTACAAGAAAAGTGTTGTGTGTGCCAAAATGGGACACTTCTCAGGAACATTAGTCTCGTAAGATTTTTGCTGTAAAAACAAACATACTTCATCTTTATAAAGTTTAAAAAAAAAATAAAAAAAAAGAATATCGCCCAATATATGATATTGGGGGAGATTAAATTGTTCTTCAGGCTCCAGCCACTAGGTGGCGCCTGAGGGCAGCAATTAAATTTTTCTGCAGCTCAGGCATGATCACTGCCAGCGCCAACTTTCCAGCTTGCAGCCTCCTGTGGTAGGGAGCAGAAATGTGTGGAAAAACTAGGGCATCCAATCAGGACTTTTCACTACGCAAGGACTACTTTAGATGGGATTAGCCGCTATTCGTGGCTAAACCACGTCTATTTCGGCGCTGATCAAGTAATGGGCACACGAGCAGAGCAACAAATGAACTGCTCTGAAGGGCGCCCAAAAAAACATTGATTAACCCCTTAGTGTCTCAAGCTTTTCCTTCGGCAGCCTAACCCTCACCGTAGGGATTAGTCGTTTTTTTGACTGTAAATGTTCCGCAGCCAGTACTGTGACCGCCGGTATCATTCCCTTTAAATAACATGCACTCACAAACACTTTTACAGCAGTTCATTTTATTATTAATTGGGGTCGATTCTATTCGGCAACTAATGAATAGCGCCGGGAATTAGCTCCCGACGCTATTCAATTCAGCAACTAATTACCTGCAATTGTCGGGAATTCTTCTCTCATCTCCGGGGGATGAGAAGAGAAACCCGACAAAAGTGCTGCCTCGCGGCCGGCGCGAGGCTGATTCTGTCGGGAATCAGCCTCGCGCCGGGGAGTTAAGTCGGAGAATGCCCGTTCTCCCGACAATTCAACCTGTTTTGTCGGCGAGAACGGGCCATCGCCGACGTAACTAGTTGCTGAATTGAATAGCGTCGGGAGCTAATTCCCGGCGCTATTCATTAGTTGCCGAATAGAATCGACCCCATTGAACTCTAAATCCCTGATTAATAACAAATTTTCATGATGTCAAATAACAAGAAAAATACATTTGGATTTGCAACAGAGTGTGTGTTATGCAAATCGATCATGTTGCAGGTACAGTTGTGTCCTCACAACATCTTGCCTCTATGAGCCATGCAGCGCGGGATGTCTGGCATGAGCGAATCGGGAGTTCTCTGCTAACGTCGGGCATCTCTTCTGCCGAAAAAATGTGTCCTTATTCACATCACTATTTGAATAAGACGCACAAGCAGACTCTGCTGATTAACCACGTGCCCGGCATGGTCACATCAGATGCCACACCAGCAAGTGCTTTATCTGACCTGGTCGCACAGGATGCGACCAGTCAGATAGACAGCGTGCGCAGCTGCAGGGAAGAGAAACTTTTGGTCCCACTGCTTTCCTGCACACTCCCCCAGTGGTTGCCATGCTGCCGATCACTGCTGATCGGTCAGCACGGCAGGACACCCCACTGGGGAAGTGGGGTGTTCTTCGACAAACTCACTCATAAAAAAAAAAAAAAAAAACACACACACACAACAACTTCAATTTCTGAGCGTTTTTTGGGGAGAAAAAATAGTCAGTTAAGTGGTTCAAAGGATATGCAGTACGCCTATATTCATTGTGCAACTTCAGCTGTATCTCCATACAAAATGCTACGTAGCATTTCGTGTGCATATCATTTTAATCAGCAGTCTGCTTGCGCATCTTATTCGCATAGCGATGCAAATAAGACGCATTTTCAGCAGGGAAAAATGCACAAAAAGATACCCGGCATTAGTAGACAAGCTCATGACTAGAAGTGACTAGAAAGGCTGTTTAACATGACTAGTAACAATGAGAGAGGACACATCCGTACAAGGAGGTCAAAATTCAGAAGGTAAATTGGTACATGGGTGCTAGGTATAATGTATTTGATCCACACGGGATTATAAAGTCAGGCAAAATACTAATCACTGGCATGTTATGAAGTCCTGTTTAACTAAATACAACATCAGCGTAATCTGCATTATCGGCACTGTGCAGCTGGGTACATCAACGCTAATTAAATTAGTTCAACATTGCATAAATCGGGAATGTTGAGTGTCACAAGGTGCCAGAGAAATGTCCAGAAATCCAACACCTCTTGGCTTTATCGCTAAATGAAAACCCACCTACAAGTGTAAAAAAATAAAAATACACCATCTTCTCACTGTCAGTACAGACCCACAGGAGGACGATAGTCCTGCTTTGAGCGTCCAAAGAGCAGAGTTTGCACACATTTTTTCTCTGTAGCTGCTGGAAGCCCAAACAGCAGAACAATTAAATTGCTACCGACGGGCACCATCTAGTGGCGGATGCGATAAAAAATAAGAATTTACTCACCGGTAATTCTATTTCTCGTAGTCCGTAGTGGATGCTGGGAACTCCGTAAGGACCATGGGGAATAGCAGGCTCCGAAGGAGACTGGGCAATCTAAGAAAGAATTAGGACTACCTGGGGTGCACTGGCTCCTCCCTCTATGCCCCTCCTCCAGACCTCAGTTAGGGAAACTGTGCCCGGAAGAGCTGACACAATAAGGAAAGGATTTGGAATCCCGGGTAAGACTCATACCAGCCACACCAATCACACCGTACAACTCGTGATACTATACCCAGTTAACAGTATGAAATATAACTGAGCCTCTCAACAGGTGGCTCATACAATAACCCTTTAGTTAAGCAATAACTATATACAAGTATTGCAGACAATCCGCACTTGGGACTGGCGCCCAGCATCCACTACGGACTACGAGAAATAGAATTACCGGTGAGTAAATTCTTATGTTCTCTGACGTCCTAGTGGATGCTGGGAACTCCGTAAGGACCATGGGGATTATACCAAAGCTCCCAAACGGGCGGGAGAGTGCGGATGACTCTGCAGCACCGAATGAGCAAACACAAGGTCCTCCTCAGCCAGGGTATCAAACTTGTAGAATTTTGCAAACGTGTTTGAACCCGACCAAGTAGCAGCTCGGCAAAGTTGTAAAGCCGAGACCCCTCGGGCAGCCGCCCAAGAAGAGCCCACCTTCCTCGTGGAATGGGCTTTTACAGATTTAGGATGCGGCAGTCCAGCCGCCGAATGTGCAAGTTGAATCGTGCTACAGATCCAGCGAGCAATAGTCTGCTTTGAAGCAGGAGCACCCAGCTTGTTGGGTGCATACAGGATAAATAGCGAGTCAGTTTTTCTGACTCTAGCCGTCCTGGAAACATATTTTCAGGGCCCTGACTACGTCCAGCAACTTGGAATCCTCCAAGTCCCGAGTAGCCGCAGGCACCACAATAGGTTGGTTCACATGAAAAGCTGATACCACCTTAGGAAGGAATTGGGAACGAGTCCTCAATTCCGCCCTATCCATATGAAAAATCATATAAGGGCTTTTACATGACAAAGCCGCCAGTTCTGATACACGCCTGGCCGACGCCAAGGCCAACAGCATGACCACCTTCCACGTGAGGTACTTTATCTCCACGGTTTTAAGTGGCTCAAACCAATGCGACTTTAGGAAATCCAACACCACATTGAGATCCCAAGGTGCCACTGGGGGCACAAAAGGGGGCTGAACATGCAGCACTCCCTTTACAAAAGTCCGAACTTCAGGCAGTGAAGCCAGTTCTTTTTGGAAGAAAATCGACAGAGCCGAAATCTGGACCTTAATGGAACCCAATTTTAGGCCCATAGTCACCCCTGACTGTAGGAAGTGCAGAAATCGACCTAGCTGAAATTCCTCCGTTGGGGACTTCCTGGCCTCACACCAAGCAACATATTTCCGCCATATGCGGTGATAATGTTTTGCGGTCACATCTTTCCTAGCTTTAATCAGTGTAGGAATGACTTCCTCCGGAATGCCCTTTTCTTTTAGGATCCGGTGTTCAACCGCCATGCCGTCAAACGCAGCCGCGGTAAGTCTTGGAACAGACAGGGCCCCTGCTGCAGCAGGTCCTGTCTGAGCGGCAGAGGCCATGGGTCCTCTGAGATCATTTCTTGAAGTTCTGGGTACCAAGCTCTTCTTGGCCAATCCGGAACCACGAGTATCGTTCTTACTCCTCTCCTTCTTATTATTCTCAGTACCTTGGGTATGAGAGGCAGAGGAGGGAACACATAAACCGACTGGTACACCCACGGTGTCACTAGAGCGTCCACAGCTATCGCCTGAGGGTCCCTTGACCTGGCGCAATATCTTTTTAGTTTTTTGTTGAGGCGGGATGCCATCATGTCCACCTGTGGCCTTTCCCAACGGTTTACAATCATTTTGAAGACTTCTGGATGAAGTCCCCACTCTCCCGGGTGGAGGTCGTGTCTGCTGAGGAAGTCTGCTTCCCAGTTGTCCACTCCCGGAATGAACACTGCTGACAGTGCTATCACGTGATTTTCCGCCCATCGGAGAATCCTTGTGGCTTCTGCCATCGCCAACCTGCTTCTTGTGCCGCCCTGTCGGTTTACATGGGCTACCGCCGTGATGTTGTCTGACTGGATCAGCACCGGCTGGTGTTGAAGCAGGGGTCTTGCCTGACTTAGGGCATTGTAAATGGCCCTTAGTTCCAGAATATTTATGTGTAGGGAAGTCTCCTGGCTTGACCATAGTCCTTGGAAGTTTCTTCCCTGTGTGACTGCCCCCCCAGCCTCGAAGGCTGGCATCCGTGGTCACCAGGACCCAGTCCTGTATGCCAAATCTGCGGCCCTCTAGAAGATGAGCACTCTGCAGCCACCACAGCAGAGACACCCTGGTCCTTGGAGACAGGGTTATCAGCCGATGCATCTGAAGATGCGATCCGAACCACTTGTCCAACAGATCCCACTGAAAGATCCTTGCATGGAACCTGCCAAATGGAATTGCTTCGTAGGAAGCTACCATCTTTCCCAGGACTCGTGTGCAGTGATGCACCGACACCTGTTTTGGTTTCAGGAGGTCTCTGACTAGAGATGACAACTCCTTGGCTTTCTCCTCCGGGAGAAACACTTTTTTCTGGTCTGTGTCCAGAACCATCCCCAGGAACAGTAGACGCGTTGTAGGAACCAGCTGCGACTTTGGAATATTCAGAATCCAGCCGTGCTAATGTAGCACTTCCCGAGATAGTGCTACGCCGACCAACAACTGCTCCGTGGACCTCGCCTTTATAAGGAGATCGTCCAAGTACGGGATAATTAAAACTCCCTTTTTCCGAAGGAGTATCATAATTTCGGCCATTACCTTGGTAAATACCCTTGGTGCCGTGGACAGACCAAACGGTAACGTCTGGAATTGGTAATGACAGTCCTGTACCACAAATCTGAGGTACTATCTGGTGAGGAGGGTAAATGGGGACATGCAGGTAAGCATCCTTGATGTCCAGTGATACCATGTAATCCCCTTCGTCCAGGCTTGCAATAAGCGCCCTGAGCGATTCCATTTTGAACTTGAACCTTCTTATATAAAAGTGTTTAAGGATTTCAAATTTAAAATGGGTCTCACCGAACCGTCCGGTTTCGGTACCACAAACATTGTGGAATAGTAACCCCGTCCTTGTTGAAGGAGGGGTACCTTGATTATCACCTGCTGAGAATACAGCTTGTGAATCGCCTCCAGCACTGCCTCCCTGTCTGGGGGAGCTGTTGGCAAGGCTGATTTGAGGAAACGGCGAGGGGGAGACGTCTCCTCAAGATACCACTTGTAGAATCCAGGGATCCACCCGTGAGCGAGCCCACTGGTCGCTGAAGTTCCGGAGATGGGCCCCCACCGCACCTGGCTCCGCCTGTGGAGCCCCAGCGTCATGCCGTGGACTTAGAGGAAGCGGGAGAGGACTTTTGTTCTTGGGAAGTGGCTGTATGGTGCAGCTTTTTCCCTCTACCTC
Organism: Pseudophryne corroboree; assembly: GCF_028390025.1. Lineage (NCBI taxonomy): Eukaryota > Metazoa > Chordata > Amphibia > Anura > Myobatrachidae > Pseudophryne > Pseudophryne corroboree. The sequence goes on from NC_086447.1 coordinate 718,424,225, forward strand.
TGGGCAGAAAGGACGCACCCTTAACCCGCTTGCCTTTCTGGGGCCGAAAGGACTGTACCTGATAATACGGTGCTTTCTTAGGCTGTGAGGGAACATGGGGTAAAAATGTCGACTTCCCAGCTGTTGCTGTGGAAACGAGGTCCGAGAGACCGTCCCCAAACAATTCCTCACCTTTGTAAGGCAAAACCTCCATGTGCCTTTTAGAATCTGCATCACCTGTCCACTGCCGAGTCCACAATCCTCTCCTGGCAGAAATGGACATTGCATTAATTCTAGATGCCAGCCGGCAAATATCCCTCTGTGCATCTCTCATGTACAAGACTGCGTCTTTAATATGCTCTATGGTTAGCGATATAGTGTCCCTGTCGAGGGTATCAATGTTATCAGACAGGGAATCTGACCACGCAGCAGCAGCACTGCACATCCATGCTGAAGCAATAGCCGGTCTCAGTATAATACCTGAGTGTGTATATATAGACTTCAGGATAGCCTCCTGCTTTCTATCCGCAGGCTCCTTTAAGGCGGCCATATCCTGAGACGGTAGTGCCACCTTCTTTGACAAGCGTGTGAGCGCTTTATCCACCCTAGGGGATGTCTCCCAACGTATCCTGTCCTCTGGCGGGAAAGGGTACGCCATTAGCAACTTTTTAGAAATCACTAATTTCTTTTCGGGGGAAGCCCACGCTTCTTCACACACTTCATTCAACTCATCAGATGGGGGAAAAACCATTGGTTGCTTTTTCTCCCCAAACATAATACCCTTTTTTGTGGTACCTGGGTTAATGTCAGAAATGTGCAACACATTTTTCATTGCCGTAATCATGTAACGGGTGGCTCTGTTGGAATGTACACTAGTCTCATCGTCGTCGACACTGGAGTCAGTATCCGTGTCGACATCTGTGTCAGCCATCTGAGGTAGCGGGCGTTTTTGAGCCCCTGATGGCTTTCGAGACGCCTGGGCAGGCACGGGCTGAGAAGCCGGCTGTCCCACATCTGCTATGTCGTCAAACCTTTTATGTAAGGAGTTGACACTGTCGCGTAATTCCTTCCACATATCCATCCACTCAGGTGTCAACCCCGCAGGGGGTGACATCACATTTATCGGCACCTGCTCCGCCTCCACATAAGCCTCCTCATCAAACATGTCGACACAGCCGTACCGACACACCGCACACACACAAGGAATGCTCTGACTGAGGACAGGACCCCACAAAGTCCTTTGGGGAGACAGAGAGAGAGTATGCCAGCACACACCACAGCGCTATATAATGCAGGGAGTTACACTACACAAGTGATTTACCCTATAGCCGCTATATATATAGTATTTGCGCCTAAATTTAGTGCCCCCCTCTCTTTTTTACCCTATTGAGCCTGGAAACTTCAGGGGAGAGCCTGGGGAGCGTCCTACCAGCGGAGCTGTGAGAGGAAATGGCGCCAGTGTGCTGAGAGAGATAGCCCCGCCCCTTTTTCGGCAGACTTCTCCTGCTCTTATAATAATAATGTGGCAGGGGTATTTTACACATATATAGCTTCTTAGGCTATATTATGTGTGATTAGCCACTTTAAGGTACTCTAATTGCTGCCCAGGGCGCGCCCCCCCCCAGCGCCCTGCACCCATCAGTAACCGGAGTATGTGGTGTGCACAGGGAGCAATGGCGCACAGCTGCAGTGCTGTGCGCTACCTTAATGATGACCGGAGTCTTCAGCCGCCGATTTCCGCGAAGATCTTCATGCTTCTGGCTCTGCAAGGGGGACGGCGGCGCGGCTCCGGGACCGGACGACCGAGGCTGGGCCTGTGTTCGATCCCTCTGGAGCTAATGGTGTCCAGTAGCCTAGAAGCCCAAGCTAGCTGCAAGCAGGTAGGTTCGCTTCTCTCCCCTAAGTCCCCCGTTGCAGTGAGTCTGTTGCCAGCAGATCTCACTGAAAATAAAAAACCTAATAAATACTTTCTTTACTAGAAGCTCAGGAGAGCCCCTAGTGTGCAACCAGCTCGAGCCGGGCACAGATTCTAACTGAGGTCTGGAGGAGGGGCATAGAGGGAGGAGCCAGTGCACACCAGGTAGTCCTAATTCTTTCTTAGAGTGCCCAGTCTCCTTCGGAGCCCGCTATTCCCCATGGTCCTTACGGAGTTCCCAGCATCCACTAGGACGTCAGAGAAACAAATGAATTCCCCCCTAGTCTATTTTATTGCTGTGTTGTTCAAAAAAGATATGTCCATTTACATTTACTGTACTTATTGGAGGGATGGCACATCATACCCACATCACAGTAATGCCCAGCACATCGCACTGAATTTCCCCTATTATGTCAAATTACAGTTACTGTGTGGACACTAAAAATGCGTGCCTTAAAAGTAATAAATGTACTGACTTACTAGGAAGTATAACTACATTCCTGTATTTCCAAATAACAAAATACTAACAGATCACGCAAACGGCTCAAAGTATAATTTTGCTTGCACCATACAAGTGGGAAGCATAACTCGTACATCTCTGCCAGCTTTCAGTATGAAATACAGATGGGCGGAATGCCAGCCGGCAGTATACCGACAGCGACATCCAGGCCACCGGTATGCCGGCAGCGGGTACAGTGGCTCGCTGCGCTTGTCGTGGACACCCACAGAGGGAGAATAGTGTGTCTCGCTGGTATTCCGGCACTGACATTGTACCGCTGTGCTGGATTCCTGCGTTTGAATTGTGAATGCCGGGATCCCGTGCAGCGGAATCTTAACCACTTCCCCTCTGTCATATGTAAAGAGAGACAACAACGGATAATTGGGAGCGTATTCAAATCAATGCATAGGACGCCATATGCCGTTCCGGAACAGCACATTGTGACGCTGGTGGCTTTGCACCTTTTCCCTTGCACCACTATCGGGTGTATGCACTACCGAATACGGTCGATGTGCGCAGTCATGCATCACCGAGGCACCGAGTACCCGACACAGCAATTCAATTGTTGTTCTGTTCAGGCACAAACCGTTGCAGGAGCCGCCATTTCTGCGCGCAGCCCCTTCCGGGCAAGTAGAAATGAGCGAAACAGTGGCCATACAGGACTTTAAACGGGTTTAGCTGCATGTTTGGACACGACAAGCACTTAAGAAAAAAAAAAAAAAACATTTTAATCGAACCCCTTGATCTCCTGTCACTTTAGACCGGGGATTGGATGCGCATAAACTGAACATCCCCATTGACAGCAACTATCATAGCTCATCTGTTTACACTATAGTACACTAAAGGGGTGATCTTTAGTTTGCTGGCTGTTGGGATCCCGGTGCACAGTATACCGGCGCCGGAATCCCGACACCCGGCATACAGACACCTTTTCTCCCTCTTGGGGGTTCACGACCCCCCTGGAGGGAGAATAGATAGCGTGGCGCGGTAGCGCGCCACTGTGCCCGCAGCGTGGCGTGCGCAGCGAGCCCGCAAGCGGCTCATTTGCTCTCGCCCACCTGTCGGTATGCCGGCGGTCGTGATATCGGCGCTGGTATACTGGCCGCCGGGAGCCCGGCCGCCGGCATACCATACCACACCCCACTAAAGGGATGACATTGCATCCTGACTACGCTGCTTGCCAAACACAGGCAAATTGCTTGGGTGTATGAATCTAAACATTATTGCTGCAGCTTGAAGAGTAGATTCACCTACATAAAAAATCATATAGCCTAGAAAGATCTGATCATAATGAAAGTGATCTAATGCTTCACTCATCTTCATGGTGAGTTTAGATCATTCTAGGGTAATTGAATGGCTTTTTATCCATAAAATCAGTTGCCTTTGCCATATTGTGACATTCAAAAAACAAACACAATTTGCAAATACCACACACATTGGTTAGACAAAGTTCAAAAGTTTGCACCTAAACCATGTCAATCTGCCATAACCGAATCACACATAACCCATAGAGAAATAAGCAAATGTAAACAAGATACCAGTTTCACAGATACCAACCTTGGGATTGATTCAAATAGACTAGTGCTACGAGTCATGGGTGAGATTCAATTGTGTTATCGCTCCCGATTTCCCGTCTAAAGTGACAGGAGATCGTGTGTGGCCCAGTGCCACACTTACGGTAGCTTCACACTTGCATAATTTTGTTCTACATGGCTGCGTACAAAAATCTGCAACTTCAGGCTGCAAGATTAGGTGCGGATGGTAAAGGCGGGGGGTATACACTACCTGATGTTTAAATGCCGGCATTGAACGCTATAGCGTTTACCTATATAGTGCGTACACACTGAACGTTATCATTCAGCGATAACATTCAGTGAGGTAACCACTGGCATTCCCGAACATGCAGCTCAGCCCGACATTGACAGGTTGACCTGCATTTCAGCTCAATATTGGTGAACGCTGAACGACGTGCGGGAGCGTGCATCGTTCACCAATATCCCCCCCATACACACACTGGACGATTTCAGGCTAAAAATTAACGATGACAACTGTCGTTATCGTTTTTTTTTAGCCAGAAATCGCCTAGTGTGTACCCCCCTTAAATAAATCAATCCCATGATTGTTCTATTGAGAGATAAAAGCCAAAGGCAGGTAGGTTCATTTTCTCACTACATAAAGATGCAAAATTTACACATGAACCACAGTAACCAATCACAAATTGGCTTTTTTTTTTCCTCCAAGTGCAAGATAGAAATAGAATGTTATATTGGTTGTTTTGATTAGGGCAAATGTTGCACCTGCAACTATGTTCAAGGATGAGACCTGGATACACAACAATATTACACATTAGAAGCAAATAGAAAGTATATACATGTCCTTCAGCAGGAAAATGTCAATTACAAAATACAAACATGTCAGACTTCTCACCTTCTTCAGGGAGGACACGAGCAAATTCCTCCACTTAGGGGCATTTTCCTCACAGAAGAAATCGTACTGGAGCTGGGGGGCCTGCATGGCTAGGCCTGTACAGGTCTGTGCTGTGCAGTGTAACCCTGAAGCAGACAAGGTGAGGAAGGATTGGTCCAGCAGGGAAGGTGTCACACGTCCCCCAGTGATAGGTCCCTTTGGGAGGCGGAAGGGGCCAATATTAAGGCAGGAGACTGTCCATACGGTTAGAGCCGGTGTAAGTGGTGCCCCTTAGTAGGGGCAGCATATGGAGAGAGCACCCCTGTGGGGGAAGGAGCAGGGGGGCGGCTCATGGACACCGCTTGGAGCTGACAGCTGCCTGTACATATATGACAGCTGTGTGTATACATACAGCTAGGAGAGGGGGAGGAGGGGAGGCACAGGCGGGGCGTGGGGTACGGGGCTCAGTGACCCCGGGATCGCACAGCCCCTCTGGCACTCAGGTGAGGCAGGAGGCCGCGGCTGCCTATGGTGGCCCGGGCCCACAGACAAGTGGCGACCGCTGTGACAGTGCGAATCATCCGCAGCAGCTCTGCTCTGCCCCGGTGCATGGGGGAGTGTAGGGGGGGCAGAGCGAGCGGCGTCACCAGGGAGATCCCAGCGCCCCCAGACAGCCCGGCTCCCCTCCCTCCTGTCTACTCGCCCGCCGCCCCTGCTACCGCCTCCTCAGGCCACTCTCCCTTGTGACTGGTGAGCGCAGCGCTGGTGGTGGCGCAGATAGCCGGCCGCTGCGTCACTCCGTGGTAAATGCTGCTGTTGTTGTTGTTGTTGTTTATTCGGCCGCTCTCTCTCCTCTCAGTGGCGCTCGGCAGCCGTTGGAAGAGGCTCGCACCGCGCCTGCGCGCTGCTGGGGGCGGAGTGCTGCCTTGCGGGGTCACGTGACGTGCGCGCCCAACCTCGCCTCCTCCCCGTCCTGAGCCACTATTATGCTTTTTTTTTTTCTTCCTTCAAGCAGCTTTATTTTCACTACAAAAACTCACACAGCAACAGTAGTAGCTAAACTTCTTCATGCCACACATCAGAGAGTTCATATGCATACCTCCCAACATGACCCTCTCCAGGAGGGACAGAATGCTCTGCTCCTGGATTTTCTCTGTCATCCATCTGGGGGACACTGCGCCGTTACTTGTGGGGTTAGAGGTGTGTGGCGTACTTACCTACTCTCCCGGATTCTGCGGGAGACACCCGGTTTTTCGAGTAGTCCCCCGCAGCCCCGGAAGAGTGGGCACACCTCCCGCATTGTGCCCACTTCCTAGTGAAGTGGGCAGAATGTGGAGAAAGACAGAGGAAAATCGCGGACTGGTGGAGGGGGCGGAGCCTAATGACGCGATTATATGCTAATTGCGTCATTTAGCTCCGCCCCTATGCAAATATTAACCTACTATGGGCTTTTCCTGGCGAGTAGGTGGGGCTTAATGATGTAATTCTCTCAGCCCCGCCCTCATCGCCGCCCACCTGCTTCTCCTCTCCGGGCATCTCCCGGAGAGGAGATTTCAGATGTCGGTAAGTATGGTGTGTGGTAGTGGAGTTTGGCACAGAATCTATCAAAAAAAACCTGCCTCCTCCCCCCTCTAACCCCTCCCATCTCCTTCCTGCTCAGCCATCAAGTCAGTTTTAGTTTTGTGCCTGTGAAGTACAGACACAGTTTTTTTTTCTTTCTCCTTAGATGCAGTTGATCCGCTTGTCGGTAAAGACTCGTCAGTCGCTTCACTGGTGGCTTCACAGTCACAATTTGAGAAAAGGAGCGCTGTTCACGGTTTGGTCTTGGATGATGGTCACCACGGACGCAAGCCTCAGCGGTTGGGGAGCAGTGTTCCAAACTCATCACTTCCAGGGGCGCTGGAACAGTCAGGAGTCAAAATTACAGATCAACATTCTGGAATTGAGGGCGATCCGGTATGCACTCCTTCAGATTCAAATCATGGTACAGGGTCATCCAGTTCGTGTGCAGTCCGACAATGCCACAGCAGTGGCTTACATCAACAAACAAGGAGGAACTCGCAGCTGGTCCACCATGAGAGAAGTCGCTCAGATTCTCACGTGGGCGGAACGTTGGGTTCCAGTAATATCCCCAATTCACATTCCAGGAGTCGAGAACTGGGAAGCGGATTTTTTGAGTCGTCACACGATTCATCCGGAAGAATGGGAACTTCACCAGGAGGTGTTTCTCTCTCTAGTGACCCGCTGGAGAATGCCCGACGTAGACCTAATGGCGTCTCGCCTCAACAAGAAGCTTCCTCACTACAGCTCGCGAACTCAGGATCCTCAAGCATTTCTAATCGATGCTCTAACAGCTCCGTGACAGTTTCAACTGGGATACGTGTTTCCGCCAATTCCACTGCTTCCACGTCTGCTTCAACGCATTCGGCGAGAAGGTCTCGCAATAATTCTGGTGGCTCCAGATTGGCCGCGCCGACAGTGGTACACTCTTCTGCGCAGCATGGTCGTCGGAGACCTCTTTCGTCTCCCCTGCGACCAGATCTTCTTCTTCAAGGGCCTTGTCGCCACCCAGATTTAAGTCGGCTGGCTTTGACGGCTTGGTTCTTGAATCCAACATTTTGAAAGCAAAAGGTCTTTCTCGTTCTGTTGTACAGACGATGATTCGGGCTGGGAAACCGGTGACTTCTGGCATTTACCATAGGGTATGGCGTATTTACATTGCTTGGTGCGAAAAGCGGGGCTTGACTCCGCATTTGTTTAGACTTCCTCGCCTGCTATCTTTCCTTCAGGAGGGTCTCGATAAGGGTCTGAGGCTTTCTTCACTGAAGGGTCAGGTTTCAGCCTTGTCGGTTCTTTTTCAAAAGAAACTAGCAATCATTCCAGAGGTTCAGACATTCCTTCAGGGAGTACTTCGGATTCAACCACCTTTTGTTCCTCCCTGGGATTTAAACTTGGTCCTTATGGCCCTTCAAAACTCTCCGTTTGAGCCTTTAGAATCTGTAGAACTACGTTATCTAACACTAAAAGTTGTTTTTCTTTTGGCTGTTGCCTCAGCTAGACGAGTGTCTGAGTTGGCGGCCCTTTCTTGCAGGCCACCCTTGTTAGTGTTTCATGAGAACCGGGTGGTTCTGCGGACTAAGCCTTCTTTCCTTCCAAAGGTTGTTTCAGCATTTCATTTAAATCAGGACATTGTCCTTCCGGCATTTATTCCGTCGTCTTCTCCCGGGGAGAACTCCCATTTGGCCCTCCTGGATGTTGTTCGGGCCTTACGTGTTTATTTGTCTCGCACGGAGTCTTTCCGTCGTACGGATACCTTGTTGGTATTGATTGATGCTCCCAAGCGAGGTTGGGCGGCTTTCAAGAACACTGTGGCCCGTTGGGTAACTTCGGCCATCAGACAGGCGTACGTGTCTTCAAATGTTTCGGTTCCTGACTCAATTAGGGCTCATTCGACTAGAGCTGTTGGAGCCTCTTGGGCTGTTCGCGGTGGTGCATCTATTGAGCAGCGGTGCAGGGCGGCGACCTGGTCGTCAGTCCATACTTTCACAAAGTTTTACCGTTTTCATACTTTTGGTTTGGAGACTGCCTCTGTTGGGCGTCGTATTTTACTGTTTTTACAGACGGCTATGCCGTCAACGTCTCCCTCCTCGCATTAGCTTGCTTTGGGAAATCCCACAAGTAACGGCGCAGCGTCCCCCAGATGGATGACAGAGAAATAGGCATTTTTGTTTACTTACCGTAAAATCTCTTTCTCTGAGTCCATCTGGGGGACGCTGCGATCCCTCCCGTAGTTTTGTCTGGTTTATTTGGTTGTTGTTTTTTTTGTTCTGGTCTATCTCCTTTGGCTTGGCTAAACGTTAACTGACTTGATGGCTGAGCAGGAAGGAGATGGGAGGGGTTAGAGGGGGGAGGAGGCAGGTTTTTTTGATAGATTCTGTGCCAAACTCCACTACCACACACCTCTAACCCCACAAGTAACGGCGCAGCGTCCCCCAGATGGACTCAGAGAAAGAGATTTTACGGTAAGTAAACAAAAATCCCTATTTTCTCTTAAGGTATGATTGTCTGCACCTGTTTTGAGCAAGTTAATGGATAAAAATAGGTGTTTCAGCACAGGTGATTGCAATCATAAATTAAGACGGAAGTCCAGGAGCAGAGCATTGTGTCTCTCCTGGAGAAAGGAGGTATGCATATGTCATATACACACATCTTATCAGCACTTTGGGGTAGATGTCAATGGCATAGGGGGTCATTTAGATCTGATCGCTGCTGTGCGTTTTCATACAGCAGGCAATCAGGTAGTAACTGCGCATACGTATGCACCGCAATGTGCACGCGCATCGGACAACAACAAAGGGCATCGCCAGCCAGCGAAAGGATGGTGTGAAAATTCTAATCGCACGAGCGTTCGCAAAGTGATTGACAGGAGAAAGCCGTTTGTGGATGGTAACTGACCGTTTACTGGGAGGGTTCGGAAAAACGCAGGCGTGCCCAAGCGTTTTCAGGGAGGGTGTGCGACGTCGGCCCCAGCCCGGATCAGCCTGATTCTATCGCACTGGGCTGCGCAGAGACTGCACAAAGTGAATTTTAGCAGCTCGGCGTACACATAGGATCGCACACTTGCACAGCGGATATACACTCCCCCAGGGGACGGCAACTATCTGAACACAGGACAGCAGTCCTTATAGTGAATATTTTCAGTACTTTCAAATATGATACTTGGAAATGTTTATACAGGTGTATCCTGTTTAATCCATATTTTGGACCTTATTTAATGCAATGCGACCGCATTCTCCCATTTTCAAGGACACTGCACATGCGCAGGACCCATTCTGGGCATTTGCGGCTAGCAGAATGTGATCGCATCGCATTGAATCAAACGCCTCTGAGAGGCAGAGATGTTTGCGGGACGGAACGGGTCAGCGATGTGGCGTTGCGGGGACGTCAGCTTTGCATTGGGTGGGCATGGCTGGGAAACAGAGGCGGGTTGGGGCGGCCGCGAGACATCACATGCGGCCGCTGCAACATGAAAAATGCCAGCCCTGCGCCTGCCATCACTGCCAGGCTGCAGAGGCAAGGGGCATCCACAAATCAGAACAATTGCATTGCGATCGCATTGCTGCAGGGTATTTGACTGTTAGGCGGTCCTGCCATGTGCTGGTCGGCCCCCAGGATGTGATCGCACCCAGTTGCAGTTTTGCTAAATTAGCAAAACTGCAACTGAAACTGAATAAGGTCCTTTATGTGCTATGGGCCTAATTCAGCATAGATCGCAAAAGCCAAATCTTTTTCTAATGGGCAAAACCATGGGCACTGCAGGTGGGGCAGATATAACATGTGCAGTGAGAATTATGGTGCCCATACACTAGGGCGATATCGGGTAACGTTTTTAGGAGTAACTGATTTTAAAGGGTCAGCGGTACATTCATCTTGGTGCGTGATAGCAGGCTGGCATGTAAAAGTGCAGGCATGAGCGCAAGACTGGAAGGTAGCGCGACTCAAAGGCCAGCAGGTTGGCCCAGCACGCCCGAGCAGGACCAGGTTATGAATAATGCTTATTAACCGGACACAAAGTACCCCAACCCCCCCCCCCTCCCCCCTGGCAGACTTAAGTGCCCTGCAAAGGAGGGTTATAAGCAGAGGGGTCATCAGGAAGCGACCTGGAGCACCTGCAGCTGTAAATTCCTATGATGGGAAGATATTTCAGCCCAGTTAGGCCAAGGGAGGATGGGGTGGGGGAGGAGGGAGGTGGGGGGTTGGTCAGAAAAGGCCATCCATGTGCTTCCAAGCTCTCCGAAGCCACGTTGTCGCAGAAAGGCAGTTGGCAAAAGCCTATCTTCCCCGTAAGGGCTGGTAACTATGCCCTGAACAAGGGACAACGCAGAGCCGGCCCTAACCAATATGATGCCCTAGGCAAGATTTTGGCTGGTGCCCCCTAGCACCGCCGCTAGTTCGGCAGGAGATGCCTGGCATGAGTCAGCTGGCAGCTCTGCTAACGTCGGGCGCCTTTTGTTTATGAAAATGCATCATAATATTTGCATTACTATGTGGCTAGGATGCACAAGCAGCTTCTGCTGATTAAAATGATATGCAGCATGCCTATATTATGTGTGCGACTGCGGCTGTATCTGCATACGAAATGCTACATTACAGGAATACAGTGCAACGTAGCATTTCGTAAGCAGATACAGCCGCAGTCACACACAGAATATAGGCATGCCGCATATCATTTTAATCAGCAGAAGCTGCTGGTGCCCCTAAGCATACCAAATGCCCTAGGCATTTGCCTAGTTTGCCTATGCCTAGGGCCGGCTCTGGGACAACGTCTGGGGTTATACCAGTCAGTCAACTAAATAGTCAGCGCAGTCAGGAGGCGAAGAATGGGAGCCTTGCTAGCGAACTCCGGAGAGGGCATCGGCATGGAGTTCACCGCCCCTGCACACAGGCAATTTCAACCTCATGGGTTCCTGGATCAATTTGACGGTTATTTTTCCTAGTCTAAGGCTGCACCATATGCACTATTTGTGGCGCAGGGGATAAGACCCTTTTGACTCCTCCTTACAGGGGTGGGAAGCCCACGCGGGAGACAGGGCATAACGCACTCCAATTGGCTGGTGATAGGTCCTACGTGTTAGACCGGGGCACGTAGTGGCGGCGTGAGCCCTAGGTCATGCGGATGGTAGCAGGGCCTACATTGCCAGGATAAGACCCAGAGCCCAGGGACAAGCAATCTTGGAATCCAGGCACAGCGGATTGAGAAATCCAGTAGCTGTGCCTCGGCCAGAGGCAGTCGTTAATAGGAGGTTGCTGACAGGTAGTCCCCAAGGGGGGGATTTCAAGCAGGCAAGTGGAACTGGTCTCCGCAGGGCCATTCCTGGGGCATAGGGGAGCTGGGAACTGCTGCAAGTGGCAGGATCTGCATCTTGGTGGGGAAGCATTGGTAGGTAAGGCGTATGGGCTAGAGAGGCCCTGCCGGAGGCAGAGCTAGTGGCAGGACAGCCCGTGGCGAAGCACAGTGCCTTGGCAGTAATGACCTTGGTAAGATCATGTTAGTTCCCATCACACCTGCCCGGGAGGTCATGGCTTGGATAACAGGGCAGCGAGGCAGTGCACACATAATATGGTCATAATCATCGCTAGGCTAACGTTGTGAAGTACCGAAGGGGTTCCAGAGCAGATGTAGAGGCTGCCATCAGTAAGTCGGTCACAACCAGTGGTAGAAGCACCATCATCACAGCGGTTTGTTGGGTTAGTGCAGTGGTCAGTACATGAGCAAGGGAGTAAAACGGTCCAGCAAAGCCTGGCCATATTCTACAATGCCCTCCAGGATGTCCTGAAAAGCTGAGAGCAATAGCCGCAGGGTGGGGGCTTCGGTCTCAGGTCACTGGGTCCTCGTGTGGCGTGGATGGAGCGCTGCACAAGGCATGAAAAGTAGTGGCTTGTCAGAGTCCCTCGCAATAATGCATGACGGGCCATTCGGGTTGAGCGTGTTGTGCAGATTGTAGCTGGTCCCAAATGGTAGCGGGCGTGATCGTGTACCTACAAGGTTGGGACGAGCACGCCCCAGGTGGTTTCAGCATTGAGAGACCTTTTGTGTGCACCACTCCCCTTTCCGTACCCTGCAGCTGTTTTGTTGTGATTGTGTTATGGAAATAAAGCTGTGAACGATTTTTATTGCCCAATTTACATGGTCTCGTCTCAGTTATTGGTTGGCAATAAGGCAGGTCGCCGGTAAGTCGGCCACTCCATCCTTATGGTGCACGCAGTTTGAACGTTCCACTATGGACTTGTGTGTGAGTATATAAAAATATATATATATATACCAGTTCCACAAGTGCGGCACACAGGACATGCTCGCAGTGCCATGATATTTTTATCAGTGTGCCGCACTTGTGGAACTGGTATGTGGACTGCTGCTGTGCAGCTGTGAGGGCACCGTACCAAGTACTGTTATTATTTGGGAGTGCCGAGTCTACAAAGTGTATATATATATATCTTGTGACAAGGATCACAAACACGGGGACTCAGATGAACACTTTCGGTGTTTATTTTGAACAGCAGGTTACCACATAGCTAGTTAAATCCATATGCAGTCGGTATTATAGGCAGTAGCATACAGGCATGCTCAGCATAGCAGACTCTTGATAGGCTCCATTGGTCCCTAGTCTAACCCACACAACCCGGCCTATCACTTGGGTAGCTATTCCACCGTCAAGAGCACGGTGACTCTGCCCTGGAAACCCTTATGTCAGAAAATCCCAGGTGCTGCTGATCACACACCTGGGATTCTGCTACTGCTTCCAAAACCTGGTCTGGATCCTCCAACTGCAACCAGTCTGCAGTTAAGCAAGCTGCCCTCCCACCAGAAAATGATGAATATTAAGCCCACTAAATTATTCACCCCTCCCCTGCATATTAAACACCCTCTACCACCCTGGAAGTCATGTACCGGCAGTAGCAGATGTGACAGAATCTACTGTCCAAGGTCCATTCTGACTATGTTGTAGTACAGAATTGAACCATCAGCTATTGTTCTTAAACAGGACCAGGTGTGATGTGTTATGCTGGACCAGTCACTAGACACTAATAACAGGAAGCTGAGAGCAGTTGGAGCCCTCTGAGGTCACAAATGACTATAAAAGGTTAAAACAGGGAGTGACTGGCTATCTTCCCCCATCACCAAGGGATTAATTGCATCAAGATCCCATTGTTCTCCCCTAGGACTGAGTCAGACACTGGGGCATGAGAACAGCAGGGGGGATCTCTGCATGGCTCATCTCTTTTACAGACCCTCATTGAGCTCTTCCAATCAGGAGGGACTTTGGTGGTGGAAATTGGAATGTTGTTTAAAAAGGAAATGCAAGAGATCTCCAGGGCGTGTGTGAGTTTGGCTTCTAAAAGCTACTAGTCCTGGAGTCTCAGCTCCTGCTAGTGTGCTGAGGATTTTGCCTGGGAGCATTGTGGCTACTGGATTACCAACTTTTCTCCGGATTTGCAGACTTGTTGGCTCTGCTGTATGAACACTGCTTGAAACTCCTGTGATCCTACACAATTATACTACATCCGGACAAGAGCATGTGGGAAAGTGCTGGGAAGTCTGACGGTAAACTGCTGTTTATTGGGACCTGTTGTTCTGGGGTTTGATTTCAAATGTGTTTACAGGTTGAGTATCCCTTATCCAAAATGCTTGGGACCAGAGGTATTTTGGATATGGGATTTTTCCGTATTTTGGAATAATTGCATCCCATAATGAGATATCATGGTGATGGGACCTAAATCTAAGCACAGAATGCATTTATGTTACATATACACCTTATACACACAGCCTGAAGGTAATTCTAGCCAATATTTTTTATAACTTTGTGCATTAAACAAAGTGTGTGTACATTCACACAATTCATGTATGTTTCATACACACCTTATACACACAGCCTGAAGGTCATTTAATACAATATTTTTAATAACTTTGTGCATTAAACAAAGTTTATGTACATTGAGCCATCAAAAAACACAGGTTTCACTATCTCATTCTCACTCAAAAAAGTCCGTATTTCGGAATATTCCGTATTTCGGAATATTTGGATATGGGATACTCAACCTGTATTTTATAGTTGATTTAGAGAGCTTGTACTAAGTAAATCCCTAATAAATATATGGTTATATCTTTATCTGTCTCCTGTCTGCGTGACCTGACCCAGAAGTCCTGGAGTACACTCTGAGTTTATGCTCTAATACTCCTGGTCTTCACAATTGGCGGCAGCAGTGGGATCATGCAGTCCCATCCAGTGGGAAGAGCATAAGGTGCTGTATAGAGATACACCAAGCTCTACAGGAACAGGTTTAAGTAAAAAGTAGCCAAGTAACATCAGTCCCGTCAGATAACCCGAGACATCTCAGGAAGAATGGCTAGTGAAGCTGCAATAGGCGATTTGAGGGAAGCAGATCAATATTACAGGAAGACTAGGAAACTGCAGTTGTTTGAGTTCTGCAAGCTAAATAAGATCCCCTGTAATGGAACTGAACAAAAGGAAGTGTTAATCAATCTACTATTGGAGTTTGACAGAGCTCACCCAGGGGAGATTGCTCTAAGTGATGAGGAGGAAGAGCAAATCCCAGCAGTGGGGACAAGAATGGGGAGAATGCAGAGACCAGAGGCAACTCCTGAAACATTGGAGCGGTGGATGAAAGCCCTAGGGGACAGAGCTACCTCTAGGGAGAGGGCAGGAGTAATACAAACTGTGCTGGGAGTAAATATCTACCCGGAGGGACCAGCTAGACAGGCGGTGCAAGAAGTAGAAAGTAGAAAGCCACATCTAAGATATGGAGATGTGCCCAGATTTAAGGAAGAAGAGATGGACATTGATACTCATCTGCAGGTTTTTGGGAAACTGATGACCGTGCACCAGATTGATGAGGAGGAGTGGGCTTGTTATGTGGGACCCAGTTTAACAGGCAAAGCTCAGCAAGCCTATCAATCTCTAGCAAATGAGGATGTGGGAAACTACCAACTGGTGAAGAAAGCCCTGCTGGCAAAATTCCAAGTCACCCCCGAATCCTATCGGGCAAAATTCCAGACTCTAAATCGTGGGGGGGATGACACCCATGCTGAATTTGCCAGACAACTGAAGAGAGCGTGCCAGCAATGGTGGGATGGACGACATGTGTATTCCCCTAAACAAATCCTGAATGAAGTGGTGCTGGAACAATTATTAAATAAAATGGCACCAGAGGTTCGAGAGTGGGTGGCTGACCGTAAACCTCCAAACCCAGAGTCAGCAGCCCGAATGGCAGATGAGTATCTTGCTTACCGGGTCAGATGGAAGGCACCCAGTGTACAGCAACAAGGAACACAGAGAATGGGAATGAGAGAGACCCAGAAAACCAGACCATTATCTGCCCCAGCTTACCAGAGGGATGCCGCACCTCCACACTCACTAGTGCAACAGTCCTATCCCCGCAGATGTTACCGATGTGATCAGCCAGGGCACATGCAAAAGGATTGCACCCGATCTCGAAGACCTTATGTGGGAGCTCGTCCTGCCCCAGTTAATGTGGTCTACCAACCAATGGGGGGATTTGAAAGGGAATATCCCCATCCTGATGCACCTGTGGTGATGGATGGTGTGTATGTGGTGGACCTGGTAGTGGGGGAGGGACGCCAAACTCCCAGAAACATGAAAGGTCATTTCCAGTCTGTCTGGGTGGATGACCAGGAGGTCCAGGGTTTGAGAGATTCAGGAGCCTCCCTTACCCTCATAGAACCTGACCTGGTGTCGATAGACAAGATCCTGGAGGACCAAAGGGTTAGAATCGCCACGGCAGGGAATCAAGTTCAGGATATCCCAGTAGCCCGAGTGCATCTGGACTGGGGGGCAGACCATGGCCCTGTGAATGTAGGAGTTCTTAGCGGACTGCCAGCAAAAGTAATTCTGGTAAATGACCTAGGACAGGGACTGGTCACACATTTTGTTCAAGTGGTGACCAGGAACCAAGCCCGGAGAATGACCCCCTCAACAGAGACAAACTCTGCATCTTTGTACACTCTGGGGCCCACTCTCACTCAGATCCAACACACTACTGCTTCTGAACCCAATCCACAGGTGGTGAGTATGCCCATCACTGAGAATTATATGTTTATACATAGGAGTACCGCAGTTGACCTGGGGGAGGTAGATAGAAGGGAATTCAGAAAGCTACAGAAAACTGATCCCACCTTAGCCAAACTTCGAAGTGCAGCAGATAGTGGGTTATCTGACTCTGAAGGGTATAAGGTAGGATGGGTGAACGGGCTGTTGTATAGAATTTCTCCTCATAGTGATGATCTGGACCATGGCAGTGCCTTAAAGCAATTGGTGGTTCCCCAAAGATATCGACAGCAGCTGTTGACCTTAGCCCATGACATACCAGCAGCTGGACACTTTGGGGTCAGGAAAACTCTTGCTCGAGTTTTGAGAAGTTTTTTTGGGCCCAAGGTATCCCATGATGTGAAGCATTATCGAGCCTCCTGTGATACCTGTCAGAGGTTAGGAGGTGTACCACAAAGAGCCCCTCTACATCCTTTACCCATAATTGAGGAACCCTTTCAGCGGGTAGCCGTAGATATAGTCGAGCCTCTTAAGATTCCTAGTCATTCAGGAAAAATATATATTCTTACCCTCATAGACTTTGCAACTCGATATCCCGAGGCTGTAGCACTCTCCTCTATAGATGCAGAGCATGTAGCTCAGGCCCTGAGTGACATATTTAGTAGACTGGGCTACCCCCAAGAGATTGTAATGGATCAGGGGGCCCAATTTCAGGGGGAATTGTTACAGACATTATGGGAAAAATTGGGAATACGTCCCTTAAGGACCACCCCCTATCACCCACAGACTAATGGATTATGTGAGAGATTTAATAGAACCCTCAAACACCTGTTGCAGGCTTATGTGCAATCAGAGGGGAGGGACTGGGAAAAGGCACTGCAGCAGCTCCTGTTTCATATAGGGAAGTGCCACAAGACTCTACTGGGTTTTCCCCCTTTCAATTGTTGTATGGCCACAGAGTCAAAGGACCACTGGATCTAGTCTGTGAAAGCTGGGAAGGAAGCTTTATTGATCATGGTAAACCCATCCTGCAGTATGTGGCATAGATGCGGGAAAGGATGGCGAGGTTAATGGCCTTAACACAAAAAATTTCCAAGGGACACAGGCCCGCCAATCTGAATGGTATTATCTGAATGCCAGACTCAGGGAATTACACGAGGGACAGAAAGTAATGGTGCTTATTCCTGTACATAGGAATAAATTACAGGCTACCTGGGATGGCCCTTATACTGTGATAAAACAGTCAGGCCCAGTGAATTACATTGTTGCCCTGGATAAGGCTGGCCGACAAGTCAGACATTTCCACATTAATCGTCTCAAAGCTTATGTGGAAAGAAACTTAGCAGCAATGGTAGTATGTTATCCCCCCATGGAGGCCCCTGAGTTAGACCCCTTGCCTGATTTGTTAGAGGGATGCAAGAAGGGCAAAGGATTGGAGGCAGTCCAATATGGGGAAAAACTTAGTGTTGCCCAACGTCAGGACATGGGAGAGGTGTTAATGGCCCAGGATTTGAAATTTACATGTATCCCAAGGACCACCACCCTCACTCAGCATGTGGTAGATACAGGGGAGGTCAAGCCCATCCGGCAAAAACCATACCGAGTCACGCCTGAGGTAGCAGGTAGCCTCAAAAGGGAGATTGATGAGATGCTGGCATTAGGGGTTATTGTGAAGTCCAATAGTCCATGGGCAGCTGGGGTAGTCTTAGTTCCCAAGAAGGATGGGACCACCAGGTTCTGTGTGGATTACCGATATTTGAATGAGGTGACTGTCACAGATGCATATCCCATGCCCCGGGTGGAAGAGTTGTTGGAGAGATTAGGGGGAGCCACCTATGTAACCACTCTAGATCTTAGCAAAGGATACTGGCAGGTCCCCTTAAGTCCTGAGGCCCAAGAAAAATCTGCGTTTACCACTCCATTTGTGCTTTATCATTTTTTGTCTATGCCCTTTGGCATGAAGAATGCCCCGGCCACTTTTCAAAGAGCTATAGATGTAATGCTGGAAGGGTGTCAGGATTTTGCACAAGCATACCTAGATGACATAGCTATATTTAGTTCTTACTGGGAAGACCATCTATCACATGTGGCCGAGGTCCTCAGGCGTATTCAGCAGGTTGGGTTAACCATCCATCCTGATAAATGCCAAATAGGAATGGCTGAGGTGCAATATCTGGGGCACCGAGTGGGAGGAGGTAAGATAAGACCAGAGCCAGCTAAAGTGGAAGCCATTCTAAACTGGCCAAGACCTTCCCATCAGAAACAAGTTAGAGCATTTTTAGGACTAGCGGGCTACTATAGGAGGCTCGTTCCCCAATACAGCACATTGACCAAACCTTTGACTGACCTGACCAAAAAGAAATATGCTAGACAGGTTGCATGGTCCCCTGAGTGTGAGAGTGCATTTGTGGCCCTGAAAGAAGCCCTCTCCAGTGCCCCAGTACTAGCTGCCCTCGACTTCTCCAAGAAGTTCATTGTTCAAACTGACGCCTCTGGTTGTGGTTTGGGAGCAGTTTTAAGACAAGTGGGGGAGGATGGCGTGACCACCCTGTGGTATATTTGTCCCGTAAACTGGTGGATCGGGAAGTGGCTTTTTGCCACCATTGAGAAAGAATGCCTGGCCATTGTGTGGGTCTTGAAAAAGTTACAACCGTACCTTTATGGACGAGAATTTATGGTGGTGACTGACCACAATCCACTTCATTGGTTACAAAAGACAGCTGGGGACAATGGGCGATTACTACGATGGAGTCTTGCCTTGCAAAGTTTTAACTTCTCCATCTCTCACAAAAAGGGCCATGAGCACACCAACGCCGATGGATTATCTAGGAGAGAAGAAGGAAACAGCATCGCACCTGGTAAAGGTCACATGGCTGGTCCAGGAAAAGGATCCAACCCTGCTCCCTTGATTTAAGAAGAGGGAGGTATGTGACAGAATCTACTGTCCAAGGTTCATTCTGACTATGTTGTAGTACAGAATTGAACCATCAGCTATTGTTCTTAAACAGGGCCAGGTGTGATGTGTTATGCTGGACCAGTCACTAGACACTAATAACAGGAAGCTGAGAGCAGTTGGAGCCCTATGAGGTCACAAATGACTATAAAAGGTTAAAACAGGGAGTGACTGGCTATCTTCCCCATCACCAAGGGATTAATTGCATCAAGATCCCATTGTTCTCCCCTAGGACTGAGTCAGACACTGGGGCATGAGAACAGCAGGGGGGATCTCTGCATGGCTCATCTCTTTTACAGACCCTCATTGAGCTCTTCCAATCAGGAGGGACTTTGGTGGTGGAAATTGGAATGTTGTTTAAAAAGGGAATGCAAGAGATCTCCAGGGTGTGTGTGACTTTGGCTTCTAAAAGCTACTAGTCCTGGAGTCTCAGCTCCTGCTAGTGTGCTGAGGATTTTGCCTGGGAGCATTGTGGCTACTGGATTACCAACTTTTCTCCGGATTTGCAGACTTGTTGGCTCTGCTGTATGAACACTGCTTGAAACTCCTGTGATCCTACACAATTATACTACATCCGGACAAGAGCATGTGGGAAAGTGCTGGGAAGTCTGACGGTAAACTGCTGTTTATTGGTACCTGTTGTTCTGGGGTTAATTTCAAATGTGTTTATCTTATAGTTGATTTAGAGAGCTTGTACTAAGTAAATCCCTAATAAATATATGGTTATATCTTTATCTGTCTCCTGTCTGCGTGACCTGACCCAGAAATCCTGGAGTACACTCTGAGTTTATGCTCTAATACTCCTGGTCTTCACAGCAGATCTTGCCATGGGCAAGCAGGACTTTTGCCCAGGGCGCCGCCTTCCGAAGGGCGCTGCACCATGGCAAGATCCGCTACTGTGCTCCCCGCTGGTCCCCCGCTGTGAATGTTGCTGTGCGGTGCGCAATGATGTCATTGCGCACCGCACAGCATTGTGGGACTGACAGACGCTAGGGGTCATATTTGTCCTCTAGTGTCTGTGTATGCTGTGCTATGGGGGAGACGTCATGACGTCTCTCCCATAGCTCCGAGGAGAGAAGCGGCGCCGGTGGAGGTCTGCAGCGGTCAGGAGCGGGGATTGTAAGTATTTTTTGTGTGTGTAAGTGGCGCTATGCTACTGGGGGCACAACTCTACAGGGGGCGTAACTGACCACACCCCCTGTATGAAGCCACGCCCTATTCTCTGCCAGGGCGCCAAAATACCTAGAACCGGCGCTGTGTCCCGGGGCCCCTTTATTCAGCCCAATGCCCCTTTCTATAGTCTAGTTTTCACCCCCCCCCCCATCTCCCACCATTTGTGCAATAAAGGAGTAATTAGCAGAAATTACAGGTTCACTATGAATTGCCGGGGACGGGACCCGGCTGTCATGATCCCGACAGCAGGATCCTATCCGCCAAAATGCCGGCAGCGAGGCGAGTGCTAGAAAGCCCCTTGCAGGCTCGCTATGCTCACCATGCTGCAGGCATGGTGGCTCGCTGCTCTCTCCACAGTTATACTCTCCCTCTATGGGTGTCGTAGACATAGTCTGAAATCCGACGTCGGCACTGTGACTGCCGGGTTATTTAATTATTTACAGTTTCTTATATAGCGCAGCATATTCCGTTGCACTTTACAATTGGAAACAACGATGATAAACAAACTGGGTAATAACAGACAGACATAGAGGTAGGATCCCGACTAGCTGTGGTCTAACCGCTTGTCAATTACTGCTCCAGGTCCTACATGCTGAGTGCAATATAGAACACCCCCTACTACCCGTGGGACATTAATGCTGCTGCTGATAGCACCGCCCTCCCCTACCGCTGGAGGATGGATAGGGGCCCCAGTGCATTGCTTTGTCCAGGGGCCTACACTGCTGTTAAGATGGCCTTGATTACTGGGGCACGGCAAAGCTGTCGGCGCCCCTGGCAGCAAGTAAATGTAAACCAGTATATGGAGTCAAGTCAGGCATCACACATCATACTCATAAATTAAGCCAAAAGGGCCAGAAGAGGTAGATGTCAACAGGCAAGAGGTAGATGCCCAAACTTATTCAAAAGCTACCAGAGTTTATTATTGCATGTAGACAACCACACCCTATCCTTAAATACCAAAATGCAAGTTCTGCGATATTGGTCTGCAAAAATTTTAGCTTAAGATGAAGCTCGTATTAAAGCTGCATAAACTTTATGCTAGATGGACCCAGGGCCGGAGCAAGGTTTCTCGGCATCCTAGGCAAAAGTTCAGCCTGCTGCCCCCCACCCCAAACCACACAGAGTCTCATACCTCCCAACTTTTAATCTTTCCAAGTCGGGACACTCGGCGCATCGTAGCCGCGCACATCCTGAAAAGGGGGCGTGGCCTCGGGTGTGAGGGACGTGGATACGACCGAGTGGGCGTGGCTACGCACCGAGGGTCCATTTACGTCATTTTGGGAGCGTGCCCAGCGCTCCCTGAACAGCTGGGCAGCCCCCAGCTCACTCCCCGCACTGAATAGATGTTGTACGCGTGCGCACAGCATCTATTTAGAGATCACTCGCTGCTTTGCAGAGCAGAGCAGTGGGTGATCAAAGCCTGGTAGTACATACCATCCAGCTGACTCTTAGTGAGAACTTCAGGACAGATTGCTGCTGTAATGCTACAGGCGTTCTACCCAGGGTGCGCAAGAACTGCTAGACCAGGGCTGGATTAAGCCTTCAGGAGGCCCAGGGCACCTTAGACAGGGGATAGATAGATAGATAGATAGATAGATAGATAGATAGATAGATAGATAGATAGATAGATAATAGACAGGGGATAGATAGATAGATAGATAGATAGATAGATAGATAGATAGATAGATAGATAGATAGATAGATAGATAGATATACACACACATACACATACAGTTGTCAAAGTGGAAATTTTGAAGTGGGGGTATGGAAAAGTGAAGGTTGCAATTATGCGCACGCCAAAGGTGCGCGTGCTCCAGGAAAAGGGCGAGTGGCCACTCAAAAGGGGGAGGGTGTCCTTCAATGTAGTAGGACCCCTTATACTATCTAGTACTGGTGCCCCTTTCACTTTATACCACACAGTATGAGCCGAAATTCACATTACAGCACACGGAATGAGCCGAAATTCACATTATAGCACACGGAATGAGCCGAAATTCATATTATAGCACACGGAATGAGCCGAAATTCACATTATAGCACACGGTATGAGCCAAAATTCACATTATAGCACACGGTATGAGCACAAATTCACATTATAGCACACAGTATGAGCCAAAATTCACATTATAGCACACGGTATGAGCCAAAATTCACATTATAGCACACGGTATGAGCTAAAATTCACATTATAGCACACGGTATGAGACGAAATTCACATTACAGCACCCGTTATGAGCCGAAATTCCCATTATAGCTCACGGAATGAGCCGAAACATGGGGGACAGGGTGTCACACACGCAGTGGGTGTACAGAGCACCATAAGGGCACAGGGTGTCATAACACAGGGCAACAGGGGTAGGGGAGCACTGGGTGATACACACACAAAGGCAGCGGGGGGCAGGGGGGCACAAGATGTTACGCACACAGAGGCAGGGTACACACACATGGGGAATGGGGAGGCAGGAGGGCACAGGGCTTTCCAGCAGTCACTCACCGCCGCCATGTCCAGTCAACCTTAGCTTGAGCTGCAGGGTATCACTGTCAACAAGGGAGTCCTGCGGCGCGGACCCAGCACAGCCCGAAGAGGAGGCTGGCAGCAGGAGGATCCGAGCGCCAGCGTCTATGCAGCCCCATGGTGACGCAGCCGCCGGTTGAGTAATTGGAGGAATCAAGGCACTCTGCATGAGTGGCTGCTGGAGTAGGGAGGGTGAGTGTGTGTCCGCTGTAACTTCTGGGGAGTAGTGTGAGTGGCTCACAGCTCCGGCACCAACCGTCGTGACTGGAAGCAGCGGTGGGGGGAACATGAGCACGCTCGGCCATAGCAGGAGTGTGATTAAAAAAACAAAAAATCTTTCCGTTCTGTGGAGAAGTGCCGGTATGCCATACCGCCGCATACCGGCCCACTTCGACATATATATATATATATATATATATATATACACACATACACACACAGCAGATGGATACATACATACATACACAATAATATGCATATATGATGTCTCCATATGTTTAAGATTGAAATACGTTATACAAATAAATCCCTTACATGGGAACAGCATGAGCAGCAGCAGCGTTGCACAGTGGAGGGACAGAGATCAGTGGAGGGACAGAGATCAACCTGCACAGCAAGGACGGAGGATACTCCCTCTGCATTGCAGTCTACACAACCTGCGATTCGCGGGTGTTTGAAGAGGGGCGGAGCCAGTGCTCAAGGGGCGGGGCTTAATCGCGGGTCGCGGCCGGTGACCCGTTACAGAAAAAAAAATTGGTCTGTCAGGGGGGGTTTCTGGGTACTCAGAACCCCCCCTGCCCCCGCCCCCTGCGTGCGTCACTGCTTTGTACTTGTGGTGTGGGGCGGGAGTATAACGGGCGCTACCGCGGAGAGGAGCGGAAGACAGTTGCTATAGCAACTGTAACAATATCCGGCAGGACGCTGCTTAGTCTATGTGCATAGAGCCGCTGCCGACGGGTTACACAGCCGCTCACACTGTCCGCGCTAAAGGGATGCCGCGAGCGCCCAACTGTTATCAGCCGCCAGCACGGACAGTGTGAGTGTACCCCATCGGCAGCAGCTCTATGCATATAGAGTAAGCAGCGTGCTGCCGGATATTGTTACAGTTGCTATAGCAACTGTCTTCCGCTCCTCTCAGCAGTAACGCCTGTCATATTCCTCTTAAGGAAGAAGCATTCATCTGCAGCGTGAGCTGCCGCCCACAAGTGGCCGGCGCCCATAGGCAGCTGCCTAAAGCTGCCTAGTGGTGATGCCGGCCCTGGATGGACCTCAAACATAACTATATTGATCTATCTTCCGGGTGTTTGGAGTGAAGAAGAATTAAAAAAAAAGGGTTGGCTATAGGATATACACTGAAAAACACAAGTAGCAAAATTGCAAAATATAATAGCTGCAAGATGCAGGCTGTTCTGGAATTCCTGCGAGCCTGTCTGTATTTTTAAAGTGGCAAACAAATACTAGGCAAAACCAAGTTGGTTTTGCCTTGTAAATGATTGCCACTTTAAAAATACAGGCAAACTCACAGGAATTCCAGGGCACCCTGCATTTTGCAGCTATTACATCTTTCCCAAGAATGGAGAAGTTTTTGATCAAGCATTTGATTTGCTCAAAAGTTTTTATAGGCAACTCAGTCCAGGGTAAAGATTCTGCCCAGTTGTTTTGTAACGTCTGCAGGGGCTTATTTACTCTCTCAGTCTGTCTATTAGACAGAGATAATAGGCCCACAATAACTGAGATGAAATGTCTGCTGTAAGACCTGCTAAAAGCAACAAGGTAGGTATGACTGGTGTTTTAATTGGAACTTCATTATGAATTGGAAGGCAACGTCTTTGAAGTTATTTTAAATTATTGTGATCTGTGAACACTGTGATTGCATGGTTGCTCCCCCCAGCCAATGCGTCCAGTCTTCAAAGGATCATTTGATGGAAAGAAGCTCTTCATTCCCAACATTGTATTCAGATTTAGCTGTGGAAAATGTATTAGAAAAGAATGAAAAGAGAATTTTTTTTTTTTTGACTGTGTCTGTCTCAGACAGGGTTACCCCTGCATCAGAAGTGTCTACATAGATAATAAAATGTAAGCTTGTAATGAAATCTCGGAGCACTGATGTAGTAATGATGGCTTGCTTCAATGTAGCAAAAGCTCTTAGGGCCTGAAAAGACTATACAGTTAAATAGTTTCCCTTCTGGGGAGTGCAGACATAGGAGCGGGCAAAACAGATAAAGAACATATGAACCTTCTACTATATAATAATAAGAAAAAACGAGGAACCTCTAAATCGCCATGAAGCTAGTTGGTTGAACCTAGTCATTAAAGCCTGGAGCTTACTTGGATCCACGGGAACCCCCCCAAGGGAGACTAAAGGCCTAATTCAGACCTGATCGCTGCTGTGCATTTTTGCACAGCAACCGATCACGTCTGAACTGCGCATGCGTTGGCGCCGCAGTGCGCCGATGCATGCCAGACAGCTGAAAGCCATCTCAGCCCTGCGATCGCCTCTGCCTGATTGACAGGCAGAGGCGGTCACTAGGCGGGAGGGGGCGGGCCGGCGGCATTTGGCCACCGTTTTAGGGGCACAGTCCGGACAATGCAGGCGTACCCGGACCGTGTGGGAGGGGAGGCCGCGGTGGCTGCGTGACATCATACACGGCCACTGCGACCCAGACAGCGAGGAGTACCTCCCTGCCAGGTAGGTACCGTGTTTTTTTATATGTCTATTAAGTGCATTTTTTATATTTATACCCCCGGGAGGTTTATACATTTTTAATAAATATTAATCATCTATATTCACTGTTGTCATATGTATTGTTAAGCACTACCTGAATATTATATACATTGTAGCTGCCTGCAGATGAATGCATTGTGATGTTACAGAGGTACTGTAAAACTGACTGCAGATGAAAGCAATTTGATCTCACAGAGGTACTGATGAATGCTCCCAATAGCTGCGCCGCTAAAAGACATTCCCCCAGTAGCAGTGCCGCTTATACATATAATGGCCACAGTAGCAGCACTGCTTATGGACATAATGCCCCCAGTAGCAGTGCCACATACACATAATGGTCACAGTAGCAACGCCGCTAATACACGTAGTGCCCCCAGTAGCAGTGCCACTTATACGCATAGTGTCCCAGAAGCAGTGCCACTTATACAAATACTTCTACCAGTACCAATACTACTTATGCACATAGCGACCCCAATAATAGCGCCGCTTATACATATAGTGCCCTCAGTAGGTAAATCTGGCTGGCCATCTCTGTGGCAGCCTCCTCTATTTCTTCATAGCAGCCTGGTCCCCTATAGCTCTACCCCCTCTGTCCCATGTAGCTCTGCCCTCTTTCAGATACAGAACACTGCCGCTTTGACAGAGAGTGGGGGACGTACACTTCTATCTACCGGTGCCACTGCTTCTGCATGTCATACAGTGTGACAGGTGAAGCGACAGCTGACAGCATCAGGGACATCAGCAGGGATGCTGAGCTGGGAGAGCACCTCTTCAGCCTGGTGCCTCCCTGCTTTGCATCCAATTGCAGAGCATGTAGTACCAGGCCTGATTATGATATCACAGTGGTACTGTCTAACTGCCTGCAGCTGAATGCATTGTGATGTCACAGAGAGCTACAGTTTAACTCCCTGCAGGTGAATGCATTGTGATGTCACAGAGGTACTGTCTAGCTGCCTGCAACTGAAGGTATTGTGATGTCACAGAGGAACTGTATAACTGTCTGCAGCTGAATTCATTGTGATGTCACAGAGGTACTATTTAGCTGTCTGGAGCTGAATGCACTGTGATGTCACAGAGGTAATTTCTAACTAACTGCAGCTGAATGCATTGTAATGTCACAGAGATACTGTATTGCTGCCTGCAGCTGATTGCATTGTGATGTCACAATGGCACTGTCCAGCTGACTGCAGCTGAATGCATTGTTATGTCATAGAGTTACTGTCTAGGTGACTGCAGTTAAATACATTTTGATGTCACAGTGGTACTGTCTAACTAACTGCAGCTGAATGCATAGTGATGTCATAGAGATACTATTTTAGTGCCTGCAGCTGAATGCATTGTGATGTCACAGTGGTGCTGTACAGCTGACTGCAGCTAAATGCATTGCTATGGCATAGAGTTACTGTCTAGGTGCCTGCAGCTGGATGCATTTTGAGGTCACAGTGGTACTATCTAGCCACTTGCAGCTGAATGCATTGTGATGTCACAAAGGTACTGTGTAACTAACTGCAGCTGAATGCATTGTGATGTCACAGAGGTACTGTATAACTGTCTGCAGATGAATGCATTGTGATACCACAGAGGTACTGTTTAGCTGCCTGCAGCTGAATGCACTGTGATGTCACAGAGGTACTTTCTAACGGGTGGTAGTCATGTGACCGCCGGTCGGCTGACCGACAGTCACATGACCTCCTCCGTGAGCCCGACGGCTCACTATCCCGATGGTCGGCATGCCGACCAACAGGGACTATTTCCACTCGTGGGTGTCCTCGACACCCATAGAGTGGGAATAGAACCCGTGGTGATCGCAGGTCGCCACCGAGCCCGCAGCGTGGCGAGCGCAGCGAGCCCGCAAGGGGCTTGCTGCACTCGCCCCTCCCCGCCGGGATCCCGGCGTCGGTATGCTGCCGGGATCCCGGCGTCGGTAAGGTGACCGGCAGTCAGGAGACCGCCGGTCACCCGTACTACACCCCTTTCTGACTAACTACAGCTGAATGCATTGTGATGTCACAAAGATAGTGTCCAGCTGACAGCAGCTAAATGCATTGTTGTGTCATAGACTTACTTTCAAGGTGCCTGCAGCTGAATGCATTTGATGTCACATTGGTACTATCTAGCTGCCTGCAGCTGAATGTATTGTTAAGTCAAAGAGGTACTGTTTCGCTGCCTACAGCTGAAAGCATTGTGATGTCACAGTGGTATTATCTAGCTGTCTGCAGCTGAACGCATTGTGATATCACAGATGTATTGTCTAGCTGCCTGCAGCTGAATGCATTGTGATATCACAGTGCTATTGTCTAACTGTCTGTAGCTGAATGCACTGTGATGTCACAGAGGTACTGTCTAGTTGCCTGAAGATGAATGCATTGTGATGTCACAGATGTACTGTTTAGCTGCCTGCATCTGAATGCATTGTAATGTCACAAAGGTATTGTCTAGCTGCCTGCAAATGAATGCATTATGATGTCACAGTGGTATTATCTAGCTGTCTGTATCTGAATGCATTGTGATGTCACAGAGGTACTGTTTATCTGCCTGCAGATAAATGGATTGTTAAATCACAGAGGTGCTGTTTAGCTCCCTGCAGCTGAATGCATTGTGATGTCACAGCGGTACTGTCTAGCTGCCTTCAGCTGATTAAATTGTGATGTCATAGAGGTACTGTATAACTGTCTGCAGATGAATTCATTGTGATACCTCAGAGATACTGATTTGCTGCATGCAGCTGAATGCATCGTGATGTCACAAATGTAGTGTCCATCTGACTGCAGCTGAATGCATTGTTGTGTCATAGAGTTACTGTCTAGGTGCCTGCAGCTGAATGGATATGATGTCACATTGATACTATCTAGCTGCCTGCAGCTGAATGTATTATTAAGTAAAAGAGGTACGGTTTAGCTGCTTGCAGCTGAATGCATTGTGATGTCACAGTGGTATTATCTAGCTGTCTGCAGCTGAATGCATTGTGATGTCACAGAGGTATTGTCTAGCTGCCTGCAGCTGAATGCATTGTGATATCACAGAAGTATTGTCTAGCTGCCTGCATCTGAATGCATTGTGATATCACAGTGCTACTGTCTAACTGTCTGTAGCTGAATGCACTGTGATGTCAGAGAGGTACTGTCTAGTTGCCTGAAGATGAATGCATTTTGATGTCACAGATGTACTGTTTAGCTGCCTGCATCTGAATGCATTGTGATGTCACAATGGTACTGTCTAGATGCCTGCAGCTTAATGCATTGTGATGTCACAGAGGTAAAGTCTAACTGTCTGCAGCTGAATACATTGTGATGTCACAAAGGTGCTGCCTGCGGCTAAATGCATTTTTATGTCACAGTGGCACTGTCTAGCTGCATGCAGCTGAATGCATTGTGATGTTACAGATGTACCGACTAGCTGCCTGCAACTGAATGCATTGTAATATCACAGTGGTACTCACTGTCTGTAGCTGAATGCACTGTGATGTCACAGAGGTACTGTCTAGCTGCCTACAGTTGAATGCATTGTGATGTCACAGAGGTGCTGTCTAGCTGCCTGCAGCTGAATGCATGTGAATGGCACAGAGATAAGGTCTAACTGCCTGCGGCTGAATGAATTGTATTCTCACAGAGGTGCTGTCTAGCTTCCTATAGCTGAGTGCATTGTGATGACACAGTGGTACTGTCTACTTATCTGCAGCTGAATGCATTGTGATTTGACAGAGGTTCTGTTTAGCTGCCTGCAGATAAATGGATTGTTAAATCACAGAGGTACTGTTTAGTTTCCTGCAGCTGAATGCATTGTGATGTCACAGCGGTACTGTCTAGCTGCCTGCAGCTGAATGCATTGTGATGTCACAGACGTACTGTTTAACTAACTGCAGCTGAATGCATTGTGAAGTCACAGAGGTACTGTTTAGCTCCCTGCAGCTGAATGCATTGTGATGTCACAGCAGTACTGCCTAGCTGCCTGCAGCTGAAAACACTGTGATGTCACATAAGGTACTGTATAACTGTCTGCACTCTGCAGCTGAATTCTTTGTGATGTCACAGAGGTACTGTTTAGCTGACTGCAGTTGAATGCACTGTGATGTCACAGAGATACTTTCTAACTAACTGCAGCTGAATGCATTGTAATGTCACAGAGATACTGTCTTGCTGCCTGCAGCTGAATGCATTGTGATGTCACAATGGTACTGTCCAGCTGACTGCAGCTAAAAGCATTGTTATTTCATAGAGTTACTGTATAGGTGCCTGCAGCTGAATTCATTTTGATGTGCCAGTGGTACTGTCTAACTGCAGATGAATGCATTGTAATGTCACAGAGTTACTCTTTGCTGCCTGCAGCTGAATGCATTGTGATGTCACAGTGGTACTGTCCAGATGACTGCATTGTGATGTGATAGAGTTACTGTATAGGTGCCTGCAGCTGAATGCATTTCGATATCACAGTGGTACTATCTAGCTGCCTGCAGCTGAATGAATTGTGATGTTACAGAGGTACTGTCTAACTAACTGCAGCTGAATGCATTATAATGTCACAGAGGTACTTTTTATCTGCCTGCAGATAAATTGATTGTTAAATCACAGAGGTACTGTTTAGCTCCATGCAACTGAAATATTGTGATGTCACAGCAGTACTCTCTAGCTGCCTGCAGCTGAATGCATTGTGATGTCACAGATGTACTGTCTAACTGTCCTCAGCTGAATGGATTCTGATGTCACAGAGGTACTGTTTAGCTGCTACAGCTGATTGCATTGTGAGGTCACAGACGTACTGTCCAGCTGTCTGCAGCTGAATGCATTGTTATGTCATAAAGTTACTGTCTAGGTGCCTGCAGCTGAATGCATTGTGATGTCACAGTTGTACTGTCTAGCTGCCTGCACATGAATTCATTGTGATGTCAGATAGGTAAAGTCTAACTGTCTGCAGCTGAATGCATTGTGATGTTACAGATGTACGGACTAGCTGCCTGCAACTAAATGCATTGTAATATTACAGTGGTACTCACTGTCTGTAGCTGAATGCACTGTGATGTCACAGAGGTACTGTCTAGCTGCTTGCAGTTGAATGCATTGTGATGTCACAGAGGTGCTGTCTAGCTACCTGTGGCTGAATGCATTTGAATGTCACAGAGGTAAGGTATAACTGCCTGCAGCTGAATGCATAATGATGTTCCAAAGATACTGTTTTGCTGCCTGCAGCTGAATGAATTGTATTCTCACAGAGGTGCTGTCTAGCTTCCTATAGCTGAGTGCATTGTGATGACACAGAGGTTCTGTTTAGCTGCCTGCAGATAAATGGATTGTTAAATCACAGAGGTACTGTTTAGTTTCCTGCAGCTGAATGCATTGTGATGTCACAGAGGTACTGTTTAGCTCCCTGCAGCTGAATGCATTGTGATGTCACAGCAGTACTGCCTAGCTACCTGCAGCTGAAAACACTGTGATGTCACAGAGGAACTGTATAACTGTCTGCAGCTGAATTCATTGTGATGTCACAGAGGTACTGTTTACCTGACTGCAGTTTAATGCACTGTGATGTTACAGAGATACTTTCTAACTAACTGCAGTTGAATGCATTGTAATGTCACAGAGATACTGTTTTGCTGCCTGCAGCTGAATGCATTGTGATGTCACAATGGTACTGTCCAGCTGACTGCAGCTAAAAGCATTGTTATTTCATAGAGTTACTGTCTAGGTGCCTGCTACTGAATTCATTTTGATGTCCCAATGGTACTGTCTAACTGCAGATGAATGCATTGTAATGTCACAGAGATACTCTTTTGCTGCCTGCAGCTGAATGCATTGTGATGTCACAGTGGTACTGTCCAACTGACTGCATAGAGTTAGGGTCTAGGTGCCTGCAGCTGAATGCATTTTGATATCACAGTAGTACTATCTAGCTGCCTGCAGCTGAATGCATTGTGATGTTACAGAGGTACTGTCTAACTAACTGCAGCTGAATGCATTATAATGTCACAGAGGTACTGTTTATCTGCCTGCAGATAAATGGATTGTTAAATCACAGAGGTACTGTTTAGCTCCATACAACTGAAATATTGTGATGTCACAGCGGTACTGTCTAGCTGCCTGCAGCTGATTGCATTGTGATGTCACAGATGTACTGTCTAACTGTCTTCTGCTGAATGGATTGTGATGTCACAGAGGTACTGTTTAGCTGCTACAGCTGATTGCATTGTGAGGTCACAGACGTACTGTCCAGCTGTCTGCAGCTGAATGCATTGTTAGGTCATAAAGTTACTGTCTAGGTGCCTGCAGCTGAAAGCATTGTGATGTCACAGTTGCACTGTCTAGGTGCCTGCAGATGAATTCATTGTGATGTCAGATAGGTAAAGTCTAACTGTCTGCAGCTGAATGCATTGTGATGTTACAGATGTACTGACTAGCTGCCTGCAACTGAATGCATTGTAATATCACAGTGGTAGTCACTGTCTGTAGCTGAATGCACTGTGATGTCACAGAGGTACTGTCTAGCTGCCTGCAGTTGAATGCATTGTGATGTCACAGAGGTGCTGTCTAGCTGCCTGCAGCTGAATGCATTTGAATGTTACAGAGGTAAGGTCTAACTGCCTGCGGCTGAATGCATTATGATGTTCCAAAGATACTGTTTTGCTGCCTGCAGCTGAATGAATTGTATTCTCACAGAGGTGCTGTCTAGCTTCCTATAGCTGAGTGCATTGTGATGACACAGTGGTACTGTCTACTTATCTGCAGCTGAATGCATTGTGATGTCACAGAGGTACTGTCTAGCTGCCTGCAGATGAATGCATTGTGATGTCACAAAGGTGCTGTCTAGCTGCCTGTGGCTGTATGCATTGTGATATGACAGCGGTACTGTCTAGCTGCATGTAGCTGAATGCATTGTGAAGTCACAGAGGTACTGTTTAGCTCCCTGCAGCTGAAAGCATTGTGATGTCACAGTAGTACTGTCTAGCTACCTGCAGCTGAAAACAATGTGATGTCACAGAGGAACTGTATAACTGTCTGCAGCTGTATTCATTGTGATGTCACAGAGGTACTGTTTAG
Organism: Pseudophryne corroboree; assembly: GCF_028390025.1. NCBI lineage: Eukaryota > Metazoa > Chordata > Amphibia > Anura > Myobatrachidae > Pseudophryne > Pseudophryne corroboree. Next base: position 718,457,003 of record NC_086447.1, read on the forward strand.
CTGACTGCAGTTTAATGCACTGTGATGTCACAGAGATACTTTCTAACTAACTGCAGCTGAATGCATTGTAATGTCACAGAGATACTGTTTTGCTGCCTGCAGCTGAATGCATTGTGATGTCACAATGGTACTGTCCAGCTGACTGCAGCTAAAAGCATTGTTATTTCATAGAGTTACTGTCTAGGTGCCTGCTGCTGAATTAATTTTGATATCCCAATGGTACTGTCTAACTGCAGATGAATGCATTGTAATTAGAGATGAGCGCCTGAAATTTTTCGGGTTTTGTGTTTTGGTTTTGGGTTCGGTTCCGCGGCCGTGTTTTGGGTTCGACCGCGTTTTGGCAAAACCTCACCGAATTTTTTTTGTCGGATTCGGGTGTGTTTTGGATTCGGGTGTTTTTTTCAAAAAACCCTAAAAAACAGCTTAAATCATAGAATTTGGGGGTCATTTTGATCCCATATTATTATTAACCTCAAAAACCATAATTTCCACTCATTTTCAGTCTATTCTGAATACCTCACACCTCACAATATTATTTTTAGTCCTAAAATTTGCACCAAGGTCGCTGGATGACTAAGCTAAGCGACACTAGTGGCCGACACAAACACCTGGCCCATCTAGGAGTGGCACTGCAGTGTCACGCAGGATGTCCCTTCCAAAAAACCCTCCCCAATCAGCACATGACGCAAAGAAAAAAAGAGGCGCAATGAGGTAGCTGACTGTGTGAGTAAGATAAGCGACCCTAGTGGCCGACACAAACACCGGGCCCATTTAGGAGTGGCACTGCAGTGTCACGCAGGATGTCCCTTCCAAAAAACCCTCCCCAATCAGCACATGACGCAAAGAAAAAAAGAGGCGCAATGAGGTAGCTGACTGTGTGAGTAAGATTAGCGACCCTAGTGGCCGACACAAACACCGGGCCCATTTAGGAGTGGCACTGCAGTGTCACGCAGGATGTCCCTTCCAAAAAACCCTCCCCAATCAGCACATGACGCAAAGAAAAAAAGAGGCGCAATGAGGTAGCTGACTGTGTGAGTAAGATTAGCGACCCTAGTGGCCGACACAAACACCGGGCCCATTTAGGAGTGGCACTGCAGTGTCACGCAGGATGTCCCTTCCAAAAAACCCTCCCCAATCAGCACATGACGCAAAGAAAAAAAGAGGCGCAATGAGGTAGCTGACTGTGTGAGTAAGATTAGCGACCCTAGTGGCCGACACAAACACCGGGCCCATTTAGGAGTGGCACTGCAGTGTCACGCAGGATGTCCCTTCCAAAAAACCCTCCCCAATCAGCACATGACGCAAAGAAAAAAAGAGGCGCAATGAGGTAGCTGACTGTGTGAGTAAGATTAGCGACCCTAGTGGCCGACCCAAACACCGGGCCCATTTAGGAGTGGCACTGCAGTGTCACGCAGGATGTCCCTTCCAAAAAACCCTCCCCAATCAGCATATGACGCAAAGAAAAAAAGAGGCGCAATGAGGTAGCTGACTGTGTGAGTAAGATTAGCGACCCTAGTGGCCGACACAAACACCGGGCCCATTTAGGAGTGGCACTGCAGTGTCACGCAGGATGTCCCTTCCAAAAAACCCTCCCCAATCAGCACATGACGCAAAGAAAAAAAGAGGCGCAATGAGGTAGCTGACTGTGTGAGTAAGATTAGCGACCCTAGTGGCCGACACAAACACCGGGCCCATTTAGGAGTGGCACTGCAGTGTCACGCAGGATGTCCCTTCCAAAAAACCCTCCCCAATCAGCACATGACGCAAAGAAAAAAAGAGGCGCAATGAGGTAGCTGACTGTGTGAGTAAGATTAGCGACCCTAGTGGCCGACACAAACACCGGGCCCATTTAGGAGTGGCACTGCAGTGTCACGCAGGATGTCCCTTCCAAAAAAACCTCCCCAAACAGCACATGACGCAAAGAAAAATAAAAGAAAAAAGAGGTGCAAGATGGAATTGTCCTTGGGCCCTCTCACCCACCCTTATGTTGTATAAACAAAACAGGACATGCACACTTTAACCAACCCATCATTTCAGTGACAGGGTCTGCCACACGACTGTGACTGATATGACGGGTTGGTTTGGACCCCCCCCAAAAAAGAAGCAATTAATCTCTCCTTGCACAAACTGGCTCTACAGAGGCAAGATGTCCACCTCATCATCACCCTCCGATATATCACCGTGTACATCCCCCTCCTCACAGATTATCAATTCGTCCCCACTGGAATCCACCATCTCAGCTCCCTGTGTACTTTGTGGAGGCAATTGCTGCTGGTCAATGTCTCCGCGGAGGAATTGATTATAATTCATTTTAATGAACATCATCTTCTCCACATTTTCTGGATGTAACCTCGTACGCCGATTGCTGACAAGGTGAGCGGCGGCACTAAACACTCTTTCGGAGTACACACTTGTGGGAGGGCAACTTAGGTAGAATAAAGCCAGTTTGTGCAATGGCCTCCAAATTGCCTCTTTTTCCTGCCAGTATAAGTATGGACTGTGTGACGTGCCTACTTGGATGCGGTCACTCATATAATCCTCCACCATTCTTTCAATGGGGAGAGAATCATATGCAGTGACAGTAGACGACATGTCCGTAATCGTTGTCAGGTCCTTCAGTCCGGACCAGATGTCAGCATCAGCAGTCACTCCAGACTGCCCTGCATCACCGCCAGCGGGTGGGCTCGGAATTCTGAGCCTTTTCCTCGCACCCCCAGTTGCGGGAGAATGTGAAGGAGGAGATGTTGACAGGTCGCGTTCCGCTTGACTTGACAATTTTCTCACCAGCAGGTCTTTCAACCCCAGCAGACTTGTGTCTGCCGGAAAGAAAGATCCAAGGTAGGCTTTAAATCTAGGATCGAGCACGGTGGCCAAAATGTAGTGCTCTGATTTCAACAGATTGACCACCCGTGAATCCTTGTTAAGCGAATTAAGGGCTCCATCCACAAGTCCCACATGCCTAGCGGAATCGCTCCGTGTTAGCTCCTCCTTCAATGTCTCCAGCTTCTTCTGCAAAAGCCTGATGAGGGGAATGACCTGACTCAGGCTGGCAGTGTCTGAACTGACTTCACGTGTGGCAAGTTCAAAGGGCATCAGAACCTTGCACAACGTTGAAATCATTCTCCACTGCGCTTGAGACAGGTGCATTCCACCTCCTATATCGTGCTCAATTGTATAGGCTTGAATGGCCTTTTGCTGCTCCTCCAACCTCTGAAGCATATAGAGGGTTGAATTCCACCTCGTTACCACTTCTTGCTTCAGATGATGGCAGGGCAGGTTCAGTAGTTTTTGGTGGTGCTCCAGTCTTCTGTACGTGGTGCCTGTACGCCGAAAGTGTCCCGCAATTTTTCTGGCCACCGACAGCATCTCTTGCACGCCCCTGTCGTTTTTTAAATAATTCTGCACCACCAAATTCAAGGTATGTGCAAAACATGGGACGTGCTGGAATTTGCCCATATTTAATGCACACACAATATTGCTGGCGTTGTCCGATGCCACAAATCCACAGGAGAGTCCAATTGGGGTAAGCCATTCCGCGATGATCTTCCTCAGTTGCCGTAAGAGGTTTTCAGCTGTGTGCGTATTCTGGAAACCGGTGATACAAAGCGTAGCCTGCCTAGGAAAGAGTTGGCGTTTGCGAGATGCTGCTACTGGTGCCGCCGATGCTGTTCTTGCGGCGGGAGTCCATACATCTACCCAGTGGGCTGTCACAGTCATATAGTCCTGACCCTGCCCTGCTCCACTTGTCCACATGTCCGTGGTTAAGTGGACATTGGGTACAACTGCATTTTTTAGGACACTGGTGAGTCTTTTTCTGAGGTCCGTGTACATTCTCGGTATCGCCTGCCTAGAGAAGTGGAACCTAGATGGTATTTGGTAACGGGGGCACACTGCCTCAATAAATTGTCTAGTTCCCTGTGAACTAACGGCGGATACCGGACACACGTCTAACACCAACATAGTTGTCAAGGCCTCAGTTATCCGCTTTGCAGCAGGATGACTGCTGTGATATTTCATCTTCCTCGCAAAGGACTGTTGAACAGTCAATTGCTTACTGGAAGTAGTACAAGTGGGCTTACGACTTCCCCTCTGGGATGACCATCGACTCCCAGCAGCAACAACAGCAGCGCCAGCAGCAGTAGGCGTTACACGCAAGGATGCATCGGAGGAATCCCAGGCAGGAGAGGACTCGTCAGAATTGCCAGTGACATTGCCTGCAGGACTATTGGCATTCCTGGGGAAGGAGGAAATTGACACTGAGGGAGTTGGTGGGGTGGTTTGCGTGAGCTTGGTTACAAGAGGAAGGGATTTACTGGTCAGTGGACTGCTTCCGCTGTCACCCAAAGTTTTTGAACTTGTCACTGACTTATTATGAATGCGCTGCAGGTGACGTATAAGGGAGGATGTTCCGAGGTGGTTAACGTCCTTACCCCTACTTATTACAGCTTGACAAAGGGAACACACGGCTTGACACCTGTTGTCCGCATTTCTGTTGAAATAGTTCCACACCGAAGAGCTGATTTTTTTGGTATTTTCACCAGGCATGTCAACGGCCATATTCCTCCCACGGACAACAGGTGTCTCCCCGGGTGCCTGACTTAAACAAACCACCTCACCATCAGAATCCTCCTGGTCAATTTCCTCCCCAGCGCCAGCAACACCCATATCCTCCTCATCCTGGTGTACTTCAACACTGACATCTTCAATCTGACTATCAGGAACTGGACTGCGGGTGCTCCTTCCAGCACTTGCAGGGGGCGTGCAAATGGTGGAAGGCGCATGCTCTTCACGTCCAGTGTTGGGAAGGTCAGGCATCGCAACCGACACAATTGGACTCTCCTTGTGGATTTGGGATTTCGAAGAACGCACAGTTCTTTGCGGTGCTACTGCTTTTGCCAGCTTGAGTCTTTTCATTTTTCTAGCGAGAGGCTGAGTGCCTCCATCCTCATGTGAAGCTGAACCACTAGCCATGAACATAGGCCAGGGCCTCAGCCGTTCCTTGCCACTCCGTGTGGTAAATGGCATATTGGCAAGTTTACGCTTCTCCTCCGACAATTTTATTTTAGGTTTTGGAGTCCTTTTTTTACTGATATTTGGTGTTTTGGATTTGACATGCTCTGTACTATGACATTGGGCATCGGCCTTGGCAGACGACGTTGCTGGCATTTCATCGTCTCGGCCATGACTAGTGGCAGCAGCTTCAGCACGAGGTGGAAGTGGATCTTGATCTTTCCCTAATTTTGGAACCTCAACATTTTTGTTCTCCATATTTTAATAGGCACAACTAAAAGGCACCTCAGGTAAACAATGGAGATGGATGGATACTAGTATACAATTATGGACGGACTGCCGAGTGCCGACACAGAGGTAGCTACAGCCGTGAACTACCGTACTGTGTCTGCTGCTAATATAGACTGGTTGATAAAGAGATGTAGTAGTATGTATGTATGAAGAAGAAAGAAAAAAAAACCACGGGTAGGTGGTATACAATTATGGACGGACTGCCGAGTGCCGACACAGAGGTAGCCACAGCCGTGAACTACCGTACTGTACTGTGTCTGCTGCTAATATAGACTGGTTGATAAAGAGATGTCGTAGTATGTATGTATGAAGAAGAAAGAAAAAAAAACCACGGTTAGGTGGTATACAATTATGGACGGACTGCCGAGTGCCGACACAGAGGTAGCCACAGCCGTGAACTACCGTACTGTACTGTGTCTGCTGCTAATATAGACTGGTTGATAAAGAGATGTCGTAGTATGTATGTATAAAGAAGAAAGAAAAAAAAACCACGGTTAGGTGGTATACAATTATGGACGGACTGCCGAGTGCCGACACAGAGGTAGCCACAGCCGTGAACTACCGTACTGTACTGTGTCTGCTGCTAATATAGACTGGTTGATAAAGAGATGTCGTAGTATGTATGTATGAAGAAGAAAGAAAAAAAAACCACGGTTAGGTGGTATACAATTATGGACGGACTGCCGAGTGCCGACACAGAGGTAGCCACAGCCGTGAACTACCGTACTGTACTGTGTCTGCTGCTAATATAGACTGGTTGATAAAGAGATGTCGTAGTATGTATGTATAAAGAAGAAAGAAAAAAAAACCACGGTTAGGTGGTATACAATTATGGACGGACTGCCGAGTGCCGACACAGAGGTAGCCACAGCCGTGAACTACCGTACTGTACTGTGTCTGCTGCTAATATAGACTGGTTGATAAAGAGATGTAGTAGTATGTATGTATAAAGAAGAAAGAAAAAAAAACCACGGGTAGGTGGTATACAATTATGGATGGACTGCCGAGTGCCGACACAGAGGTAGCTACAGCCGTGAACTACCGTACTGTGTCTGCTGCGACTGGATGATAAATAATGATATAAAAAATATATATATATCACTACTGCAGCCGGACAGGTATATATATTATATAATGACGGACCTGCTGGACACTGTCTGTCAGCAGAATGAGTTTTTTATAGAATAAAACAAAAAACACCACACAAGTGAAGTCACACGACGAGTGTTTAACTTTTTCAGGCAATCACAATATAGTATACTACTAACTATACTGGTGGTCAGTGTGGTCAGGTCACTGGTCAGTCACACTGGCAGTGGCACTCCTGCAGCAAAAGTGTGCACTGTTTAATTTTAATATAATATGTACTCCTGGCTCCTGCTATAACCTATAACTGGCACTGCAGTGCTCCCCAGTCTCCCCCACAATTATAAGCTGTGTGAGCTGAGCACAGTCAGATATATAATATATACATAGATGATGCAGCACACTGGGCTGAGCAGTGCACACAGATATGGTATGTGACTGTCTTGTACTCCTGGCTCCTGCTATAACCTATAACTGGCACTGCAGTGCTCCCCAGTCCCCCCCACAATTATAAGCTGTGTGAGCTGAGCACAGTCAGATATATAATATATACATAGATGATGCAGGCATGCAGCACACTGGGCTGAGCAGTGCACACAGATATGGTATGTGACTGAGTCACTGTGTGTACCGTTTTTTTCAGGCAGAGAACGGATATATTAAATAAAACAACTGCACTGCTGGTGGTCACTGTGGTCAGTCACTAAACTCTGCACTCTCTTCTACAGTATCAGCCTCAGGTCAATCTCTCTCTCTCTCTCCTAATCTAAATGGAGAGGACGCCAGCCACGTCCTCTCCCTATCAATCTCAATGCACGTGTGAAAATGGCGGCGACGCGCGGCTCCTTATATAGAATCCGAGTCTCGCGAGAATCCGACAGCGTCATGATGACGTTCGGGCGCGCTCGGGTTAACCGAGCAAGGCGGGAAGATCCGAGTCGCTCGGACCCGTGAAAAAAAACATGAAGTTCGTGCGGGTTCGGATTCAGAGAAACCGAACCCGCTCATCTCTAATTGTAATGTCACAGAGATACTCTTTTGCTGCCTGCAGCTGAATGCATTGTGATGTCACAGCGGTACTGTCCAACTGACTGCATTGTGATGTCATAGAGTTACTGTCTCGGTGCCTGCAGCTGAATGCATTTTGATATCACAGTAGTACTATCTAGCTGCCTGCAGCTGAATGCATTGTGATGTTACAGAGGTACTGTCTAACTAACTGCAGCTGAATGCATTATAATGTCACAGAGGTACTGTTTAGTTCCATACAACTGAAATATTGTGATGTCACAGCGGTACTGTCTAGCTGCCTGCAGCTGAATGCATTGTGATGTCACAGATGTACTGTCTAACTGTCTTCTGCTGAATGGATTGTGATGTCACAGAGGTACTGTTTAGCTGCTACAGCTGATTGCATTGTGAGGTCACAGACGTACTGTCCAGCTGTCTGCAGCTGAATGCATTGTTAGGTCATAAAGTTACTGTCTAGGTGCCTGCAGCTGAATGCATTGTGATGTCACAGTTGCACTGTCTAGGTGCCTGCAGATGAATTAATTGTGATGTCAGATAGGTAAAGTCTAACTGTCTGCAGCTGAATGCATTGTGATGTTACAGATGTACCGACTAGCTGCCTGCAACTGAATGCATTGTAATATCACAGTGGTAGTCACTGTCTGTAGCTGAATGCACTGTGATGTCACAGAGGTGCTGTCTAGCTGCCTGCAACTGAATGCATTTGAATGTCACAGAGGTAAGGTCTAACTGCCTGCGGCTGCATGCATTATGATGTTCCAACGATTCTGTTTTGCTGCCTGCAGCTGAATGAATTGTATTCTCACAGAGGTACTGTCTTGCTGCCTGCAGATGAATGCATTGTGATGACACAGTGGCACTGTCTACTTATCTGCAGCTGATTGCATTGTGATGTCACAGAGGTACTGTCTAGCTGCCTGCAGATGAATGCATTGTGATGTCACAGAGGTGCTGTCTAGCTGCCTGTGGCTGTATGCATTGTGATGTCACAGTAGTCCTGGCTAGCTGCCTGCTGCTGAATACATTGTGATGTCACAGATGTATTGTCTAGCTGCCTGCAGCTGAATGCATTGTGATGTCACAGTGGTACTGTCCAACTGACTGCATTGTGATGTCATAGAGTTACTGTCTAGATGCCTGCAGCTGAATGCATTTCGATATCACAGTGGTACTATCTAGCTGCCTGCAGCTGAATGCATTGTGATGTTACAGAGGTACTGTCTAACTAACTGCAGCTGAATGAATTATAATGTCACAGAGGTACTGTTTATCTGCCTGCAGATAAATGGATTGTTAAATCACAGAGGTACTGTTTAGCTCCATGCAACTGCAATATTGTGATGTCACAGCGGTACTGTCTAGCTGCCTGCAGCTGAATGCATTGTGATGTCACAGATGTACTGTCTAACTGTATTCAGCTGAATGGATTCTGATGTCACAGAGGTACTGTTTAGCTGCTACAGCTGATTGCATTGTGAGGTCATAGATGCACTGTCCAGCTGTCTGCAGCTGAATGCATTGTTATGTCATAAAGTTACTGTCTAGGTGCCTGCAGCTGAATGCATTGTGATGTCACAGTGGTATTGTCAAGCTGCCTGCAGATGAATTCATTGTGATGTCAGATAGGTAAAGTCTAACTGCCTGCAGCTGAATGCATTGTGATGTCAAAGAGATACTGTCTAGCTGCCTGCAGATGAATGCATTGTGATGTCACAGAGGTGCTTTCTAGCTGCCTGTGGCTGTATGCATTGTGATGTCACAGTAGACCTGGCTAGCTGCCTGCTGCTGAATACATTGTGATGTCACAGATGTATTGTCTAGCTGCCTGTGGCTGTATACATTGTGATGTCACAGTGGTACGGTTTAACTGACTGCAGATAAATGCAATGTGAGGTCACAGATGTACTGTTTAGCTCCCTGCAACTGAATGCATTGTGATGTCACAGCGGTCCTGACTAGCTGCCTACAGCTGAATGCATTGTGATGTCACAGAGATACTTTCTAACTAACTGCAGCTGAATGCATTGTAATGTCACAGAGATACTGTTTTGCTGCCTGTAGCTGAATGCATTGTGAGGCCACAGTGGTTCTATCTAGCTGCCTGCAGCTGAATGCATTGTGATGTCATAGAGGTACTGTTTAGCTGCCTGCAGATAAATGGATTGTTAAACCACAGAGGTAATGATTAGCTCCATGCAGCTGAATGCTTTGTGATGTCACAGTGATACTGTCTAGCTGCCTGCAACTGAATGTATTATGTCATAGAGTTACTGTCTAGGTGACTGCTGTTAAATGCATTTTGATGTGGACAGTGGTACTGTCTAACTAACTGCAGCTGAATGCATTGTAACGTCACAGAGAAATTATTTTTCTGCCTGCAGCTGAATGCATTGTGATGTCACAGAGGTGCTGTCTAGCTGCTTGCGGCTAAATGCATTTTTATGTCACAGTGGCACTGTCTAGCTGCATGCAGCTGAATGCATTGTGATGTTACAGATGTACCGACTAGCTGCCTGCAACTGAATGCATTGTAATATCACAGTGGTAGTCACTGTCTGTAGCTGAATGCACTGTGATGTCACAGAGGTACTGTCTAGCTGCCTGCAGTTTAATGCATTGTGATGTCACAGAGGTGCTGTCTAGCTGCCTGCAGCTGAATGCATTTGAATGTTACTGAGGTAAGGTCTAACTGCCTGCGGCTGAATGCATTATGATGTTCCAAAGATACTGTTTTGCTGCCTGCAGCTGAATGAATTGTATTCTTACAGAGGTGCTGTCTAGCTTCCTATAGCTGAGTGCATTGTGATGACACAGTGGTACTGTCTACTTATCTGCAGCTGAATGCATTGTGATGTCACAGAGGTACTGTCTAGCTGCCTGCAGATGAATGCATTGTTATGTCACAGAGGTGCTGTCTAGCTGCCTGTGGCTGTATGCATTGTGATGTGACAGCGGTACTGTCTAGCTGCCTGTAGCTGAATGCATTGTGATGTCACAGACGTACTGTTTAACTAACTGCAGCTGAATGCATTGTGAAGTCACAGAGGTACTGTTTAGCTCCCTGCAGCTGAATGCATTGTGATGTCACAGTAGTACTGTCTAGCTACCTGCAGCTGAAAACACTGTGATGTCACAGAGGAACTGTATAACTGTCTGCAGCTGTATTCATTGTGATGTCACAGAGGTACTGTTTAGCTGACTGCAGTTTAATGCACTGTGATGTCACAGAGATACTTTCTAACTAACTGCAGCTGAATGCATTGTAATGTCACAGAGATACTGTTTTGCTGCCTGCAGCTGAATGCATTGTGATGTCACAATGGTACCGTCCAGCTGAATGCAGCTAAAAGCATTGTTATTTCATAGAGTTACTGTCTAGGTGCCTGCTGCTGAATTCATTTTGATGTCCCAATGGTACTGTCTAACTGCAGATGAATGCATTGTAATGTCAGAGAGATACTCTTTTGCTGCCTGCAGCTGAATGCATTGTGATGTCACAGAGGTACTGTCTAGCTGCCTGCAGATGAATGCATTGTGATGTCACAGAGGTGCTGTCTAGCTGCCTGTGGCTGTATGCATTGTGATGTCACAGCGGTACTGTCTAGCTGCCTGTAGCTGAATGCATTGTGATGTCACAGACGTACTGTTTAACTAACTGCAGATGAATGCATTGTAATGTCACAGAGATACTCTTTTGCTGCCTGCAGCTGAATGCATTGTGATGTCACAGTGGTACTGTCCAACTGACTGCATTGTGATGTCATAGAATTAGTGTCTAGGTGCCTGTAGCTGAATACATTTCGATATCACAGTAGTACTATCTAGCTGCCTGCAACTGAATGCATTGTGATGTTACAGAGGTACTGTCTAACTAACTGCAGCTGAATGCATTATAATGTCACAGAGGTACTGTTTATCTGCCTGCAGATAAATGGATTGTTAAATCACAGAGGTACTGTTTAGCTCCATGCAACTGAAATATTGTGATGTCACAGCGGTACCGTCTAGCTGCCTGCAGCTGAATGCATTGTGATGTCACAGATGTACTGTCTAACTGTCTTCAGCTGAATGGATTCTGATGTCACAGAGGTACTGTTTAGCTGCTACAGCTGATTGCATTGTGTGGTCACAGACGTACTGTCCAGCTGTCTGCAGCTGAATGCATTGTTATGTCATAAAGTTACTGTCTAGGTGCTGTCAAAGTCGAAAAATATCGTTATTCTCATGCCTTGTACTAACCCCATGCGCTTGCCCGCTGCACGTGCACATTCTCTCCCGTGCGTGCGCATATTCGCAGTTGCGTGACGGCGCCTCCACGGACATGCGCTCAAGCGCGTGGTATGTGCATTTACGGTAGGGTTTGTGTGCGTCTGGCGGGCGACTCAATTGTCACATAGTTAATCCAAATAGTGCATTTTGTAGGTTATGGTCTCCTTAATAATATCAGTAAGTTTGTTTAGTGTAGCTGGTTTATGGACAGAGAAATCCCTCTTTACATGATACGAAGGGTCAGACAGGTTTTGAGCAGTGGTGTTTGGTATGCAACGGTAGAGTATTTTATTAGAAACAATCCGGTGCTGGTTAGGTAGAGATTAATTGCTCCTGCGTATAGTTATGTCTATAAATAGTTTCTGGACATTTACTATATTTGCGGTTCATTGTCCATGTGGTGGGAATCCTGAGATTCCCTCCCACCTGAGCAGTCTGGAATAGTCACAGCCCACCTGTTCAAACAAACCTATGACCTTTTGTTGTAATGTGAAGACAGATTCCTGTGTCCAATGAACAATGAGATATAGGTCCCTTTGTAGTGTACTGTATGCAGTACCCAGTACCCAGTTTGGGCCAGTTTAGTCTACTCTCCACAAAAGGTTTTCATCACTGACTAACTATGGAGCTGGTGACCAGGACTGTGCAGCGATCATTCCCCAGTGTCTAAGTTTTTCTCTGTAACCAACTTGTTCTCTGTTTGTATTTGCCATACTCTCTCTCTCTCTGTTATTGTTAAACTGTTGTATATTGTATATGTGTAGTTATCATGTTTAGGTATTGATGTTAGTCTGTAGTGTATAAGATGTTAACTGTATTTTTCCCTTTTTGCATAACTAAATCTCGTTAGTAAAGGTTTTGGAACCTTAGCAAGGTATTGTGTGTTTATTACATTGCTGAGGGTATTTGGAGCGTCTCAATCGCTCAAGCAGCTTTTATATTAACAAGGTTAAGAAGGTCTATAAGCAGTACATTATTACAGTGTTACAGTACCAAGGTATACAGTGTGAACATATTCTGTGTTTAAAGTTTATAAAGGTTGCTGTCTGTGTGTACGCTCGCTGTGTGTATTCCATACACCCAGCGTAGCGTTTGTACGTAATTTGCGTACCACGTGCGAGGCCTTCATACGCAAATAGCGTACGGAGGGCGTAGCACGTGCACGTGGTTTAGCGGCCATTACGGCTACACGGTATTAGTATATAGCTAATGTTAAAAGGTAGATAACGGACTCTATCAATTGGGGGCTCAAGTCCGGTCCACCTCATATCCGCAGTCAGGCGAAAACGCGCAGACTTTATCGATCAGCAAAGGGAGGAAAGGTAGTATCTTGTAGTGCTGATCAGATGAGAGTCTGCGTCTGATTCTTTTGGTTTGTAGGGATGCTGGTGGAATCCGAAGAAGGTAGGAACATTAAGCTATTGTCTTTTTAAATCTGTTTTTTATTTCTATTTGGTGCCAACTGCACACGCAGATTGGATTGCTTGTCTGTTTAAATAGGTTTAAAAGTATTTTTGGTCGCTCTGCATGGCTTGATAGTTTTATTTTTAGCTCAGGCCCAGAATAACTTAAGGGGCTGGAATGATGATTTTCTTTGTGACAAAAGAAGCCGCATGGTCTGTCCTCCATTTTGTGTAAACCTCATGGATGTGGAAGGGGGAGGAGCAGCGGCCATTTTGGGAAGGTAAAAAAAAAATTTCTCTCTGAATGGCTGATTTTCAGTTGACTCGGGAAATAATCAGCCATCCATTGTCAAAATAATAATAATCATCATTTAATGAGTTTTTAATGCATTTATTTAATCCATATCATAGTCAATCATAAGTGGTTCAGATAGAGTTTAATATAAGTTAATAGTAAAATGAATATTTGATTTAGGAAATACACAAATAAAACAAAGTTGTGTTTTTTTTTTCTTTTTTCCTCCCTTCAAGAGCCTGTTTAACTCTGCTACTTGTGAGATGGGCCATTGAAATGCAAATGAACCTGTGTAACTGGGTTTTGTTTTTGTTTTTTCTCCCAGCAGTGAAAGAAATCGCCTTCACAGATGGTTAAAAAGCACATTTATATGCAAATTAGAAGCACTGAATAGGGTCTCATAGATGTAATATCTATATGTGCGTGCTTACATTAATGTATGTCATTAGATTAATTTAGAATTGCATTTTCACCTGTGTATTTTCACATATCTCACTTTCCTGTTTGCCATTTATCATTGATAACGTGCTGAGAAAGATTTGTTGCTATTGGTAGTTAAAAGTAAAAATAATACGTAAAGGAGTAATTTGTAAAACACGCACATGGCTTTGCCTAAAGATACAAGGAAAGATCTGTGTGGTGCTCGGTAGATGATTACAGTTAAAGATCATTTACATTGATATAAACGTGTTAGTTGTATTTTTGTGGACGTGTCTGGCCTGTGTACAAGTGTCCCTAACAAAGGGCGGGACAAGCGTACGCGACGCAAGGGCTTACACACGTAGCGTATATTACGCAACGGAGCGTATGGGTACGCCCACATAATACAAATCACACGATAGTATTGTTTTAGTAGGCGATACGGAAGCAACGCGATAATAGCACAAATTGATTTCAGTTTCCAACATTTAGTTTAAATACCTTACTTTACTGTAATGCCTCTGGGGAGAGCTATCAGATTACGGGAAATTATTATTTTTTTTTCTGATCAGAAAACTATAGAATGATAGTGGGTTGAAAACGGTATGAGTGTATTGAACTCCTCTTGGTGAAGTCTTGGTGAAATCTTGGTGAAATCTTGGTGAAATCTTGGTGAAGTAAATCTTGGTGAAGTCTTGGTGAATCACGGTCTAGGTGAATACGTGATGAGCACGGTCTAGGTGAAAACGTGCGTGCACGGTCTTGGTGAACACGTGCGACGAAGTGTGATAATTTTCGTGGTATTACGCTCCGGCTGTTTTGGAGCACAGTAGGGAGACTCCAATGATCCTACCATTTATAGGCAACAAATGTCTATAAGTGGTACGATTGGACCGCACGGTTGTATGTGTGACCAATAACGCAACGTGATATGAGGTCGTATATTTAAATTGCCCTCATGCGTGTTGTAGGGAGCACATGCAAGCGTGATTTGTGTAAAATATAAAGGTAAGGAATTTTCGCTGGTAGGGCCTGCAACGATTACGTGGGTCTGCTAAAAGGGGCGGATTCGTTGTACTCGGAGCAGAAGAAGCTGGTGGAAGAGCTTGGAAAACTTCCACCGTAGACTTCTGTGTTTGGTGCATTTTAGGAAGTTTTTTTCTGTGTTAAAAAGGTCCACAATGGAAGCCAAGTGCACAACACAGGGACGTTTAGCAGTCAGGGTTCAGACTGAAGAGGCTTGCAGACCCCGTGGGTCTGCTCGGTTAGTAATGTGGGGGAAGTATGGTCCCCACACTGAGACCTTTTGTGATGAATGGACACGAATGACTGTGGGGGATAAAGCACCATTTCCTGGGATAGGTAGTTTTGACTCAGAGGTATTGCATAATTTAAGGCAAAGGATCTGTCTCATAAAATCCGGGAAGCAACGAATTAAACATTATGATTGTTTACAAATATGGCAACAGGAAGGTGAGATACAAAGGGAATTAGCTTACACAGCTGACTCTCACTTTGGTAAGAAAAATATGGCAACAAGAGAGAGAGTGGTTACAGAGAATGGCACACTGGGGTATGATAAACATGCACTTAGTAACTGTATAGATGATAAGAATAATTGTAACGAATGTAACAATTATAAAAGTAAAACTGTTAAATGTACAACTGTTAACCCATGCAAGTTGCACTCCATGTTAAACTTCCCTCAGGATTACAAGCAAGAAAGTGAGCCCAGCACGAGGTCGGCACCATTTCCAGCAGCCATCATACAAGACATCCAGGTGGACGCGACCAAATCGGTAAAGGCAGTAGTCAAACCCCCTTACGGAGGGTCAGGTGAGGTCGTGTCCACAGGTACGTACAGTGTTATATATCACGCACAAACAAATGTATCTCATATTGTAGAACCAACACAAGATGATGTTATAATTGAATGGAACATCAAAAGACACCTGGAGTCACAGGGCAGTAAGCAAATGACAATCAGTAGACAAGCCCTGACAACGAAGCCACACCAGCTTTAGCCCCAAACCCCTGTGAGAAATTCAAATGTGATAGTTTGTTATCATTGTCACAAAGAGGGACATTTTGCAAGAGATTGTAGATCAAGAAATATACAAAAGTCATATCAACCCCCTAGACAACGACATGACCATGATATCCAAAGAAACAGGGAAGCACAGGGAGGTAAGAAGCCTCAGATCCCTGTGGGTAAGTCAAAGGTGATAAGATGTTATAATTGCCAGAAGGAAGGTCATTTTGCACGAAGTTGTAGGTTTAAAGATCCACAAAAGGTATATCAACCCCCTAGACAAAAAAAACATGAGCAAAGTCATGATACACGAAATTGTAATCAGGGATCACATAAGAAGAATTTTGGGCCGCACCTGTAATATGCAGTCAGGAAAGTTGATCATTAGGCCTGGTAGTAAACCGGGTGTAGTACGGCTGACCGGCGGTCTCCTGACCGCCGGTCAGCTTACCGACGCCGGGATCCCGGCAGCATACCGACGCAGGGATCCCGGCGGGGAGGGGCGAGTGCAGCAAGCCCCTTGCGGGCTTGCTGCGCTCGCCACGCTGCGGGCTCGGTGGTAGAGTGGTTCTATTCCCACTCTATGGGTGTCGTGGACACCCACGAGTGGAAATAGTCCCTGTTGGTCGGCATGCCGACCATTGGGACAGTGACCCGTCGGGCTGGTGGAGGAGGTCATGTGACTGTCGGTCAGCTGACCGGCGGTCACATGAATACCACCCTAGTAAACCTGAGGTTACAGTTAATGATATTGGGAGGTCAGTTCCGTGTAGACACAGGAACGGCCGGGTAAACTTTGTAATTTATCTGTAAATGTTTCTTTCTCCCCATCTCTGACGTTCATCGGCAGAACTCAAACATCACATAGCTACTTGGTCTTTGCAGAAGTCTATCTAACCCCAGTGTGACCTACCGACATTGGTGTGTCCTGGCCAGGCACAAAAGGGTGGAGTGTGGAAATACTGGTGGGGGAGACTGCGCAAAGATACCAATGGATATGTTGGTGTGACAGCCTGATGGTGAACGGAAGATCTGACAATGTTTTTGTTTGTTGTTGTTTTATGTAACATATATATGAATTGTTCTCTCTCTCTTTTGTTTTTTTTTTTCTCATGTTTTCATGCTTTACAGATGGTATGTCACACATCAGTTAGACAAATGGTAATGCAAGATTTTTGCTCCTTACAGAAAGATCGCAGATTTGGAAGGAATATTGTATCACCAGAATGTTCGTTTGGAAGACTGAGAGACAGCACCTTTGAGATGACGACAGAGCAAGAAGAACAACAAGACTAGAAGACATCGTAACATTTTTCTTTCCCCTCAATTATTTTTTGTACCCCCATTACAAATTTCTCTTTCTCCTCCTGTAAGATGGACTCGCCCCAAGAGACTGCAGTCCGTGTTTTCCTGTTGACCCTGATGTTGACCAGAGCAGTCTGTTTCGGTGAGAGTTCCAGTGAGGTCGAGAAAGGATCTAGAATGGAATCTGATGACCAGGATGGAGGCGTAGATTTCCAAGAGCAACACAATCACCGAGTAAAGGCGAGTATCAGAAAACGATCTGGTAGCATTGACAATAGAAGGAATTGTGAAGGATTGTTAGCTGAAGAGAACTGCATCTGTAGGCATTGTGACAATATAGTTGAGGATGGGTGCATCAAGAAATGTCAGTCCAGTTTTAATATCCACATGGACCGGCATCCATTGAGTGACTATCACTCCTTAGTGGGTAAAGTGTTAAACCAGACAGACTGTTGGGTATGCTCTCAAGTACCTCAAGATCATAGCAAATCAGGACTAGTACCATTCCCTTTAACTGTAGGAGAGGTACTTGAGCTAAGTGGTGGGAGGCCGGTGGACAAGAGGTTTAATATCTCTAGTCCTCCTAGTTTGAAGCTCCACCAATATCACGTGGATAAGTCCTTAGTATGCTTTAACATTTCCAATCCCCGAAAGCCGGGAAATTGGGAAGTGTCATGGAGTAATCAAACCATGACATTTTCATATAGAGCCGATAGAATGCCCATAGACACAGAACTTATACGCCAGATAGCCGACAATGGAAGGTTTTTCCGGTATAGGTATACTCTAGGAAGTAGGACCATGCGAGTTGGAGAAGTATCACCAGGATACTGTGCACATATCGTACAACTTGATACGTGTACTAGACAGATGGGAGAGTTAGGGTTAGGAGATTTCACATGGAAAATTTGTAACATGGTAATGTCACACTCCGTCCCATATGTTCTCCCCGATGATTCATATTTCATATGTGGGAGAAAGGCGTATAGGTTCCTTGCCCCAAACTCAGAGGGATTGTGTTACATTGGAAAAGTACTGCCTGAAGTAATGACTGTATCCCATATAAAAATGAAAGACATTCACCGCAGTGCCCAAGCTCCTTATACTCACACTCATTACGAGCACGTCGTTAAACGGCACCTGATAGAAAGAACAGAGCATCCGGCCTCTGACCTGATCCATGAATCCACCGGGATTCAAGTCCTACTCGCGTTAGATATCACTCGTGCCGCCAGAGGAGTGTTAAACTATAGATATATATCTGCGCTAGCAAATTTGTTAGACAATATCACCGAAATGTATGACGACACATTCAGGTATACTGGGAGAGAGTTACAAGCCTACAAAACAGAACTGGTTCAGCATAGGATGATTCTCAATTACCTCACAGCTGTGACAGGCGGGTATTGTGTTACCCTAGCAACTCAATATGGAATAAAGTGCTGCACGTATATTACAAACAGCACTGAGGACCCGGCCGAGGTCATAGACCAAAAGATGGATGACATTTTACAATTGAAGTGGGAGTTCCGAAGGAAACTCAATCTCACACTCGCTGCTGTGGGTAATGAGCTGACCAGTTGGGTGTCATGGTTGAACCCACGAAATTGGTTCTCTGGTTTAGGAGAATGGGCCCAAGGTATTATAATGGACGTAGGGAAATTTCTCTTGTGTATTCTGGGAGTCGTCATATTGGTTGGCCTGATATTTAGATGCGTTCGGATTTTAACGAAGTGTAAAGGTAATACCAGAGTGATGAGTCTGAGGAGCGAGGACACTGTAATAACAACAACAAATTTGATTTATGACCCAACGATAGAGACAATGTTGTGATGAAAATGTGATTCCACGGTCCGTTTCTTTCACCCGTTTCTCCTTTGTTTTCCTCCAAGGTACAAAGACATCCGCTTGGAAGAAGAATTTGACAACCTCTTTTATACAGACCATTGATGAACTATGCCACAAACCCCCAATATCCCTAGTGACTTTAACTTTTACGAAAGCCCAATACTTTAGAGACTGTAATTTTATGGACAATGGAACAGCTTTTGCTCGCTATTTACAACAAAAGCACCGAGAGACATCAGACAACATGTACATCAAGACAAGACATCAGACAAGACCTCAATCGGCGACTGTTTATTTAAACTCACATAGTTTACTACTGCATTTATAACGATTGTTTCTTATCTTCATCTCTACAACCTCCAGGTAGTATCTCACATAGTCGACAGGTGATTCTCACATATTAGCATTCACATGTTCCCCCCCTTCATGTATCATCAACTAAATGTGCTCCCCCATTTGTTGCAACCAAAAGCCGAAAAGAGCTCGGTAGAGTTTGACAGTCCATCCACAGACCCTTGATACGGGATAAGAAGGATTCAAATGTATACTTCGCAATACCTCGAAGCTTGATTTAAAACACGTACGGCACGATGATACATGACCCCTCAAACATGGATTTCATACACACATGCTTTTACTATCTCACTAGGTCGTACTTTTCCCACCTTCTCCTCTCCTCCCCTTACCCAATCATAAAAAGGTATTTACATGATGACATATATTTTTCTGTTTTGTTTAGGAAGTGGCAGTTATTGGTGACTGCCAAAGGGTGGACTGTCAAAGTCGAAAAATATCGTTATTCTCATGCCTTGTACTAACCCCATGCGCTTGCCCGCTGCACGTGCACATTCTCTCCCGTGCGTGCGCATATTCGCAGTTGCGTGACGGCGCCTCCACGGACATGCTTCAAGCGCGTGGTATGTGCATTTACGGTAGGGTTTGTGTGCGTCTGGCGGGCGACTCAATTGTCACATAGTTAATCCAAATAGTGCATTTTGTAGGTTATGGTCTCCTTAATAATATCAGTAAGTTTGTTTAGTGTAGCTGGTTTATGGACAGAGAAATCCCTCTTTACATGATACGAAGGGTCAGACAGGTTTTGAGCAGTGGTGTTTGGTATGCAACGGTAGAGTATTTTATTAGAAACAATCCGGTGCTGGTTAGGTAGAGATTAATTGCTCCTGCGTATAGTTATGTCTATAAATAGTTTCTGGACATTTACTATATTTGCGGTTCATTGTCCATGTGGTGGGAATCCTGAGATTCCCTCCCACCTGAGCAGTCTGGAATAGTCACAGCCCACCTGTTCAAACAAACCTATGACCTTTTGTTGTAATGTGAAGACAGATTCCTGTGTCCAATGAACAATGAGATATAGGTCCCTTTGTAGTGTACTGTATGCAGTATATATAAGGAACAGCCAGTTTGGGCCAGTTTAGTCTACTCTCCACAAAAGGTTTTCATCACTGACTAACTATGGAGCTGGTGACCAGGACTGCGCAGTGATCATTCCCCAGTGTCTAAGTTTTTCTCTGTAACCAACTTGTTCTCTGTTTGTATTTGCCATACTCTCTCTCTCTCTGTTATTGTTAAACTGTTGTATATTGTATATGTGTAGTTATCATGTTTAGGTATTGATGTTAGTCTGTAGTGTATAAGATGTTAACTGTATTTTTCCCTTTTTGCATAACTAAATCTCGTTAGTAAAGGTTTTGGAACCTTAGCAAGGTATTGTGTGTTTATTACATTGCTGAGGGTATTTGGAGCATCTCAATCGCTCAAGCAGCTTTTATATTAACAAGGTTAAGAAGGTCTATAAGCAGTACATTATTACAGTGTTACAGTACCAAGGTATACAGTGTGAACATATTCTGTGTTTAAAGTTTGCTGTCTGTGTGTACGCTCGCTGTGTGTATTCCATACACCCAGCGTAGCGTGTGTACGTAATTTGCGTACCACGTGCGAGGCCTTCATACGCAAATAGCGTACGGAGGGCGTAGCACGTGCACGTGGTTTAGCGGCCATTACGGCTACACGGTATTAGTATATAGCTAATGTTAAAAGGTAGATAACTGACTCTATCAGTGCCTGCAGATGAATTCATTGTGATGTCAGATAGGTAAAGTCTAACTGTCTGCAGCTGAATGCATTGTGATGTTACAGAGGTACTGTCTAGCTGCCTGTAGATGAATGCATTGTGATGTCACAGAGGTGCTGTCTAGCTGCCTGCGGCTGTATGCATTGTGATGACACAGTAGTCCTGGCTAGCTGCCTGCTGCTGAATACACTGTGATGTCACAGAGGTACTGTCTGGCTGCCTGCAGTTGAATGCATTGTGATGTCAGAGAGGTAAGGTCTAACTGCCTGCGGCTGAATGCATTATGATGTTCCAAAGATACTGTTTTGCTGCCTGCAGCTGAATGAATTGTATTCTCACAGAGGTGCTGTCTAGCTTCCTGTAGCTGAGTGCATTGTGATCAGTGCCAGATTAAGGTCCTCAAGGGCCTGGAGCTGAAATTTCTGAAAGGCCTATTGCATGCCACTGCATGGGGTGTGACCAGCACCAATATACCGATATGGGGGCGTGACCACTGCTGTATATGTATTTTTATTTATATAGAGGCGCATATGTTAATCCAGGTGCCCTCACTCTATATCTGTGAGGGCACCAGGACAAGTAAGGATTTGTTGAGTGGAGTGGATATATACTGTATATATCGCCAAAGTATATAAAACAGAAAGAACAGGAGAGCAGTCACAGCATCTGTTGGGAGTTGTGCATATGTGACTTTAAGCAAATGTTGCTACAAAGCCCTTCCTGTGTGTACAAATGTGCATCCAGATGTGCCAGGACTGAGATACAGACTTTTGAGCATCTATATACACCACCATCAGTCACACCTTCAAAGCTTGCATCAAACCTACGGCAGATTTTCCATCTGAGTTTGGCCTCCAATGGGAATGATACAGAAAGAAAGATTACTCTGCGCTAAGTAACACTGTATTAAACAGAAGTGTGCAGTCTGTCATAAAGAGTAATTGACTCAGTAAGACTCCAATATACAGTATGTAAACAATTTATATTCGATCTGTTAAAAGTAACAAATATGACAAACATTTAGCATACAATTTGCAATAATTGTCTATTCTGTCTTAAGAGCAACAATTGATGTATCAGACAATATATATTTAAAACTAATTTGTTGGTTCTGTTAGGTGAATAATAATTTAAGAAACACTGGCGTCCAAGTGTCTGTTTATTTAAAAGGTCCCGCAATAAATAATCACAGTCTCGTGGTGAATAGCTTAAGTAGATTGCAGTATATAATTACCCACGTGCTGGTTCCTGAGACAAATTGTAGACAGGGTCCGTTTTGTAAAATAATGCACGTATGGAGGTATAACTTGCTCATATAGCTGTTCAATGCAATATAGAACTACTGCTCCATTATAAGCACAGCGCCGCTCCAGAAAAAAATGATAAATTGCTGGTCATATAACACTGTAGGCGGACCTCAAAGGGCTCTCTTCATGTAACGGATGTTAGACCTCACGGCGGAGACCAGTAGCATTCACCCGGTAAAGGCAGATGAAGTCCTGCGATATTGCAGTGCGCCTGCAGGGAGCAGTGAATGGTCTTTGATCAGTGGATAAGTGCCGGCTGGAATGCCCGGCGTGTAACGTACAGGGATGTGCTGTGGCTGTGGAGAGCCATGAGCGGACTCAATTAGCGGGTTACCACCAAACGGAAAACCAAACGTAGAAGGTGGGCGTCAACGCGTTTCGTCTCCTAGCAACTGGAGACTTCCTCAAGACAAATGCCTCCCCTCTCTTCAATCCAGAATTTATACTTGTCTAATGACTTCAATCACAGCAGCTGTGTCCATTTAATAAATACTGCTATTTAAGTTATATATAGATGGATTTCTCAAAAAAAAGATTTTATATATAAACATAGCTAATTAAAAAACAGAGTTCTTATATATTAAGTACATACTGAGTCAATCTGCATAAATTGTTCCACAATAAAGATATTAATTTAATTAGGACTAATCTGTCACATAATCAAACACAATGTTTACTTAAATAAACCCTCCTGAATTGTGTTATTACTTTATTGCTAAACATATACTTTATTAGAGGTAAAGACCTTTAGAGTCCTATACTATTTCACATCTAACACCGATTAATAATACACTAATAACATACAGTACTAATCGTTTTTTTATTTATTTCTAAAGGGTATTTTTCTCGATAAATTAAAGAAAAACCAAACAAGTTTGGTTGTTTATACATACAGTATACAATATATACTATATACTACACAGTATATATATATAAAAAGGCAGTGCTTCAGATCTAGTTGTTATTATTATTATTATTATTAGTAGTGCATCAGCCAGGCTGGCAGCTAGGACTGACAGCTCGCCTCAACTCAGGAGGACACTCAGCCAGCAGGCTCAGGCCACCTTCAGGGACACACACTGTTCCTGCTGCTTCCTTCTTGTGGCGGTGGTGGTGGGACAGCGCCTCTGTGCTACTCTGAAGTTGCTGCGTTTGCGGCGCAGCAGGGAGGCCAGACCAGTGAAGCCTTTCATTGCTGCACGCCGCCACCACTAGTATACAATTGATGCCGGAGGCGGGGATCCGCCAGTGCCGCGGGAGGAGTTGAAGGGGCGTCGCACTCTGGGGGTGGCGGAAAGGGAGGAGTGGTGACTCGTTTGGCTTGTGGCAGGATGCTGAAGACAAGAAAACATTTTTTTCTTGTCTACAGCAACGGCTCTGCATGCGTTGTGGGCCTATTTTAATGGGGGGCCTGGAGCTGCAGCTCCATCCGCCCCATTGTTAATCCGGCCCTGATTGTGATGACACAGTGGTACTGTCTACTTATTTGCAGCTGAATGCATTGTGATGTAGCAGAGGTTCTGTTTAGCTGCCTGCAGATAAATGGATTGTTAAATCACAGAGGTACTGTTTAGTTTCCTGCAGCTGAATGCATTGTGATGTCACAGCGGTACTGTCTAGGGATGTAGTACTGCTGACCGGCGGTCAGGAGACTGCCGGTCAGCTTACCGATGCCGGGATCCCGGCAGCATACCGACGCCGGGATCACGGCAGGGAGGGGCGAGTGCAGCAAGCCCCTTGCGGGCTCGGTGGCGACCTGCGGTCGCCTCTGGTTCTATTCCCACTCTATGGGTGTCGTGGACACCCACGAGTGGAAATAGTCCCTGTTGGTCGGCATGCCGACCATCGGGATAGTGAGCCGTCGGGCTGGTGGAGGAGGTCATGTGACTGTCGGACAGCTGACCGGCGGTCACATGAATACCACCCCTGTCTAGCTGCCTGCAGCTGAATGCATTGTGATGTCACAGACATACTGTTTAACTAACTGCAGCTGAATGCATTGTGAAGTCACAGAGGTACTGTTTAGCTCCCTGCAGCTGAATGCATTGTGATGTCACTGCCTAGCTGCCTGCAGCTGAAAACACTGTGATGTCACAGAGGTACTGTTTAGCTGACTGCAGTTGAATGCACTGTGATGTCACAGAGATACTTTCTAACTAACTGCAGCTGAATGCATTGTAATGTCACAGAGATACTGTTTTGCTACCTGCAGCTGAATGCATTGTGATGTCACAATGGTACTGTCCAGCTGACTGCAGCTAAAAGCATTGTTATTTCATAGAGTTACTGTCTAGGTGCCTGCAGCTGAATTCATTTTGATGTCCCAGTGGTACTGTCTAACTGCAGATGAATGCATTGTAATGTCACAGAGATACTCTTTTGCTGCCTGCAGCTGAATGCATTGTGATGTCACAGTGGTACTGTCCAGCTGACTGCATTGTGATGTCATAGAGTTACTGTCTAGGTGCCTGCAGCTGAATGCATTTCGATTTCACAGTGGTACTATCTAGCTGCCTGCAGCTGAATGCATTGTGATGTTACAGACAGGGCCGGTGCTAGGGTGTTCGGCGCCCTCCTGCAAACTATCAATTTTGCGCCTTTCTACAAATACAAATGTGACCGATCTCATCCTCAGAGCTATAACTAGACATTTTGGTCCCCCCCCCCACTCAAGATCCATAAATATAGGGTCATAAAAAAATTACATAAAATATAGGGGCGTAAAATAATTATGTCGCACAGTAGTCTCCATCATTCAAAATTACACCACACAGTAGTACCACTTATATACATTTCGCCAGATACAGCCCCCTTTTACATATTGCACCAGGTAAACATAGAAACATAGAATTTGTCAGCAGATAAGAACCATTTGGCCCATCTAGTCTGCCCCTTTTTTTTTTTTTTATATTATTTTTATCTCTAACCTTATTTGATCCTTATTTCTTTGTAAGGATATCCTTATGTCTATCCCATGCATGTTAAAATTGCTCTACTGTCTTAGCCTCTACCACCTCTGATGGGAGGCTATTCCACTTGTCCACTACCCTTTCTGTGAAATAATTTTTCCGCAAATTTCCCCTGAACCTCCCCCCCTCCAGTCTCAGTGCATGTCCTCGTGTCCTATTGCTTCTCTTCATTTGGAGAATGTTTCCCTCCTGGACTTTGTTAAAACCCTTGATATATTTGAAAGTTTCTATCATGTCCCCTCCTTTCCCTTCTCTGCTCCAAACTATACATATTGAGATTTCTTAGTCTTTCTGGGTATGTTTTGTGATGTAGGCCATGCACCATTTTAGTTGCCCTCCTTTGTACAGTTTCTAATGTATTAATATCCTTTTGAAGATATGGCCTCCAGAACTGAATACAGTATTCTAGATGAGGCCGTACCAATGACCTATACAGTGGCATTATTACTTCTTTCTTTCTGCTGCTGATTCCTCTCCCAATGCAGCCAAGCATCTGACGTAGAGCCAGTCACACATTATTTCAGGTAGAGCACCCTTTTACACTTTGCGCCAGGTAGAGCACCCATTTACACATGCCACTTCCCCCGGCAGGGGGAAGCGCCAAAAATATAGGGGCCACAGAATAGTACCAATTCACATTACACCGCACAGTAGTGTTCGCTAGTCACATTACACCGCACAGTAGTGTTCGCTAGTCACATTACACCTCATAGCAGTGTCCATTAGTCACATTACACCGCACAGTAGTGTTCGCTAGTCACATTACACAGCACAGCAGTGTTCGCTAGTCACATTACACCTCATAGTGGTTTCCATTAGTCACATTACACCGCACAGTAGTGTTTGCTAGTCACATTACACCGCACAGTAGTGTTCGCTAGTCACATTACACCGCACAGTAGTGTCCGTTAGTCACATTACACAGCACAGTAGTGTCCGTCAGTCACATTACACAGCACAGTAGTGTCCATCAGTCACATTACACCGCACAGTAGGGTCTGTCAGTCACATTACACAGCACAGTAGTGTCCATCAGTCACATTGCACCGCACAGTAGTGTCCGTCAGTCACATTACACAGCACAGTAGTGTCCGTCAGTCACATTGTGGAGATGTGTCCTGTTTTACAGGACACATTCCACCTGCGGGAGGGCGTCTCTGACAGCGCTGGACAGCTTGTCTGTCCCTAGCGCCTGTCAGTGTGCAGGAGCGGCGGGTGTCCGGTGCAGGGATTACCCTTTTCCCTGCACCGGACCGGAGGATGCGGAGTAGTTTAAATGTTGGCGCCCTCCGGGAGCCAATGGCGGCTCCCGGAGCGGCGGCCAATCAGAGAGGGGCGCGGCGAGCCAATCGGCGCTCACCGCGTCATAGGCCCCGCCCCGGCGTCTGACGTCAGACGCCGGGCGGGAGCCGAAGAGGGGAGGCGCTGTTAGGTTCCTGGTGCTCAGAACAAGGGAGATGTTATGAAGCGAGTCCAGAGCACCAGGACGTAATGCTGGGAAAGGGGAATGGAAAGGGAATAGCCCCTGGCGCCCTAACTCCGTTGTCTCGCCCGTGTGGTCAGAAATCCCCTGCGAGACTATGGTTGCTTGAGCCCATGGCAGCCGCGTTTGAAGGGCGGATTATGTCTGCCCAACTCCGATGCCCCCTCAGGTCTTAATGGGAGACAAAGGGAAATCCGAGACAGGGTGATAACAAGGGGCCCTCTGACTAAACAACCAGGCCAGGGGCTACAAGCTAACTGACTAAACCTGAGGTATGTGCGGTAACCCGCCAGGAAAAAGGACAACCAAAATCCACTAGTCCGTACTCCTACCCAGCACCGCTGGATACCAGAGTGGATCTGTGGGAGCGGAATCCTCCGCAAAAGCTCCGGAACACAAATAATAAAAGATAAATAATTAAGCGGCCCAAGCCGCAACACACGGCTACGCCGTGACTCACGAACACCACTGGATGTTCAAAGGTGCTCAGTCAGGACTCCAGGAACAGATGACGACTTCCGAGTACAGGACAACTGAGAACAGGAACGACCGGATACAGCAGGACTGGAAACACTTTCAGCAAACAGATTCAGCATTCAGGAAGCTCAGGAACTAGCAGGAACCAAGCTCAGAACTCAAGCAGACTGAAAACCCAGAAATATCACCAGCATCTGCGAACTGCAATCAGCCAGCATATAACAGAGAGGCCTAATTAATAATCCAGTGCAGCTGGCCTATTGCAGGACTCCAAGCTGACAAGATGCAATTAGCAGCCAGATGAGGCTGAACACATGGGAACAAGCTGCAATTGCACAGACTCACCAGCGGCAGCAGACAAGAGTAATCTAAAACAGAGCAATGGGAAATCCTGGCATGCAAGACAACTAAATAAACATAAAATAGAAATGAACCACTACCTGTGGTTCATAACAGTATCCCCTCCTTAAGGGTGAGCTCCGAGCACCCCATGACACCCACGGGGAACATAAACAGAAGTATAACATAAAATACATAACAAAAATGCAAAACAGGAATGAGCCACAGCCGTGGCTCATAACATTACCCCCCCCTTGAGGAGGGGTCAAAAGACCCCAAAATTCAGACTATCCAGAACAAGGGATACAAAAAAAAACAAAAACCTGACACACTGGTCTAACAGACAAGAAAACAAAAACAAGCTGTAGCAACAACTTGTAACAGTGCCCTCCCCCTAACGGTGGCCACAGGACACAAGACAAGGAGAAAAAAAAAATCTCTTTTTTTTTTTTTTTAAATCAAGGCAAGAGTCAAAAAATTATTTCTTTTTCTTCTTCTTCTTTTTACAAAGCTCTTTAGGTCTGACCAAGGTAATTCCCCAAACATTGTCTGAACTGATGGTACCACCCAGCAAGGCTGCGTTCAAATCAGAGACAGGTTTCTTACCCTTGGGAGCTGAACTTTCTGGTAAAGTACTATTATTAGAAGAAGAAGAAGTCAAAAAAGCACATCCTGCAGTCAAAACATCGGGCTGGGACTCTTGTGCAGAGTTTACAGTATTTGGTGGACTCTCAGCAGACAAGACGGGTGACTTAGAGGAACCTGAACCAATTTCTTTGGAACCGTATCTTTTAACAATTGCATCACAGAATGCTAGGGGATCCTGAAGAATGGGATCTTCAGCTTTCATTAGGCTGGTTGCCCACTCAGAAGGCTCTCCTCTAAAAGAATAAATCAGATAGAGCCCAAGGTTTTCTGAAGTGATGCCCAGAAATGGTCTAGACAACATAATAGTGTAATAGTGTTTGAAAAGCGCCAGAAATTGGGCGAAGTCCCCATCAAAGGTTATGGATGTTGAGATATCAGAGTCAGGATCTGTTTCCTTCTCATCTGACTGACTGGAGTGCTTTGCTAGGACCTGGTCACTATTGACCTTACTCGAGGCTGAGACTCTCTGAACCCCACCCGGGGCAGTGACTTTCTGAACCCCACCCGGTGCAGTGACTTTCTGAACCCCACCCAGGGCAGTGACTTTCTGAACCCCACCCGGGGCAGTGACTTTCTGAACCCCACCCGGGGCAGTGACTTCCGGGGACCCCGCTGGGGCAGTGGCCTCCGGGGACCCCGCTGGGGCAGTGGCCTCCGGGGACCCCGCTGGGGCAGTGGCCTCCGGGAACCCCGCTGGGGCAGTGGCCTCCGAGAACCCCGCTGGGACAGTGGCGTCCGGGAACCCTGCTGCGGCAGTGGCCTCCGAGAACCCCGCTGGGGCAGTGGCCTCCGAGAACCCCGCTGGGGCCAGCACCTCGGATTCTTTTACTGGGACCGGGCCGTTGGCCTCCCTGACTGGGATCGGGCCATCGGCCTCCCTCTCTGAGTCGATAATTATCGAAAGTTCTCCCGGGACTATGACTTCCGGGACTTTTGCTGAAGCAATAACGTTCAGATCCTCCACTAATGCTATGCTTCTTAAGTTCTTTCCTGGGGAAGCGACTTCTAGACCCTTCTTTGGGGCTGCGTCTCTCAAGACCCCACTTGGGGATATTACTTCAAAGATCCCTTTTGGGGTTTTGCTTCTCGAGTTCCCCTCAAGAACTATGGTTTTAGAGACCCTTTCTAGGGTTGCGCTTTTCAAGTCCCTACCTGGGGTAACAGCTTCTGAGACCCTTCCGATATGGACACCTGAACTATAATATTTGATGTCCCTCTATAAGCTAGGGCATCAGGTACCGCTCCAGCACTCTGGGCATCGGGTACCGCTCCAGCACTCTGGGCATCGGGTACCGCTCCAGCACTCTGGGCATCGGGTACCGCTCCAGCACTCTGGGCATCGGGTACCGCTCCAGCACTCTGGGCATCGGGTACCGCTCCAGCACTCTGGGCATCGGGTACCGCTCCAGCACTCTGGGCATCGGGTACCGCTCCAGCACTCTGGGCATCGGGTACCGCTCCAGGACCCTGGGCTACGGGCACCACTCCAGGACCCTGGGCTACGGGCACCACTCCAGGACCCTGGGCTACGGGCACCACTCCAGGACCCTGGGCTACGGGCACCACTCCAGGACCCTGGGCTACGGGCACCACTCCAGGACCCTGGGCTACGGGCACCACTCCAGGACCCTGGGCTACGGGCACCACTCCAGGACCCTGGGCTACAGGCAACACTCCAGGACCCTGGGCTACGGGCACCACTCCAGGAACCTGGGCATCAGGCACCACTCCAGGAACCTGGGCATCAGGCACCACTCCAGGAACCTGGGCATCAGGCACCACTCCAGGAACCTGGGCATCAGGCACCACTCCAGGAACCTGGGCATCAGGCATCACTCCAGGGACTTGCAACTCTGCTTCCACAGGAACCTCAAGAGAGGAGAGAAACATTCTCTTTTGATTCCTGAATCTATAATGGGGCTCCCTTGCCCAAGGACCCCAATTATAGGACAGAGAGCTTTTTTGTGTGGGTTGTGTGACAAGTGCCTCTGCCACAGTAGAGACAGGAGTAGGTCTTGTATCATGACTCAACTTGGCCAGAGGGCAAGACTCGTCACCACACTTTGGCTTGCGCAACTCACAGGTCTGCAGATAATGGCCTAAACCCCCACAATATAGGCATAAGTTTAAGTTTCTGCGACGCAGACGCTCCTCTTCTGAGAGCCTGGGCCGCAGAAAACTTTTAAACCTTTTCTCTTCAATTAGACCAGAGGATTCTCTTGTCACCATACTGTGAGCAAGAGTCTCTTTAGAGATAGATGTACTCTCAACGACTTCTGGCAAAATGAGCAAGATTTTAGTCAGAAGGTTTTGCAGTTGCTTTAGGGATTGCTGCAAAACTTCTAGTCGCTCTGGTCTCAAAGCACTGAATACAGAGTTCAGAGCTGCGAGAGATGCCTGCAGGGCTTGCATAGTAGACATAGGAGGATTTAAAACTAGACGAGACAAGACAAGACAAGGCAAGACAAGACAAGACAAGGCAAGGCAAGACAAGGCAAGGCAAGACAAGGCAAGGCAAGGCAAGACTAAATTTTGCTAAACAAAACAAGACTTTTTTTTTTTTTAAACACCGGACTGGATTCTAAACACCGGACTGGATTCAAAACACCGGACTGGATTCAAAACACCGGACTGGATTCAAAACACCGGACTGGATTCAAAACACCGGACTGGATTCTAGACTAGACACTGGACTGGGCCAAAAAAGAAAAAAAAGTTTTATTTCTTTTTTGTGGCATGGCTGGTGATAATGTTAGGTTCCTGGTGCTCAGAACAAGGGAGATGTTATGAAGCGAGTCCAGAGCACCAGGACGTAATGCTGGGAAAGGGGAATGGAAAGGGAATAGCCCCTGGCGTCCTAACTCCGTTGTCTCGCCCGTGTGGTCAGAAATCCCCTGCGAGACTATGGTTGCTTGAGCCCATGGCAGCCGCGTTTGAAGGGCGGATTATGTCTGCCCAACTCCGATGCCCCCTCAGGTCTTAATGGGAGACAAAGGGAAATCCGAGACAGGGTGATAACAAGGGGCCCTCTGACTAAACAACCAGGCCAGGGGCTACAAGCTAACTGACTAAACCTGAGGTATGTGCGGTAACCCGCCAGGAAAAAGGACAACCAAAATCCACTAGTCCGTACTCCTACCCAGCACCGCTGGATACCAGAGTGGATCTGTGGGAGCGGAATCCTCCGCAAAAGCTCCGGAACACAAATAATAAAAGATAAATAATTAAGCGGCCCAAGCCGCAACACACGGCTACGCCGTGACTCACGAACACCACTGGATGTTCAAAGGTGCTCAGTCAGGACTCCAGGAACAGATGACGACTTCCGAGTACAGGACAACTGAGAACAGGAACGACCGGATACAGCAGGACTGGAAACACTTTCAGCAAACAGATTCAGCATTCAGGAAGCTCAGGAACTAGCAGGAACCAAGCTCAGAACTCAAGCAGACTGAAAACCCAGAAATATCACCAGCATCTGCGAACTGCAATCAGCCAGCATATAACAGAGAGGCCTAATTAATAATCCAGTGCAGCTGGCCTATTGCAGGACTCCAAGCTGACAAGATGCAATTAGCAGCCAGATGAGGCTGAACACATGGGAACAAGCTGCAATTGCACAGACTCACCAGCGGCAGCAGACAAGAGTAATCTAAAACAGAGCAATGGGAAATCCTGGCATGCAAGACAACTAAATAAACATAAAATAGAAATGAACCACTACCTGTGGTTCATAACAGGCGCGTGGAAGAGCGCGAAGAAAGCGGCCGGGACCTGGAGGGAGGAGTCGGTGCGCCGGAGCGCAGAAGAGAGTCCGGCGCGGAGGAGAAGACGACGGCCGTTTGAAGAAGAGCTCCGGTGGCCGCTGAAGAGGCCGGAAGACGTCGGGCTCCTGCAAGAAGATGTCCAGCGGCGGCTGGACGCGGAGGAGCGGAGGCGACGCCGCTGGCCAGGACGGGTCAGCAGCCGAAGAGGGCGCCGGAGATCCCTGGATCAGGTGAGGCCTCAGTGAGGCAACTTTCACCCCCTCCCTTTTCCTCCCTAGACCACCAGGGACGGGCATTAGGCCCGGGGGCACAGTTCAGGCACTAGGCCTGTTGCGCAGTTAGGAGTTCGTCACCCCCCCTGATTTGGTGGTTTGGGCATTAGGCCCAGGCCACTGTAATTGGCTGTGTAGGCGGGCATTAGGCCCGAGGGCATATAGTGGGCATTAGGCCCAGATTAATAGGTGCGCCCCCCCAGATGAATAAGGGTGGTACTGGGCGCTAGGCCCAGGCCATCCCAACGTGCACAGAGTAGGCAGGCTTGTAAGCCTGAGCCCCACTCTATAAGGTGACACTGGGCACTAGGCCCAGGTCACCCAACGGGCGACGAGTTAGGCGGGCGATAGGCCCGTGGGTAATGTCGGGCCTCGGGTCCGTGTGCTAATAGGGGGCGCTAGGCCCAATAAATAAGCGGTTCCCCCGAAGTGAATAGAGGTGGCGCTGGGCACTAGGCCCAGTCCACCCCAAGGTGTTTAGGCAGGCAGGCCCGCTCGGCCTGAGCCCCTGGAAAGAGAGGACGGGAGGTGGGTGAGCTGTGCGGCCCCCACTACCTGGTGTTCTGATTCAGATACTTTAAGGGACAACACCGTGGTAGTTGCTTGCGCTGTGAATTGTGATTGGATATGTTGTTACCGTGCGGGGCAAAGTTTGAGCTTGTTAAGTGTGTTTAGTTTTGTTGCACCACACCCACAGAGCTAGTTTGAGGGCTCTGCCGTTGTAGTTAGTATAGGGGTGTGACACTAGGTTAGAGTTAGGCCCTGCACGGCTGTTTGCTTGTTTGTTTGCCTCCTTACAGGGACCTGTAAGAGAAGAAGACGTTCGCAGTGCGGAACTGACGGTGAGTGGCATCTGTGTGCGTTTGTCCCTTGTCTGTCCCCGAGCACCGGAATAGGGATTGCTCACGGACGTGAGAATCCCCTTCATCACACTACGTGCGAGAGCGCAAGTGTGTGAAATCTGGGTGGCTGGGGCTTTGTGCCAGTGATGACCTTTCACCCAACCGGTGAAGGTCGCTGTCACCCCTGGGGTATCCCCTCTTCTGGTGGAAGAAGGGTGGATACCTCCCTTAAGGTAGACCATTTTCTCCTCAGCTCGTTCGTCGGTCAGCTCCGAGAGGGAATCGCCGTGTCCGGATCCGACTGAAGATTGCCAGGTCCGTTGAAGGTTCCGGTACCTGAAGGTGAGAGAGCGCGGCGCCTGGTGAGTACCGAAGCTACACCTGCACGGCAGCAGGCACCACCACACGCACCGCCGCACTTCTTACAACATTACACAGCACAGTAGTGTCCGTCAGTCACATTACACAGCACAGTAGTGTCCGTCAGTCACATTACACCGCACAGTAGTGTCCGTCAGTCACATTACACAGCACAGTAGTGTCCATCAGTCACATTACACAGCACAGTAGTGTGCTTCAGTCACATTACACAGCACAGTAGTGTCCATCAGTCACATTACACCGCACAGTAGTGTCCGTCAGTCACATTACACAGCACAGTAGTGTCCATCAGTCACATTACACAGCACAGTAGTGTGCGTCAGTCACATTACACCGCATAGCAGTGTCTGAAAAAAAAAAAAAAAAAGGCGGCTGACAGCGCAGCCAGGGGTCAATCTTACTTCAGATGCATCGGCAATGTAATTGCGGATGCATCGGCAGGTGGCGCTACACATGCTGGGCAGCCTTGCTTTGTGCTGGGCGGCCCTGAGCATGTGCAGAGATGAACGCAGATATGGCTGCGTATTCAGCGATCTGCGTTCATCTCTGAATGACCCCTTATGCCAGGTACAGCCCTCGTTCCCTCCACAGTGCGGCCTCGGTACCTGCAGGAGGTCCCGGCTCGGGCGCTGCTCCTCCTCTCTCTTCTTCGCCGGTTTCTTGCAAGCTCCGTTACTCCAATGGCTCTTTAGTATGCTGTCAGTGACGAGGGGGAGGGAGCGGGTACTAATTACTTGGGCCTGGGACTGATGGAGGGGCCTTGAGGGGGCCCTGGTCCGCTACACTCCAACCTTACTGGGCAGCAGCAGCAGCTCTCATCTTGGCAGCATAGCACATGCTGCAGTGTGCTGTGCTGCAGTGGGGCAGAGAGGCTGCTGCTGCTGCTAATACTGATCCACTCACTGTGTGTTCCTGTATGGGGGAGTGGGGGGAGTGTGATCACAGTGATCACACTCCCCCCTCGAAATGATCCTGGCTGAGGGCTGGGGGGCTCAGGGATCGGGCACTGCACCCACCCTGCACTGTGCAGCAAGGACTTTAAAAAGAAACACCGAAAGGGGCGTGGCCACGGCTCCCGTGATTAGGCCACGCCCCCACCCTCTAAGCAGATCAGGAATCGGGATGTCAGCGGCGCAGTGTGGGCTGAGGCCGCACACTGCATACACACTCTGGGGAGGAATACACACTCTGGGGAGGAGGAGGGGGAGGGAGCCGCTCTGCACGCTGCCAGCGACGCTACCTGTCATCCACTATGAAAGGCGCAGCGGCAGCTGGCAGCAGCAGGGATGCAGAGCAGGGAGAGGTTGAGCGCCTCTTTAGTTTGGCGCCTCCCTGCACTGCATCCCTTTGCTGAGCAGCTTGCGCCGGCTCTGGTTACAGAGGTACTGTCTAACTAACTGCAGCTGAATGCATTATGTCACAGAGGTACAGTTCATCTGCTTGTAGATAAATGGATTGTTAAATCACAGATGTACTGTTCAGCTGCCTGCAACTGAATGCATTGTGATGTCACAGCGGTCCTGTCTAGCTGCCTACAGCTGAATGCATTGTGATTTCACAGATGTACTGTTTAGCTGACTGCAGTTGAATGCAATGTGATGTCACAGAGATACTGTTTTCTGCCTGCAGCTGAATGCATTGTGATGTCACAGAGATACTGTTTTCTGCCTGCAGCTGAATGCATTGTGATGTCATAATGGTACTGTCCAGCTGACTGCAGCTGAATGTATTGTTATGTCATAGAGTTACTGCCGAAGTGCCTGCAGCTGAATGCATTTGGATGTAACAGAGGTACTGTCCAGGGACGTGCAGTCAGGGGAGGCAGGGGAGGCAGTGCCTCCCCTGTCATTACTGATTAAAATAATATAAAGAAGATACTTATGACACATATTCTGTGTCATAAGTATTTGCTTTATATTATCCTAATTATCCCAGTCCTGTGTAAAGTGTTTGGGAGGCATCGATCATGGTGCCTCCCTGTCAGATAGGGAAAAGTATGGGAGCGGGGGGCGGGCGCGGGCGGGGCCTAGCAATGGGCATTAAAAGCCCATTGAAAAATCATGGGAAAGCGCACCATTAGTGGTGCCGCTTTCACACAGGGACGTGCTTTCAACCTATGAAAGCACGTCCCCTGTCAGTCAGGCCACAGTGATTGGCCAGCGGATCCGTCACTGGATCCGCTGTCAATCACTGTTGTGGGCGCGGCGGAGGTGCGGGCGTCGGGGGTGCGGGCAGCGTGGTTGCGGCGGTGCGGGCGGCGTGAGTGCGGGCGGCGGTGCAGAGTTAGAGCAGCGGAGCGGTAACCCATTTCAAAAATGGCGCCTCAGCGTCATTTTTGAAATTGAAGATGGCCGCCGCGAGCCAATCACGGCTCGCCACGTCATCGCTCCGCCCCCTCTGGCTGACTTATATAAGTCAGCGCGAGGGAGCGGCTGTCAGTCCGACGGCGGAGGAGGAGCGGAGAAGAGCTCCTGAAGGTTGAAGACGCCGGAAGTCCTGGATGGGCGGCGGCTATGCAAAAGAGCTTAGCAGCCGCCGCCCACCAGGTGAAGACACTGGAAGCCCTGGGGAAGGCGGCGGCCATGCAAAAGAGCTTTAAGGCCGCCGCCTCCCAGGTGAAGACTTCAGAGGAAGACGCTGGAAGCCCTGGGGAGGTGGCGCCCCCCCAGGTGAAGACGCCTGAAGCCCTGGGGAAGCGGCGGCCATGCAAAAGAGCTTAAAGGCCGCCGCCCCCAGGTGAAGACCCTGTGCAATAAAACTTATTTTACAGGTGGGCAACAGGTGCCAGCAGGCCATTTATGTCCGGGCATGCTGGCACTTGTGGTTCTCCAAGTGCCAGCATGCTGGGGCAGGCTTGCTGGGACCTGTAGGCCACCTGTAAAGAACAATATTACTATTCTTTACAGGCAGACTACAGGTGCCAACGGGCCCATTATGTCCGGGCATGCTGGCACTTGTGGTTCTCCAAGTGCCAGCTTGCTGGGATCTGTAGGCCACCTGTAAAGAACAATTTTAATAATGAACCCCGCACCCACCGCCACCAGCGGTGCGGCGCATAGCACCGGGCTATCAGCCCAGTGCTGGTTATTGCTCGGGAGGGGGACCCCATGTTTATTTTTTGGGGTACCCACTTCCGAGAAATTCCAGCCCTGGGCTGACTAGCTTGGGGGGGTAGATTAATGCTATGGCAGGGGGACCCTATACCGAGTGTCTCCCCTGCTATGGCATTACCCCTCCTGGCTGGTTCTGCCTGGTGCTGGCTTTACAAATAAAGGGGGGGGGGGCTACGTGTTTTTTTTTCCCCTCTATGGGGGGGGGGGGGGGGAGAGATGTTAGCTGCTTGTGCTTCCCCAGCCACTGACCTCACCGCATGCCACTGGTACTGTCTAACTAACTGCAGCTCATTGCATTGTAATGTCACAGAGATACTATTTTGTTGCCTACAGCTGAATGCATTGTGATGTTATAGAGGTACTGTTTAGCTGCTTGCAGATAAATGGATTGTTAAATCACAGAGGTAATGATTAGCTCCCTGCAGCTGAATGCTTTGTGATGTCACAGTGGTACTGTCTAGCTGCCTGCAACTGAATGTATTATGTCATAGAGTTACTGTCTAGGTGACTGCAGTTAAATTAATTTCGATGTGACAGTGGTACTGTCTAACCTACTGCAGCTGAATGCATTGTAATGTCACAGAGAAACTATTTTGCTGCCTGCAGCTGAATGCTTTGTGATGTCACAGTGGTACTGTCCAGCTGACTGTAGCTGAATGCATTGTTATGTCATAGAGTTACTGTCTAGGTTACTGCAGTTAAATGCATTTTGATGTCACAGTGGTACTGTCTAACTAACTGCAGCTCAATGCATTGTATTGTCACAGAGATACTATTTTGCTGCATGCAGCTGAATGCATTTTGATGTCACAGTGGTATTTTCTAGCTGCCTGCAGCTGAATGTATTAAGTCAAAGAGGTACTGTTCAGCTGCCTGCAGCTGAATGCATTGTGATGTCATAGTGGTATTATATAGCTGTCTGCAGTTGAATGCATTGTGATGTCTCAGAGGTATTGTCTAGCTGCCTGCAGCTGAATGCATTGTGATGTCACAATGGTACTATCTAGCTTCCTGCAGCTGAATGCACTGTGATGTCACAGAGGTGCTGTCTAGCTGCCTGCGGCTAAATGCATTTTTATGTCACAGTGGCACTGTCTAGCTGCTTGCAGCTGAATGCATTGTGATCATGTTACAGATGTACTGACTAGCTGCCTGCAACTGAATGCATTGTAATATTACAGTGGTACTCACTGTCTGTAGCTGAATGCACTGTGATGTCACAGAGGTACTGGCTAGCTGCCTGCAGTTGAATGCATTGTGATGTCACAGAGGTACTGTCTAGCTGCCTGCAGTTGAATGCATTGTGATGTCACAGAGGTGCTGTCTAGCTGCTTGCGTCTGAATGCATTTGAATGTCACAGAGGTAAGGTATAACTGCCTACGGCTGAATGCATTATGATGTTCCAAAGATACTGTTTTGCTGCCTGCAGCTGAATGAATTGTATTCTCACAGAGGGGCTGTCTATCTTCCTATAGCTGAGTGCATTGTGATGACACAGTGGTACTGTCTATTTATCTGCAGCTGAATGCATTGTGATGTAGCAGAGGTTCTGTTTAGCTGCCTGCAGATAAATGGATTGTTAAATCACAGAGGTACTGTTTAGTTTCCTGCAGCTGAATGCATTGTGATGTCACAGCGGTACTGTCTAGCTGCCTGCAGCTGAATGCATTGTGATGTCACAGACGTACTGTTTAACTAACTGCAGCTGAATGCATTGTGAAGTCACAGAGGTACTGTTTAGCTCCCTGCAGCTGAATGCATTGTGATGTCACAGCAGTACTGCCTAGCTGCCTGCAGCTGAAAACACTGTGATGTCACATAAGGTACTGTATAATTGTCTGCAGCTGAATTAATTGTGATGTCACAGAGGTACTGTTTAGCTGACTGCAGTTTAATGCACTGTGATGTCACAGAGATACTTTCTAACTAACTGCAGCTGAATGCATTGTAATGTCACAGAGAAATTATTTTGCTGCCTGCAGCTGAATGCATTGTGATGTCACAATGGTACTGTCCAGCTGATTGCAGCTGAATGCATTGTTATGTCATAGAGTTACTGTCTAGGTGACTGCAGTTAAATGCATTTTGATGTCACAGTGGTACTGTCTAACTAGAGATGAGCGCCGGAAATTTTTCGGGTTTTGTGTTTTGGTTTTGGGTTCGGTTCCGCGGCCGTGTTTTGGGTTCGACCGCGTTTTGGCAAAACCTCACCGAATTTTTTTTGTCGGATTCGGGTGTGTTTTGGATTCGGGTGTTTTTTTCAAAAAACCCTAAAAAACAGCTTAAATCATAGAATTTGGGGGTAATTTTGATCCCAAAGTATTATTAACCTCAAAAAACATAATTTACACTCATTTTCAGCCTATTCTGAACACATCACACCTCACAATATTATTTTTAGTCCTAAAATTTGCACCGAGGTCGCTGTGTGAGTAAGATAAGCGACCCTAGTGGCCGACACAAACACCGGGCCCATCTAGGAGTGGCACTGCAGTGTCACGCAGGATGTCCCTTCCAAAAAACCCTCCCCAAACAGCACATGACGCAAAGAAAAAAAGAGGCGCAATGAGGTAGCTGTGTGAGTAAGATTAGCGACCCTAGTGGCCGACACAAACACCGGGCCCATCTAGGAGTGGCACTGCAGTGTCACGCAGGATGTCCCTTCCAAAAAACCCTCCCCAAACAGCACATGACGCAAAGAAAAAAAGAGGCGCAATGAGGTAGCTGACTGTGTGAGAAAGATAAGCGACCCTAGTGGCCGACACAAACACCGGGCCCATCTAGGAGTGGCACTGCAGTGT
The DNA here is from genome assembly GCF_028390025.1 of Pseudophryne corroboree. Taxonomy (NCBI): domain Eukaryota; kingdom Metazoa; phylum Chordata; class Amphibia; order Anura; family Myobatrachidae; genus Pseudophryne; species Pseudophryne corroboree. Next base: position 718,496,492 of record NC_086447.1, read on the forward strand.
CACGCAGGATGTCCCTTCCAAAAAACCCTCCCCAAACAGCACATGACGCAAAGAAAAAAAGAGGCGCAATGAGGTAGCTGACTGTGTGAGAAAGATAAGCGACCCTAGTGGCCGACACAAACACCGGGCCCATCTAGGAGTGGCACTGCAGTGTCACGCAGGATGTCCCTTCCAAAAAACCCTCCCCAAACAGCACATGACGCAAAGAAAAAAAGAGGCGCAATGAGGTAGCTGTGTGAGTAAGATTAGCGACCCTAGTGGCCGACACAAACACCGGGCCCATCTAGGAGTGGCACTGCAGTGTCACGCAGGATGTCCCTTCCAAAAAACCCTCCCCAAACAGCACATGACGCAAAGAAAAAAAGAGGCGCAATGAGGTAGCTGACTGTGTGAGAAAGATAAGCGACCCTAGTGGCCGACACAAACACCGGGCCCATCTAGGAGTGGCACTGCAGTGTCACGCAGGATGTCCCTTCCAAAAAACCCTCCCCAAACAGCACATGACGCAAAGAAAAAAAGAGGCGCAATGAGGTAGCTGTGTGAGAAAGATAAGCGACCCTAGTGGCCGACACAAACACCGGGCCCATCTAGGAGTGGCACTGCAGTGTCACGCAGGATGTCCCTTCCAAAAAACCCTCCCCAAACAGCACATGACGCAAAGAAAAATAAAAGAAAAAAGAGGTGCAAGATGGAATTGTCCTTGGGCCCTTCCCACCCACCCTTATGTTGTATAAACAAAACAGGACATGCACACTTTAACCAACCCATCATTTCAGTGACAGGGTCTGCCACACGACTGTGACTGAAATGACGGGTTGGTTTGGACCCCCACCAAAAAAGAAGCAATTAATCTCTCCTTGCACAAACTGGCTCTACAGAGGCAAGATGTCCACCTCATCATCATCCTCCGATATATCACCGTGTACATCCCCCTCCTCACAGATTATCAATTCGTCCCCACTGGAATCCACCATGTCAGCTCCCTGTGTACTTTGTGGAGGCAATTGCTGCTGGTCAATGTCTCCGCGGAGGAATTGATTATAATTCATTTTAATGAACATCATCTTCTCCACATTTTCTGGATGTAACCTCGTACGCCGATTGCTGACAAGGTGAGCGGCGGCACTAAACACTCTTTCGGAGTACACACTTGTGGGAGGGCAACTTAGGTAGAATAAAGCCAGTTTGTGCAAGGGCCTCCAAATTGCCTCTTTTTCCTGCCAGTATAAGTACGGACTGTGTGACGTGCCTACTTGGATGCGGTCACTCATATAATCCTCCACCATTCTATCAATGGTGATAGAATCATATGCAGTGACAGTAGACGACATGTCCGTAATGGTTGTCAGGTCCTTCAGTCCGGACCAGATGTCAGCATCAGCAGTCGCTCCAGACTGCCCTGCATCACCGCCAGCGGGTGGGCTCGGAATTCTGAGCCTTTTCCTCGCACCCCCAGTTGCGGGAGAATGTGAAGGAGGAGATGTTGACAGGTCGCGTTCCGCTTGACTTGACAATTTTCTCACCAGCATGTCTTTGAAACCCAGCAGACTTGTGTGCGCCGGAAAGAGAGATCCAAGGTAGGTTTTAAATCTAGGATCGAGCACGGTGGCCAAAATGTAGTGCTCTGATTTCAACAGATTGACCACCCGTGAATCCTTGTTAAGCGAATTAAGGGCTCCATCCACAAGTCCCACATGCCTAGCGGAATCGCTCTGTCTTAGCTCCTCCTTCAATGTCTCCAGCTTCTTCTGCAAAAGCCTGATGAGGGGAATGACCTGACTCAGGCTGGCAGTGTCTGAACTGACTTCACGTGTGGCAAGTTCAAAAGGTTGCAGAACCTTGCACAACGTTGAAATCATTCTCCACTGCGCTTGAGACAGGTGCATTCCACCTCCTATATCGTGGTCAGTTGTATAGGCTTGAATGGCCTTTTGCTGCTCCTCCAACCTCTGAAGCATATAGAGGGTTGAATTCCACCTCGTTACCACCTCCTGCTTCAGATGATGGCAGGGCAGGTTCAGGCGTTTTTGGTGGTGCTCCAGTCTTCTGTACGTGCTGCCTGTACGCCGAAAGTGTCCCGCAATTTTTCTGGCCACCGACAGCATCTCTTGCACGCCCCTGTCGTTTTTTAAAAAATTCTGCACCACCAAATTCAAGGTATGTGCAAAACATGGGACGTGCTGGAATTTGCCCAGATGTAATGCACGCACAATATTGCTGGCGTTGTCCGATGCCACAAATCCACAGGAGAGTCCAATTGGGGTAAGCCATTCCGCGATGATCTTCCTCAGTTGCCGTAAGAGGTTTTCAGCTGTGTGCGTATTCTGGAAACCGGTGATACAAAGCGTAGCCTGCCTAGGAACGAGTTGGCGTTTGCGAGATGCTGCTACTGGTGCCGCCGCTGCTGTTCTTGCGGCGGGAGTCCATACATCTACCCAGTGGGCTGTCACAGTCATATAGTCCTGACCCTGCCCTGCTCCACTTGTCCACATGTCCGTGGTTAAGTGGACATTGGGTACAGCTGCATTTTTTAGGACACTGGTGACTCTTTTTCTGAGGTCTGTGTACATTTTCGGTATCGCAACCCTAGAGAAATGGAACCTAGATGGTATTTGGTACCGGGGACACAGTACCTCCAACAAGTCTTTAGTTGGCTCTGCAGTAATGATGGATACCGGAACCACGTTTCTCACCACCCAGGATGTCAAGGCCTCAGTTATCCGCTTTGCAGTAGGATGACTGCTGTGATATTTAATCTTCCTCGCAAATGACTGTTGGACAGTCAATTGCTTGGTGGAAGTAGTAAAAGTGGTCTTACGACTTCCTCTCTGGGATGACCATCGACTCCCAGCAGCAACAACAGCAGCGCCAGCAGCAGTAGGCGTTACACGCAAGGATGCATCGGAGGAATCCCAGGCAGGAGAGGAATCGTCAGAATTGCCAGTGACATGGCCTGCAGGACTATTGGCATTCCTGGGGAAGGAGGAAATTGACACTGAGGGAGTTGGTGGGGTGGTTTGCGTGAGCTTGGTTACAAGAGGAAGGGATTTACTGGTCAGTGGAGTGCTTCCGCTGTCACCCAAAGTTTTTGAACTTGTCACTGACTTATTATGAATGCGCTGCAGGTGACGTATAAGGGAGGATGTTCCGAGGTGGTTAACGTCCTTACCCCTACTTATTACAGCTTGACAAAGGGAACACACGGCTTGACACCTGTTGTCCGCATTTCTGGTGAAATACCTCCACACCGAAGAGCTGATTTTTTTGGTATTTTCACCTGGCATGTCAACGGCCATATTCGTCCCACGGACAACAGGTGTCTCCCCGGGTGCCTGACTTAAACAAACCACCTCACCATCAGAATCCTCCTTGTCAATTTCCTCCCCAGCGCCAGCAACACCCATATCCTCCTCATCCTGGTGGACTTCAACACTGACATCTTCAATCTCACTATCAGGAACTGGACTGCGGGTGCTCCTTCCAGCACTTGCAGGGGGCGTGCAAATGGTGGAAGGCGCATGCTCTTCACATCCAGTGTTGGGAAGGTCAGGCATCGCAACCGACACAATTGGACTCTCCTTGGGGATTTGGGATTTCGAAGAACGCACAGTTCTTTGCTGTGCTTTTGCCAGCTTGAGTCGTTTCATTTTTCTAGCGAGAGGCTGAGTGCTTCCATCCTCATGTGAAGCTGAACCACTAGCCATGAACATAGGCCAGGGCCTCAGCCGTTCCTTGCCACTCCGTGTGGTAAATGGCATATTGGCAAGTTTACGCTTCTCCTCCGACAATTTTAGTTTAGGTTTTGGAGTCCTTTTTTTTCTGATATTTGGTGTTTTGGATTTGACATGCTCTGTACTATGACATTGGGCATCGGCCTTGGCAGACGACGTTGCTGGCATTTCATCGTCTCGGCCATGACTAGTGGCAGCAGCTTCAGCACGAGGTGGAAGTGGATCTTGATCTTTCCCTAATTTTGGAACCTCAACTTTTTTGTTCTCCATATTTTCTAGGCAGAACTAAAAGGCACCTCAGGTAAACAATGGAGATGGATGGATTGGATACTAGTATACAATTATGGACGGACTGCCACGGTTAGGTGGTATAAAAAAACCACGGTTAGGTGGTATATATTATAATAATAATACAATTATGGATGGACGGACTGCCTGCCGACTGCCGACACAGAGGTAGCCACAGCCGTGAACTACCGCACTGTACACTGGTTGATAAAGAGATAGTAGTATACTCGTAACAACTAGTATGACACTATGACGACGGTATAAAGAAAGAAAAAAAAATACCACAGTTAGGTGGTATATATTATAATAATAATACAATTATGGATGGACGGACTGCCTGCCGACTGCCGACACAGAGGTAGCCACAGCCGTGAACTACCGCACTGTACACTGGTTGATAAAGAGATAGTAGTATACTCGTAACAACTAGTATGACACTATGACGACGGTATAAAGAATGAAAAAAAAACCACGGTTAGGTGGTATATATTATAATAATAATACAATTATGGATGGACGGACTGCCTGCCGACTGCCGACACAGAGGTAGCCACAGCCGTGAACTACCGCACTGTACACTGGTTGATAAAGAGATAGTAGTATACTCGTAACAACTAGTATGACACTATGACGACGGTATAAAGAAAGAAAAAAAAATACCACAGTTAGGTGGTATATATTATAATAATAATACAATTATGGATGGACGGACTGCCTGCCGACTGCCGACACAGAGGTAGCCACAGCCGTGAACTACCGCACTGTACACTGGTTGATAAAGAGATAGTAGTATACTCGTAACAACTAGTATGACACTATGACGACGGTATAAAGAATGAAAAAAAAAACCACGGTTAGGTGGTATATATTATAATAATAATACAATTATGGATGGACGGACTGCCTGCCGACTGCCGACACAGAGGTAGCCACAGCCGTGAACTACCGCACTGTACACTGGTTGATAAAGAGATAGTAGTATACTCGTAACAACTAGTATGACACTATGACGACGGTATAAAGAAAGAAAAAAAAATACCACAGTTAGGTGGTATATATTATAATAATAATACAATTATGGATGGACGGACTGCCTGCCGACTGCCGACACAGAGGTAGCCACAGCCGTGAACTACCGCACTGTACACTGGTTGATAAAGAGATAGTAGTATACTCGTAACAACTAGTATGACACTATGACGACGGTATAAAGAATGAAAAAAAAACCACGGTTAGGTGGTATATATTATAATAATAATACAATTATGGATGGACGGACTGCCTGCCGACTGCCGACACAGAGGTAGCCACAGCCGTGAACTACCGCACTGTACACTGGTTGATAAAGAGATAGTAGTATACTCGTAACAACTAGTATGACACTATGACGACGGTATAAAGAAAGAAAAAAAAATACCACAGTTAGGTGGTATATATTATAATAATAATACAATTATGGATGGACGGACTGCCTGCCGACTGCCGACACAGAGGTAGCCACAGCCGTGAACTACCGCACTGTACACTGGTTGATAAAGAGATAGTAGTATACTCGTAACAACTAGTATGACACTATGACGACGGTATAAAGAATGAAAAAAAAACCACGGTTAGGTGGTATATATTATAATAATAATACAATTATGGATGGACGGACTGCCTGCCGACTGCCGACACAGAGGTAGCCACAGCCGTGAACTACCGCACTGTACACTGGTTGATAAAGAGATAGTAGTATACTCGTAACAACTAGTATGACACTATGACGACGGTATAAAGAATGAAAAAAAAACCACGGTTAGGTGGTATATATTATAATAATAATACAATTATGGATGGACGGACTGCCTGCCGACTGCCGACACAGAGGTAGCCACAGCCGTGAACTACCGCACTGTACACTGGTTGATAAAGAGATAGTAGTATACTCGTAACAACTAGTATGACACTATGACGACGGTATAAAGAATGAAAAAAAAACCACGGTTAGGTGGTATATATTATAATAATAATACAATTATGGATGGACGGACTGCCTGCCGACTGCCGACACAGAGGTAGCCACAGCCGTGAACTACCGCACTGTACACTGGTTGATAAAGAGATAGTAGTATACTCGTAACAACTAGTATGACACTATGACGACGGTATAAAGAAAGAGAAAAAAATACCACAGTTAGGTGGTATATATTATAATAATAATACAATTATGGATGGACGGACTGCCTGCCGACTGCCGACACAGAGGTAGCCACAGCCGTGAACTACCGCACTGTACACTGGTTGATAAAGAGATAGTAGTATACTCGTAACAACTAGTATGACACTATGACGACGGTATAAAGAATGAAAAAAAAACCACGGTTAGGTGGTATATATTATAATAATAATACAATTATGGATGGACGGACTGCCTGCCGACTGCCGACACAGAGGTAGCCACAGCCGTGAACTACCGCACTGTACACTGGTTGATAAAGAGATAGTAGTATACTCGTAACAACTAGTATGACACTATGACGACGGTATAAAGAATGAAAAAAAAACCACGGTTAGGTGGTATATATTATAATAATAATACAATTATGGATGGACGGACTGCCTGCCGACTGCCGACACAGAGGTAGCCACAGCCGTGAACTACCGCACTGTACACTGGTTGATAAAGAGATAGTAGTATACTCGTAACAACTAGTATGACACTATGACGACGGTATAAAGAAAGAAAAAAAAATACCACAGTTAGGTGGTATATATTATAATAATAATACAATTATGGATGGACGGACTGCCTGCCGACTGCCGACACAGAGGTAGCCACAGCCGTGAACTACCGCACTGTACACTGGTTGATAAAGAGATAGTAGTATACTCGTAACAACTAGTATGACACTATGACGACGGTATAAAGAATGAAAAAAAAACCACGGTTAGGTGGTATATATTATAATAATAATACAATTATGGATGGACGGACTGCCTCCCGACTGCCGACACAGAGGTAGCCACAGCCGTGAACTACCGCACTGTACACTGGTTGATAAAGAGATAGTAGTATACTCGTAACAACTAGTATGACACTATGACGACGGTATAAAGAATGAAAAAAAAACCACGGTTAGGTGGTATATATTATAATAATAATACAATTATGGATGGACGGACTGCCTGCCGACTGCCGACACAGAGGTAGCCACAGCCGTGAACTACCGCACTGTACACTGGTTGATAAAGAGATAGTAGTATACTCGTAACAACTAGTATGACACTATGACGACGGTATAAAGAATGAAAAAAAAACCACGGTTAGGTGGTATATATTATAATAATAATACAATTATGGATGGACGGACTGCCTGCCGACTGCCGACACAGAGGTAGCCACAGCCGTGAACTACCGCACTGTACACTGGTTGATAAAGAGATAGTAGTATACTCGTAACAACTAGTATGACACTATGACGGTATAAAGAATGAAAAAAAAACCACGGTTAGGTGGTATATATTATAATAATAATACAATTATGGATGGACGGACTGCCTGCCGACTGCCGACACAGAGGTAGCCACAGCCGTGAACTACCGCACTGTACACTGGTTGATAAAGAGATAGTAGTATACTCGTAACAACTAGTATGACACTATGACGACGGTATAAAGAAAGAAAAAAAAATACCACGGTTAGGTGGTATATATTGTAATACAATTATGGATGGACGGACTGCCTGCCGAGTTCCGACTGCCGACACAGAGGTAGCCACAGCCGTGAACTACCGCACTGTACTGTGTCTGCTGCTAATATAGACTGGTTGATAAAGAGATAGTATACAATACATACAACAATATACTACTATACTGGTGGTCAGGCACTGGTCACCACTAGTCACACTGGCAGTGGCACTCCTGCAGCAAAAGTGTGCACTGTTTAATTTTAAATTAATATAATATTATGTACTCCTGGGGGCTCCTGCTATAACAACCTGCAGTGCTCCCCAGTCTCCCCCACAATTATTATAAGCTTTGCCTTTTATACATTGATGTGCAGCACACTGGGCTGAGCTGAGTGCACACAGACTGAGTCACACTGTGTGACTGGCTGCTGCTGTGTATCGTTTTTTTTCAGGCAGAGAACGGATATAGCAGAGAACGGATATATTATATTAAAATAAATAAAAGTTAACTAACAACAACTGCACTGGTCACTGTGGTAAACTCTGTCTGACTCTGCACAATCTCTCTCTCTCTTCTAATCTAATTTCTAATGGAGAGGACGCCAGCCACGTCCTCTCCCTATCAATCTCAATGCACGTGTGAAAATGGCGGCGACGCGCGGCTCCTTATATAGAATCCGAGTCTCGCGAGAATCCGACAGCGTCATGATGACGTTCGGGCGCGCTCGGGTTAACCGAGCAAGGCGGGAGGATCCGAGTCTGCTCGGACCCGTGAAAAAAAACATGAAGTTCGTGCGGGTTCGGTTTCAGAGAAACCGAACCCGCTCATCTCTATGTCTAACTGCAGCTGAATGCATTGTAATGTCACAGAGATACTATTTTGCTGCATGCAGCTGAATGCATTTTGATGTCACAGTGGTACCATCTAGCTGCCTGCAGCTGAATGTTTTGTTAAGTCAAAGAGGTACTGTTCAGCTGCCTGCAGCTGAATGCATTGTGATGTTATAGTGATATTATCTAGCTATCTGCAGTTGAATGCATTGTGATGTCACAGAGGTATTGTCTAACTGCCTGCAGCTGAATGCATTGTGATGTCACAGTGGTACTATCTAGCTTCCTGCAGCTGAATGCACTGTGATGTCACAGAGGTGCTGTTTAGCTGCCTGCGGCTAAATGCATTTTTATGTCACAGTGGCACTGTCTAGCTGCTTGCAGCTGAATACATTGTGATGTTACAGATGTACTGACTAGCTGCCTGCAACTGAATGCATTGTAATATTACAGTGGTACTCACTGTCTGTAGCTGAATGCACTGTGATGTCACAGAGGTACTGGCTAGCTCCCTGCAGTTCGATGCATTGTGATGTCACAGAGGTGCTGTCTAGCTGCCTGCGGCTGAATGCATTTGAATGTCACAGAGGTAAGGTATAACTGCCTGCGGCTGAATGCATTATGATGTTCCACAGATACTGTTTTGCTGCCTGCAGCTGAATGAATTGTATTCTCACAGAGGTGCTGTCTAGCTTCCTATAGCTGAGTGCATTGTGATGACACAGTCGTACTGTCTACTTATCTGCAGTTGAATGCATTGTGATGTAACCGAGGTTCTGTTTAGCTGCCTGCAGATAAATGGATTGTTAAATCACAGAGGTACTGTTTAGTTTCCTGCAGCTGAATGCATTGTGATGTCACAGCGGTACTGTCTAGCTGCCTGCAGCTGAATGCATTGTGATGTCACAGACGTACTGTTTAACTAACTGCAGCTGAATGCATTGTGAAGTCACAGAGGTACTGTTTAGCTCCCTGCAGCTGAGTGCATTGTGATGTTACTGTCTAGCTGCCTAGCTGCCTGCAGCTGAAAACACTGTGATGTCACAGAGTTACTGTATAACTGTCTGCAGCTGAATTAATTGTGATGTCACAGAAGTACTGTTTAGCTGACTGCAGTTGAATGCACTGTGATGTCACAGAGATACTTTCTAACTAACTGCAGCTGAATGCATTGTAATGCCACAGAGATACTGTTTTGCTGCCAGCAGCTGAATGCATTGTGATGTCATAGAGTTACTGTCCAGCTGACTGCATTGTTATGTCATACAGTTACTGTCTAGGTGCCTGCAGCTTAATGCATTTTGATATCACAGTGGTACTATCTAGCTGTCTGCAGCTGAATGAATTGTTAAGTCAAAGAGGTAATGTTTAGCTGCTTGCAGCTGAGAGCATTGTGATGTCACAGTGGTATTATCTAGCTGTCTGCAGCTAAATGCATTGGAATGTTACAGTGTTACTATCTAGCTGCCTGCAGCTGAAAGCATTGTAATGTCACAGAGGTACTGTCTAACTGTCTTCAGCTCAATGCATTGTGATGTCACACAGGTACTGTTTAGCTGCTACAGCTTATTGCATTGTGAGGTCACAGACGTACGGTCCAGCTGCCTGCAGCTGAATGCATTTTTATGTCATAAAGTTATTGTCTAGCTGCCTGCAGCTGAATGCATTGTGATGTCACAGTGGTACTGTCTAGCTGCCTGCAGATTAATTCATTGTGATGTCACAGAGGTAAAGTCTAACTGCAGCTGAATGCATTGTGATGTTACAGAGGTACTGTCTAGCTGCCTGCAGATGAACGCATTGTGATGTTACAGAGGTGCTGTCTAGCTGCCTGTGGCTGTATGCATTGTGATGTCACAGAGGTACTGCTTAACTGACTGCAGATGAATGCAATGTGAGGTCCCAGATGTACTGTCTAGCTGCCTGTATCTGAATACATTGTGATATCACAGTGGTACTGTCTAGCTGCCTGAAGATGAATGCATTGTGATTTCACAGTGGTACTGTCTAGCTGCCTGCAGCTGAATGCATTGTGATGTCACAGACGTACTGTTTAACTAACTGCAGCTGAATGCATTGTGAAGTCACAGAGGTACTGTTTAGCTCCCTGCAGCTGAGTGCATTGTGATGTTACTGTCTAGCTGCCTAGCTGCCTGCAGCTGAAAACACTGTGATGTCACAGAGTTACTGTATAACTGTCTGCAGCTGAATTAATTGTGATGTCACAGAAGTACTGTTTAGCTGACTGCAGTTGAATGCACTGTGATGTCACAGAGATACTTTCTAACTAACTGCAGCTGAATGCATTGTAATGCCACAGAGATACTGTTTTGCTGCCAGCAGCTGAATGCATTGTGATGTCATAGAGTTACTGTCCAGCTGACTGCATTGTTATGTCATACAGTTACTGTCTAGGTGCCTGCAGCTTAATGCATTTTGATATCACAGTGGTACTATCTAGCTGTCTGCAGCTGAATGAATTGTTAAGTCAAAGAGGTAATGTTTAGCTGCTTGCAGCTGAGAGCATTGTGATGTCACAGTGGTATTATCTAGCTGTCTGCAGCTAAATGCATTGGAATGTTACAGTGTTACTATCTAGCTGCCTGCAGCTGAAAGCATTGTAATGTCACAGAGGTACTGTCTAACTGTCTTCAGCTCAATGCATTGTGATGTCACACAGGTACTGTTTAGCTGCTACAGCTTATTGCATTGTGAGGTCACAGACGTACGGTCCAGCTGCCTGCAGCTGAATGCATTTTTATGTCATAAAGTTATTGTCTAGCTGCCTGCAGCTGAATGCATTGTGATGTCACAGTGGTACTGTCTAGCTGCCTGCAGATTAATTCATTGTGATGTCACAGAGGTAAAGTCTAACTGCAGCTGAATGCATTGTGATGTTACAGAGGTACTGTCTAGCTGCCTGCAGATGAACGCATTGTGATGTTACAGAGGTGCTGTCTAGCTGCCTGTGGCTGTATGCATTGTGATGTCACAGAGGTACTGCTTAACTGACTGCAGATGAATGCAATGTGAGGTCCCAGATGTACTGTCTAGCTGCCTGTATCTGAATACATTGTGATATCACAGTGGTACTGTCTAGCTGCCTGAAGATGAATGCATTGTGATTTCACAGTGGTACTGTCTAGCTGCCTGCAGCAAAATGTATTGTGATCAGGGCCGGTTCTTGGGCGCTGTGCGCCCCGTGCGACAATAGGGGTTTTGTACAGGGGGCGTGGTTATTTACGCCCCCTGTACAGACTGAAATGATGTGCGGTGCGCGATGACGTCATCGCGCACCGCACAGCAAAGGTCCTCTCCACGAAGGGAAACTAGATGCGTAGCATCTAGTTCCCTTCGTGGAGAGGACCTTTGCTGTGCGCATCTAGTTTCCCTTCACAGCGGCAGCGGGGGGCAGCGGGCAGCTGGGGGCACAGCAGCAGCGGATCTTGCCCTGGTGCGGCGCCCTCCGGATGGCGCCCTGCGCCCTTCGGAAGGCGGCGCCCCGGGCAAAAGTCCTGCTTGCCCGTGGCAAGATCCGCTACTGATTGTGATGTCACAGTGGTACCGTCTAGCTGCCAGCAGCTGAATGAATTGTGAAGTCACAGAGTTACTGTATATCTGTCTGCAGCTGAATGCATTCTGATGTCACAGAGGTACTGTTCTGCTGCCTGCAGCTGAATACATTCTGATGTCACAGAGGTGCTGTCTAATTAACTGCAGCTGCATGGTTTGTAATGTCACAGAGATACTTTTTTGTCTGCCTGCAGCTGAAAGCATTGTGTTGTCACAGTGGTACTGTCCAGCTTCCTGCAGCTGAATGCATTGTGATGTCACAGAATTACGGTCTAATTATGGGGGTGATTCCGAGTTGTTCGCTCGCTAGCTGCTTTTAGCAGCATTGCACACGCTAAGCCGCCGCCTACTGGGAGTGTATCTTAAGGGTCATTCCGAGTTGTTCGCTCGTTGACGATTTTCGCTATACTGCGATTAGTCGCTTACTGCGCATGTGCAAGGTTCGCAGAGCGCATGCGCTTTGTTATTTTACACAAAAGTTAGGTATTTTACTCACGGCATAACAAAGCTTTTTCATCGCTGTGCTGATCGTAGTGTGATTGACAGGAAGTGGGTGTTTCTGGGCGGAAACTGGCCGTTTTATGGGAGTGTGCGGAAAAACGCAGGCGTTCGAGTTGCAAAACGCAGGAGTGGCTGAAGAAACGGGGGAGTGGTTGGGCAAACGCTGGGTGTGTTTGTGACATCAAACCAGGAACGAAAAGGACTGAGCTGGTCGCAATGGCTGAGTAAGTCTGGAGCTACTCAGAAACTGCGGGGTAATGGTTACGAGAAAATTAGCGAAGCTTTCGTTAGCAATTCTGCTATGCTAAGATACACTCCCAGTAGGTGGCGGCTTAGCGTGTGCAATGCTGCTAAAAGCAGCTAGCAAGCGAACAGCTCGGAATCACCCCCCTTAGCATAGCAGAATTGCTAACGAAAGCTTCGCTAATTTTCTCGTAACCAATACCCCGCAGTTTCTGAGTAGCTCCAGACTTACTCAGCCATTGCGACCAGCTCAGTCCTTTTCGTTCCTGGTTTGACGTCACAAACACACCCAGCGTTTGCCCAACCACTCCCCTGTTTCTCCAGCCACTCCTGCGTTTTGCAACTCGAACGCCTGCGTTTTTCCGCACACTCCCATAAAACGTCCAGTTTCCGCCCAGAAACACCCAATTCCTATCAATCACACTGTGATCAGCACAGCGATGAAAAAGCTTTGTTATGCCGTGAGTAAAATACCTAACTTTTGTGTAAAATAACTAAGCGCATGCGCTCTGCGAACTTTGCGCATGCGCAGTAAGCGACTAATCGCAGTATAACAAAAATCGGCAACGAGCGAACAACTCGGAATGACCCCCTATGTGCAGCTAAATGCTTTGAGATGTCACAGAGGTACCGTTTAGCTTCCTGGAGCTCAATGATTTGTGATGTCACAGAGGAGCTGTCTAGCTTACTGCAGCTGAATGCACTGTTATGTCATAGAGTTACTATCTAGGTGCCTGCAGCTGAATGCATTGTAATGTCCCAGAGATACTATTTTGCTGCCTGCAGCTGAATGCATTTTGATGTCACAGTGGTACTATCTAGCTGCCTACAGCTGAATGTATTGTTAAGTCAAAGAGGTATTGTTTAGCTTCCTGCAGCTGAATGCATTGTGATGTCATAATGGTATTATCTAGTCTGCAGTTGAATGCATTGTGATGTCACATAGGTATTGTCTAGCTGCCTGCAGATGAATGCATTGTGATGTCACAGAGGTACTGTTTAGCTCCCTGCAGCTGAATGCATTGTAATGTCACAGCGGTACTGTCTAGCTGCCTTTAGCTGAATGAATAGTGATATCACAGAGGTACTGTATAACTGTCTGCAGATTAATTAATTGTGATACCACAAGGGTACTGTTCGGCTGCTGAATGCACTGTGATGTCACAGAGGTACTTTATAACTTACTGTCGCTGAATGCATTTTGATGTCACAAGGGTACTGTCCAGCTGACTGCAGCTGAATACATTGTTGTGTCTTAGAGTTACTGTCTAGGTGTCTGTAGCTGAATGCATTGTGTTTGTGATGTCACAGTGGTACTATCTAGCTTCCTGCAGCTGAATGTATTGTTAAGTCACTGAGGAACTGTTTAGCTGCCTGCAGCTGAATGCATTGTGATGTCATAGTGGTATTATCTAGCTGCCTGCAGTTGAATTAATTCTGATGTTACAGAGGTATTGTCTTGCTGCCTGCAGATGAATGCTTTGTTATGTCATAGTGTTACTGTCTAGGTGCCTGCAGCTTAATGCATTTTGATATCACAGTGTTACTATCTACTATCTGCAGCTGAATGTATTGTTAAGTCAAAGAAGTGCTGTTAAGCTGCTTGCAGCTGATTGCATTGTGATGTCACAGTGGTATTATCTAGCTGTCTGCAGATAAATGCATTGGAATGTTACAGTGTTACTATCTAGCTGCCTGCAGCTGAATGCATTGTGATGTCACAGAGGTACTGTCTAACTGTCTTCAACTGAATGCATTGTGATGTCACAGTGGTACTGTATAACTGTCTGCAGCTGAATTCATTGTGATGTCACAGAGGTGCTGTCTAGCTGCCTGTGGCTATATGCATTGTGATGTCACAGTGGTACTGTCCAGCTGACTACAGCTGAATGCATTGTTATGTCATAGAGTTACTATCTAAGTGCCTGCAGCTGAATGCATTTTGATGTCACAGTGGTACTATCTAGCTGCCTGAAGCTGAATGCATTGTGATGTCACAGAGGTACAGTCTAGTTGCCTTCAGCTGAATGCATTGTGATTAGAGATGTGTTTTGGTTTTGGATTCGGTTCCGCGGCCGTGTTTTGGATTCGGACGCGTTTTGCCAAAACCTCCCTGAAATTTTTTTGTCGGATTCGGGTGTTTTTTTTTTACAAAAAACCCTCAAAAACAGCTTAAATCATAGAATTTGGAGGTCATTTTGATCCCATAGTATTATTAACCTCAATAACCATAATTTCCACTCATTTTCAGTCTATTCTGAACACCTCACGATATTATTTTTAGTCCTAAAATTTGCACCGAGGTCGCTGGATGGCTAAGCTAAGCGACACAAGTGGCCGACACAAACACCTGGCCCATCTAGGAGTGGCACTGCAGTGTCAGGCAGGATGGCACTTCAAAAAAATAGTCCCCAAACAGCACATGATGCAAAGAAAAAAAGAGGCGCACCAAGGTGGCTGTGTGACTAAGCTAAGCGACACAAGTGGCCGACACAAACACCTGGCCCATCTAGGAGTGGCACTGCAGTGTCAATCAAGAAAGGATGGCCCTTCCAAAAAATACTCCCCAAACAGCACATGATGCAAAGAAAAAAAGAGGTGCACCAAGGTGGCTGTGTGACTAAGCTAAGCGACCCAAGTGGCCGACACAAACACCTGGCCCATCTAGGAGTGGCACTGCAGTGTCAGACAGGATGGCACTTCAAAAAAATACTCCCCAAACAGCACATGATGCAAAGAAAGAAAGAGGCGCACCAAGGTCGCTATGTGACTAAGCTAAGCGACCCAAGTGGCCGACACAAACACCTGGCCCATCTAGGAGTGGCACTGCAGTGTCAGACAGGATGGCACTTCAAAAAAATAGTCCCCAAACAGCACATGATGCAAAGAAAAAAAGAGGCGCACCAAGGTGGCTGTGTGACTAAGCTAAGCGACACAAGTGGCCGACACAAACACCTGGCCCATCTAGGAGTGGCACTGCAGTGTCAATCAAGACAGGATGGCCCTTCCAAAACATACTCCCCAAACAGCACATGATGCAAAGAAAACAAGAGGCGCACCAAGGTGGCTGTGTGACTAAGCTAAGCGACCCAAGTGGCCGACACAAACACCTGGCCCATCTAGGAGTGGCACTGCAGTGTCAGACAGGATGGCCCTTCCAAAAAATACTCCCCAAACAGCACATGATGCAAAGAAAAAAAGAGGCGCACCAAGGTGGCTGTGTGACTAAGCTAAGCGACACAAGTGGCCGACACAAACACCTGGCCCATCTAGGAGTGGCACTGCAGTGTCAATCAAGACAGGATGGCCCTTCCAAAACATACTCCCCAAACAGCACATGATGCAAAGAAAAAAAGAGGCGCACCAAGGTGGCTGTGTGACTAAGCTAAGCGACCCAAGTGGCCGACACAAACACCTGGCCCATCTAGGAGTGGCACTGCAGTGTCAGACAGGATGGCCCTTCCAAAAAATACTCCCCAAACAGCACATGATGCAAAGAAAAAAAGAGGCGCACCAAGGTGGCTGTGTGACTAAGCTAAGCGACCCAAGTGGCCGACACAAACACCTGGCCCATCTAGGAGTGGCACTGCAGTGTCAGACAGGATGGCACTTAAAAAAAATAGTCCCCAAACAGCACATGATGCAAAGAAAAAAAGAGGCGCACCAAGGTCGCTGTGTGACTAAGCTAAGCGACCCAAGTGGCCGACACAAACACCTGGCCCATCTAGGAGTGGCACTGCAGTGTCAATCAAGACAGGATGGCCCTTCCAAAAAATAGTCCCCAAACAGCACATGATGCAAAGAAAAATGAAAGAAAAAAGAGGTGCAAAATGGAATTGTCATTGGGCCCTCCCACCCACCCTTATGTTGTATAAACAGGACATGCACACTTTAACGAACCCATCATTTCAGCGACAGGGTCTGCCACACGACTGTGACTGAAATGACTGGTTGGTTTGGGCCCCCACCAAAAAAGAAGCAATCAATCTCTCCTTGCACAAACTGGCTCTACAGAGGCAAGATGTCCACCTCATCATCATCCTCCGATTCCTCACCCCTTTCACTGTGTACATCCCCCTCCTCACAGATTATTAATTCGTCCCCACTGGAATCCACCATCTCAGGTCCCCGTGTACTTTCTGGAGGCAATTGCTGCTGGTGAATGTCTCCACGGAGGAATTGATTATAATTCATTTTAATGTACATCATCTTCTCCACATTTTCTGGAAGTAACCTCGTACGCCGACTACTGACAAGGTGAGCGGCTGCACTAAACACTCTTTCGGAGTACACACTGGAGGGAGGGCAACTTAGGTAGAATAAAGCCAGTTTGTGCAAGGGTCTCCAAATTGCATCTTTTTCCTGCCAGTATACGTACGGACTGTCTGACGTGCCTACTTGGATGCGGTCACTCATATAATCCTCCACCATTCTTTCAATGGTGAGAGAATCATATGCAGTGACAGTAGACGACATGTCAGTAATCGTTGGCAGGTCCTTCAGTCCGGACCAGATGTCAGCACTCGCTCCAGACTGCCCTGCATCACCGCCAGCGGGTGGGCTATGAATTCTTAGCCTTTTCCTCGCACCCCCAGTTGCGGGAGAATGTGAAGGAGGAGATGGTGACGGGTCACGTTCCGCTTGACTTGACAATTTTCTCACCAGCAGGTCTTTGAACCTCTGCAGACTTGTGTCTGCCGAAAAGAGAGATACAACGTAGGTTTTAAATCTAGGATCGAGCACGGTGGCCAAAATGTAGTGCTCTGATTTCAACAGATTGACCACCCGTGAATCCTGGTTAAGCGAATTAAGGGCTCCATCCACAAGTCCCACATGCCTAGCGGAATCGCTCTGTTTTAGCTCCTCCTTCAATGTCTCCAGCTTCTTCTGCAAAAGCCTGATGAGGGGAATGACCTGACTCAGGCTGGCAGTGTCTGAACTGACTTAATGTGTGGCAAGTTCAAAGGGTTGCAGAACCTTGCACAACGTTGAAATCATTCTCCACTGCGCTTGAGTCAGGTGCATTCCACCTCCTTTGCCTATATCGTGGCCAGATGTATAGGCTTGAATGGCCTTTTGCTGCTCCTCCATCCTCTGAAGCATATAGAGGGTTGAATTCCACCTCGTTACCACCTCTTGCTTCAGATGATGGCAGGGCAGGTTAAGGAATGTTTGGTGGTGCTCCAGTCTTCGGTACGCGGTGCCTGAACGCCGAAAGTGGCCCGCAATTCTTCGGGCCACCGACAGCATCTCTTGCACGCCCCTGTCGTTTTTTAAATAATTCTGCACCACCAAATTCAAGGTATGTGCAAAACATGGGACGTGATGGAATTTGCCCAGATGTAATGCACGCACAATATTGCTGGCGTTGTCCGATGTCACAAATCCCCAGGAGAGTCCAATTGGGTTAAGCCATTCTGTGATGATCTTCCTCAGTTGCCGTAAGAGGTTTTCAGCTGTGTGGCTATTCTGGAAAGCGGTGATACAAAGCGTAGCCTGCCTAGGAACGAGTTGGCGTTTGCGAGATGCTGCTACTGGTGCCGCCGATGCTGTTCTTGCTGCGGGAGGCAATACATCTACCCAGTGGGCTGTCACAGTCATATAGTCCTGAGTCTGCCCTGTTCCACTTGTCCACATGTCCGTAGTTAAGTGGACATTGGGTACAACTGTATTTTTTAGGACACTGGTGACTCTTTTTCTGAGGTCTGTGTACATTTTCGGTATCGCCTGCCTAGAGAAATGGAACCTAGATGGTATTTGGTACCGGGGACACAGTACCTCAATCAAGTCTCTAGTTGGCTCTGAATTAACGATGGATACCGGAACCACGTTTCTCACCGCCCAGGCTGCCAAGGCCTCAGTTATCCGCTTTGCAGCAGGATGACTGCTGTGATATTTCATCTTCCTCGCAAAGGACTGTTGGACAGTCAATTGCTTACTGGAAGTAGTACAAGTGGTCTTCCGACTTCCCCTCTGGGATGCCGATCGACTCCCAGCAGCAACAACAGCAGCGCTAGCAGCAGTAGGCGTTACACTCAAGGATGCATCTGAGGAATCCCAGGCAGGAGAGGACTCGTCAGACTTGCCAGTGACATGGCCTGCAGGACTATTGGCTTTCCTGTCTAAGGAGGAAATTGACACTGAGGGAGTTGGTGGTGTTGTTTGCAGGAGCTTGGTTACAAGAGGAAGGGATTTAGTGGTCAGTGCATGGACTGCTTCCGCTGTCATCCAAAGTTTTTGAACTTGTCACTGACTTATGATGAATGCGCTGCAGGTGACGTATAAGGGAGGATGTTCCGAGGTGGTTAACGTCCTTACCCCTACTTATTACAGCTTGACAAAGGCAACACACGGCTTGACACCTGTTGTCCGCATTTGTGTTAAAATAATTCCACACCGAAGAGGTGATTTTTTTTGTAATTTGACCAGGCATGTCAATGGCCATATTCGTCCCACGGACAACAGGTGTCTCCCCGGGTGCCTGACTTAAACAAACCACCTCACCATCAAATCCTCCTTGTCAATTTCCTCCTCAGCGCCAGCAACACCCATATCCTCATCCTGGTGTACTTCAACAGTGACATCTTCAATTTGACTATCAGGAACTGGACTGCGGGTGCTCCTTCCAGCACTTGCAGGGGCGTGCAAATGGTGGAAGGCACCATCTCTTCCCGTCCAGTGTTGGGAAGGTCAGGCATCGCAGCTGACACAATTGGACTCTCCTTGGGGATTTGTGATTTAGAAGAACGCACAGTTCTTTGCTGTGCTTTTGCCAGCTTAAGTCTTTTAATTTTTCTAGCGAGAGGATGAGTGCTTCCATCCTCATGTGAAGCTGAACCACTAGCTATGAACATAGGCCAGGGCCTCAGCCGTTCCTTGCCACTCCGTGTCGTAAATGGCATATTGGCAAGTTTACGCTTCTCCTCAGACGCTTTTAATTTTGATTTTTGGGTCATTTTACTGAACTTTTGTGTTTTGGATTTTATATGCTCTCTACTATGACATTGGGCATCGGCCTTGGCAGACGACGTTGATGGCATTTCATTGTCTCGGCCATGACTAGTGGCAGCAGCTTCAGCACGAGGTGGAAGTGGATCTTGATCTTTCCCTATTTTACCCTCCACATTTTTGTTCTCCATTTTTTAATGTGTGGAATTAGGGTTCACTACAATATGCCGGCGGTCGGGCTCCCGGCGACCAGCATACTGGCGCCGGGAACCCTACCGCCGGCTTACCGACAGTGTGGTGAGTGCAAATGAGCCCCTTGCGGGCTCACTGCGCTCGCCACGCTACGGGCTCACTGCGCTCGCCACGCTACGGGCACAATGGCGTGCTAGGCGTGCCACACTATTTTATTCTCCCTCCAGGGGGGTCGTGGACCCCCACGAGGGAGAATAAGTGTCGGTATGCCGGCTGTCGGGCTCCCGGCACCGGTATGCTGGTCGCCGGGAGCCCGACCGCCGGCATACTGAAGACCACCCGTGGAATTATATGCCAGTATCAATAGCAATGGCCTACTACTATATATACTGCGCACAACTGAAATGCACCACAGGTATGGATGGATAGTATACTTGACAACACAGAGGTAGGTAGAGCAGTGGCCTACTGTATTGTACTGCTATATATTATATACTGGTGGTCAGCAAACTGTGCAAAACTGAAATGCACCACAGGTATGGATGGATAGTATACTTGACGACACAGAGGTAGGTAGAGCAGTGGCTTACTGTACCGTAATGCTATATATTATATACTGGTGGTCAGCAAACTGTGCAAAACTTAAATGCACCACAGGTATGGATGGATAGTATACTTGACGACAAAGAGGTAGGTAGAGCAGTGGCCTACTGTACCGTACTGCTATATATTATATACTGGTGGTCAGCAAACTGTGCAAAACTTAAATGCACCACAGGTATGGATGGATAGTATACTTGACGACACAGAGGTAGGTAGAGCAGTGGCCTACTGTACCGTACTGCTATATATTATATACTGGTGGTCAGCAAACTGTGCAAAACTGAAATGCACCACAGGTATGGATGGATAGTATACTTGACGACATAGAGGTAGGTAGAACAGAGGCCTACTGTACCGTACTGCTATATATTATATACTGGTGGTCAGCAAACTGTGCAAAACTTAAAGGCACCACAGGTATGGATGGATAGTATACTTGACAACACAGAGGTAGGTAGAGCAGTGGCCTACTGTACCGTACTGCTATATATTATATACTGGTGGTCAGCAAACTGTGCAAAACTTAAAGGCACCACAGGTATGGATGGATAGTATACTTGACAACACAGAGGTAGGTAGAGCAGTGGCCTACTGTACCGTACTGCTATATATTATATACTGGTGGTCAGCAAACTGTGCAAAACTGAAATGCACCACAGGTATGGATGGATAGTATACTTGACGACACAGAGGTAGGTAGAGCAGTGGCCTACTGTACCGTACTGCTATATATTATATACTGGTGGTCAGCAAAATTATGCACTGTACTCCTACTATATACTACAATGCAGCACAGATATGGAGCGTTTTTCAGGCAGAGAACGTATAATACTGTGGTCACTGGTTAGTAAAACTCTGCACTGTACTCCTCCTATATAATACTGCTGGTCCCCAGTCCCCACAATAAAGCAGTGTGAGCACAGATATATGCAGCACACTGAGCACAGATATGGAGCGTTTTGCAGGCAGAGAACGTATAATACTGGTGGTCACTGGTCAGCAAAACTCTGCACTGTACTCCTCCTATATAATACTGCTGGTCCCCAGTCCCCACAATAAAGCAGTGTGAGCACAGATATATGCAGCACACTGAGCACAGATATGGAGCGTTTTTCAGGCAGACAACGTATACTGGTGGTCACAGGTCAGCAAAACTCTGTACTGTACTCCTCCTATATAATACTGCTGGTCCCCAGTTCCCACAATAAAGCAGTGTGAGCACAGATATATGCAGCACACTGAGCACAGATATGGAGCGTTTTTCAGGCAGACAACGTATACTGGTGATCACTGGTCAGCAAAACTCTGCACTGTACTCCTCCTATATAATACTGCTGGTCCCCAGTCCCCACAATAAAGCAGTGTGAGCACAGATATATGCAGCACACTGAACACAGATATGGAGCATTTTTCAGGCAGACAACGTATAATACTGGTGGTCACTGGTCAGCAAAACTCTGCACTGTACTCCTCCTATAATACTGCTGGTCCCCAGAATAAAGATATGCAGCCCCCTGAAACAAAGTGAGAGAACGCCAGCCACGTCCTCTCACTATCATTTCCAATGCACGAGTGAAAAATGGCGGCCGACGCGCGGCTCCTTATATAGAATCCGAATCTCGCGAGAATCCGACAGCGGGATGATGACGTTCGGGCGCGCTCGGGTTAACCGAGCCATACGGGAGAATCTGAGTATGCCTCGGACCCGTGTAAAATGGGTGAAGTTCGGGGGGGTTCGGTTTCCGAGGAACCGAACCCGCTCATCTCTAATTGTGATGTCACAGCGATACTGTCTAGCTGCCTGCAGCTGAATGCATTTTGATGTCACAGAGGTACTGTATAACTGTCTGCAGCTGAATCCATTTTGATGTCACAAAAGTACTGTTTAGCTGCCTGCAGCTGAATGCACTATAATGTCACGGAGGTACTTTCTAACTAAATGCAGCTGAATGCATTGTGATGTCACAATGGTACTATCCAGCTGCAGAAGCTGAATGCATTGTGATGGCACAGAGGTACTGTATAAATCTTTGCAGCTGAATTTATTGTGATGTCACAGCGGTACTGTTTAACTACCTGCAGCTGAATGCATTGTGATTTCACAGAGGTACTTTCTAAATAACTGCAGCTGAATGCATTGTTATGTCATAGAGTTACTGTCTAGGTGCCTGCAGCTGAATGCATTTTTAAGTCAAAGAGGTACTGTTTAGCTGCCTGCAGCTGAATGCATTGTGATGTCACAGTGGTACTATCTAGCTGTCTGCAGCTAAATGCATTGTAATATCACAGAGATACTATTTTGCTGCCTGCAGCTGAATGTATTTTGATGTCACAGATGTACTGACTAGTTGCCTGCAGCTGAATGCGTTGTAATATCACAGTGGTACTCTCTGTCTGTAGCTGAATGCACTGTGATGTCACAGAGGTACTGTCTAGCTGCCTGCAGATGAATGCATTGTGATGCCCCAGAGATACTGTTTTGCTGCTTGCAGCTAAATGCATCGTTTTGTCACAGAGGTGCTGTCTAGCTTCCTGTAGCTGAGTGCATTGTGATGTCCCAGTGGTACTGTCTTGCTGCCTGCAGCTGAATGCATTGTGATGTCACAGAGGTAGTGTTTAACTAACTGCAGCTGAATGCATTCTGATTTCACAGAGGTACTGTTCAGCTGACTGCAGATAAATGGATTGTTACATCACAGAGGTACTGTTTATCTCCCTGCAGCTGAATGCATTGTGATTAGAGATGTGCACTTGAAATTTTTCAGGTTTTGTGTTTTGGTTTTGGGTTCGGTTCCGCGGCCGTGTTTTGGGTTCGACCGCGTTTTGGCAAAACCTCACCGAATTTTTTTTGTCGGATTCGGGTGTGTTTTGGATTCGGGTGTTTTTTTTAAAAAACACTAAAAAACAGCTTAAATCATAGAATTTGGGGGTCATTTTGATCCCAAAGTATTATTAACCTCAAAAACCATAATTTCCACTCATTTTCAGTCTATTCTGAATACCTCACACCTCACAATATTATTTTTAGTCCTAAAATTTGCACCTAGGTCGCTGGATGACTAAGCTAAGCGACCCTAGTGGCCGACACAAACACCGTGCCCATCTAGGAGTGGCACTGCAGTGTCACGCAGGATGGCCCTTCCAAAAAACCCTCCCCAAACAGCACATGACGCAAAGAAAAAAAGAGGCGCAATGAGGTAGCTGTGTGAGTAAGATAAGCGACCCTAGTGGCCGACACAAACACTGGGCCCATCTAGGAGTGGCACTGCAGTGTCACGCAGGATGGCCCTTCCAAAAAACCCTCCCCAAACAGCACATGACGCAAAGAAAAAAAGAGGCGCAATGAGGTAGCTGTGTGAGTAAGATAAGCGACCCTAGTGGCCGACACAAACACCGGGCCCATCTAGGAGTGGCACTGCAGTGTCACGCAGGATGGCCCTTCCAAAAAACCCTCCCCAAACAGCACATGACGCAAAGAAAAAAAGAGGCGCAATGAGGTAGCTGTGTGAGTAAGATAAGCGACCCTAGTGGCCGACACAAACACCGTGCCCATCTAGGAGTGGCACTGCAGTGTCACGCAGGATGGCCCTTCCAAAAAACCCTCCCCAAACAGCACATGACGCAAAGAAAAAAAGAGGCGCAATGAGGTAGCTGTGTGAGTAAGATAAGCGACCCTAGTGGCCGACACAAACACCGGGCCCATCTAGGAGTGGCACTGCAGTGTCACGCAGGATGGCCCTTCCAAAAAACCCTCCCCAAACAGCACATGACGCAAAGAAAAAAAGAGGCGCAATGAGGTAGCTGTGTGAGTAAGATAAGCGACCCTAGTGGCCGACACAAACACCGGGCCCATCTAGGAGTGGCACTGCAGTGTCACGCAGGATGGCCCTTCCAAAAAACCCTCCCCAAACAGCACATGACGCAAAGAAAAAAAGAGGCGCAATGAGGTAGCTGTGTGAGTAAGATAAGCGACCCTAGTGGCCGACACAAACACCGTGCCCATCTAGGAGTGGCACTGCAGTGTCACGCAGGATGGCCCTTCCAAAAAACCCTCCCCAAACAGCACATGACGCAAAGAAAAAAAGAGGCGCAATGAGGTAGCTGTGTGAGTAAGATAAGCGACCCTAGTGGCCGACACAAACACCGGGCCCATCTAGGAGTGGCACTGCAGTGTCACACAGGATGGCCCTTCCAAAAACATTCCACAAATAGCACATGACGCAAAGAAAAATTAAAGAAAAAAGAGGTGCAAGATGGAATTGTCCTTGGGCCCTCCCACCCACCCTTATGTTGTATAAACAGGACATGCACACTTTAACCAACCCATCATTTCAGTGACAGGGTCTGCCACACGACTGTGACTGAAATGACGGGTTGGTTTGGACCCCCACCAAAAAAGAAGCAATTAATCTCTCCTTGCACAAACTGGCTCTACAGAGGCAAGATGTCCACCTCATCATCATCCTCCGATATATCACCGTGTACATCCCCCTCCTCACAGATTATCAATTCGTCCCCACTGGAATCCACCATCTCAGCTCCCTGTGTACTTTGTGGAGGCAATTGCTGCTGGTCAATGTCTCCACGGAGGAATTGATTATAATTCATTTTAATGAACATCATCTTCTCCACATTTTCTGGATGTAACCTCGTACGCCGATTGCTGACAAGGTGAGCGGCGGCACTAAACACTCTTTCGGAGTACACACTTGTGGGAGGGCAACTTAGGTAGAATAAAGCCAGTTTGTGCAAGGGCCTCCAAATTGCCTCTTTTTCCTGCCAGTATAAGTACGGACTGTGTGACGTGCCTACTTGGATGCGGTCACTCATATAATCCTCCACCATTCTTTCAATGGTGGGAGAATCATATGCAGTGACAGTAGACGACATGTCCGTAATCGTTGTCAGGTCCTTCAGTCCGGACCAGATGTCAGCATCAGCAGTCGCTCCAGACTGCCCTGCATCACCGCCAGCGGGTGGGCTCGGAATTCTGAGCCTTTTCCTCGCACCCCCAGTTGCGGGAGAATGTGAAGGAGGAGATGTTGACAGGTCGCGTTCCGCTTGACTTGACAATTTTCTCACCAGCAGGTCTTTCAACCCCAGCAGACTTGTGTCTGCCGGAAAGAGAGATCCAAGGTAGGCTTTAAATCTAGGATCGAGCACGGTGGCCAAAATGTAGTGCTCTGATTTCAACAGATTGACCACCCGTGAATCCTTGTTAAGCGAATTAAGGGCTCCATCCACAAGTCCCACATGCCTAGCGGAATCGCTCCGTGTTAGCTCCTCCTTCAATGTCTCCAGCTTCTTCTGCAAAAGCCTGATGAGGGGAATGACCTGACTCAGGCTGGCAGTGTCTGAACTGACTTCACGTGTGGCAAGTTCAAAGGGCATCAGAACCTTGCACAACGTTGAAATCATTCTCCACTGCGCTTGAGACAGGTGCATTCCACCTCCTATATCGTGCTCAATTGTATTGGCTTGAATGGCCTTTTGCTGCTCCTCCAACCTCTGAAGCATATAGAGGGTTGAATTCCACCTCGTTACCACTTCTTGCTTCAGATGATGGCAGGGCAGGTTCAGTAGTTTTTGGTGGTGCTCCAGTCTTCTGTACGTGGTGCCTGTACGCCGAAAGTGTCCCGCAATTCTTCTGGCCACCGACAGCATCTCTTGCACGCCCCTGTCGTTTTTTAAAAAATTCTGCACCACCAAATTCAAGGTATGTGCAAAACATGGGACGTGCTGGAATTTGCCCATATTTAATGCACACACAATATTGCTGGCGTTGTCCGATGCCACAAATCCACAGGAGAGTCCAATTGGGGTAAGCCATTCCGCGATGATCTTCCTCAGTTGCCGTAAGAGGTTTTCAGCTGTGTGCGTATTCTGGAAAGCGGTGATACAAAGCGTAGCCTGCCTAGGAAAGAGTTGGCGTTTGCGAGATGCTGCTACTGGTGCCGCCGCTGCTGTTCTTGCGGCGGGAGTCCATACATCTACCCAGTGGGCTGTCACAGTCATATAGTCCTGACCCTGCCCTGCTCCACTTGTCCACATGTCCGTGGTTAAGTGGACATTGGGTACAGCTGCATTTTTTAGGACACTGGTGAGTCTTTTTCTGAGGTCTGTGTACATTTTCGGTATCGGTATCGCCTGCCTAGAGAAGTGGAACCTAGATGGTATTTGGTAACGGGGGCACACTACCTCAAGAAATTGTGTAGTTCCCTGTGAACTAACGGCGGATACCGGACGCACGTCTAACACCAACATAGTTGTCAAGGCCTCAGTTATCCGCTTTGCAGCAGGATGACTGCTGTGATATTTCATCTTCCTCGCAAAGGACTGTTGGACAGTCAATTGCTTACTGGAAGTAGTACAAGTGGTCTTCCGACTTCCCCTCTGGGATGACCATCGACTCCCAGCAGCAACAACAGCAGCGCCAGCAGCAGTAGGCGTTACACGCAAGGGTGCATCGGAGGAATCCCAGGCAGGAGAGGAATCGTCAGAATTGCCAGTGACATGGCCTGCAGGACTATTGGCATTCCTGGGGAAGGAGGAAATTGACACTGAGGGAGTTGGTGGGGTGGTTTGCGTGAGCTTGGTTACAAGAGGAAGGGATTTACTGGTCAGTGGACTGCTTCCGCTGTCACCCAAAGTTTTTGAACTTGTCACTGACTTATTATGAATGCGCTGCAGGTGACGTATAAGGGAGGATGTTCCGAGGTGGTTAACGTCCTTACCCCTACTTATTACAGCTTGACAAAGGCAACACACGGCTTGACACCTGTTGTCCGCTTTTCTGTTGAAATACCTCCACACTGAAGAGCTGATTTTTTTGGTATTTTCACCAGGCATGTCAACGGCCATATTCCTCCCACGGACAACAGGTGTCTCCCCGGGTGCCTGACTTAAACAAACCACCTCACCATCAGAATCCTCCTGGTCAATTTCCTCCCCAGCACCAGCAACACCCATATCCTCCTCATCCTGGTGTACTTCAACACTGACATCTTCAATCTGACTATCAGGAACTGGACTGCGGGTGCTCCTTCCAGCACTTGCAGGGGGCGTGCAAATGGTGGAAGGCGCATGCTCTTCATGTCCAGTGTTGGGAAGGTCAGGCATCGCAACCGACACAATTGGACTCTCCTTGTGGATTTGGGATTTCGAAGAACGCACAGTTCTTTGCGGTGCTTTTGCCAGCTTGAGTCTTTTCAGTTTTCTAGCGAGAGGCTGAGTGCTTCCATCCTCATGTGAAGCTGAACCACTAGCCATGAACATAGGCCAGGGCCTCAGCCGTTCCTTGCCACTCCGTGTGGTAAATGGCATATTGGCAAGTTTACGCTTCTCCTCCGACAATTTTATTTTAGGTTTTGGAGTCCTTTTTTTACTGATATTTGGTGTTTTGGATTTGACATGCTCTGTACTATGACATTGGGCATCGGCCTTGGCAGACGACGTTGCTGGCATTTCATCGTCTCGGCCATGACTAGTGGCAGCAGCTTCAGCACGAGGTGGAAGTGGATCTTGATCTTTCCCTAATTTTGGAACCTCAACATTTTTGTTCTCCATATTTTAATAGGCACAACTAAAAGGCACCTCAGGTAAACAATGGAGATGGATGGATACTAGTATACTTATGGATGGACTGCCGAGTGCCGACACAGAGGTAGCTACAGCCGTGGACTACCGTACTGTGTCTGCTGCTAATATAGACTGGATGATTGATAATGAGATGAAATCAATATATATATGTATGTATATATAATATCACTAGTACTGCAGCCGGACAGGTAGATAATATATTTATTAGGTAATGATGACTGATGACAGACCTGCTGGACACTGTCAGCTCAGCAGCACCGCAGACTGCTACAGTAAGCTACTATACTATAGTAGCATGTACAAAGAAGAAAGAAAAAAAAAAAAACACGGGTAGGTGGTATACAATTATGGATGGACTGCCGAGTGCCGACACAGAGGTAGCTACAGCCGTGGACTAACGTACTGTGTCTGCTGCTAATATAGACTGGATGATTGATAATGAGATGAAATCAATATATATATGTATGTATATATAATATCACTAGTACTGCAGCCGGACAGGTAGATAATATATTTATTAGGTAATGATGACTGATGACGGACCTGCTGGACACTGTCAGCTCAGCAGCACCGCAGACTGCTACAGTAAGCTACTATACTATAGTAGTATGTACAAAGAAGAAAGAAAAAAAAAAACCACGGGTAGGTGGTATACAATTATGGATGGACTGCCGAGTGCCGACACAGAGGTAGCTACAGCCGTGGACTAACGTACCGTGTCTGCTGCTAATATAGACTGGATGATTGATAATGAGATGAAATCAATATATATATGTATGTATATATAATATCACTAGTACTGCAGCCGGACAGGTAGATAATATATTTATTAGGTAATGATGACTGATGACGGACCTGCTGGACACTGTCAGCTCAGCAGCACCGCAGACTGCTACAGTAAGCTACTATACTCTATAGTAGTATGTACAAAGAAGAAAGAAAAAAAAAACCCACGGGTAGGTGGTATACAATTATGGATGGACTGCCGAGTGCCGACACAGAGGTAGCTACAGCCATGGACTAACGTACTGTGTCTGCTGCTAATATAGACTGGATGATTGATAATGAGATGAAATCAATATATATATGTATGTATATATAATATCACTAGTACTGCAGCCGGACAGGTAGATAATATATTTATTAGGTAATGATGACTGATGACGGACCTGCTGGACACTGTCAGCTCAGCAGCACTGCAGACTGCTACAGTAAGCTACTATACTATAGTAGTATGTACAAAGAAGAAAGAAAAAAAAAAACCACAGGTAGGTGGTATACAATTATGGATGGACTGCCGAGTGCCGACACAGAGGTAGCTACAGCCGTGGACTAACGTACTGTGTCTGCTGCTAATATAGACTGGATGATTGATAATGAGATGAAATCAATATATATATGTATGTATATATAATATCACTAGTACTGCAGCCGGACAGGTAGATAATATATTTATTAGGTAATGATGACTGATGACGGACCTGCTGGACACTGTCAGCTCAGCAGCACCGCAGACTGCTACAGTAAGCTACTATACTCTATAGTAGTATGTACAAAGAAGAAAGAAAAAAAAAAAACCACGGGTAGGTGGTATACAATTATGGATGGACTGCCGAGTGCCGACACAGAGGTAGCTATAGCCGTGGACTAACGTACTGTGTCTGCTGCTAATATAGAGTCTAGACTGGATGATAAATTATTGATAATGAGATGAAATCAATATAATATCACTAGTACTGCAGCCGGACAGGTACTATATATATTTATTATGTAATGACTGATGACGGACCTGCTGGACACTGTCAGGTCAGCACAGCACCGCAGACTGCTACAGTAAGCTACTATAGTAGTATGTATAAAGAAGAATGAAAAAAAAAAAAAAACACGGGTAGGTGGTATACAATATTATATATATATATATATATATTACATACAATTATATATATATATATATATATATTAAACTGGTGGTGATTGATTATTAAACTGGTGGTCACTTCAGGTCACGTTGCAACTTGCAACTAGTACTCCGAGGCCTAAGCAGACAATCACAAAATATATTATTATACTGGTGGTCAGTGTGGTCACAACAATGGCAGTGTGGCACTGACTCTGGCAGCAAAAGTGTGCACTGTACGTTATATGTACTCCTGAGTCCTGCTCTCAGACTCTAACTGCTCCCCACTGTCAGTGTCTCCCCCACAAGTCAGATAATACACTTACAGTCACACTATCTATTATCTAATCTATAAATATCACTTCAGCAAGTAGTATAGTAGTATACAGTATAGTAGTACTCCTCCTAATAATGCTCCCCAAAATACTGTGTCTCTCTCTTCTCTAAACGGAGAGGACGCCAGCCACGTCCTCTCCCTATGACTCTCAATGCACGTGTGAAAATGGCGGCAACGCGCGGCTCCTTATATAGAATCTGAGTCTCGCGATAGAATCCGAGCCTCGCGAGAATCCGACAGCGTGATGATGACGTTCGGGCGCGCTCGGGTTAGCCGAGCAAGGCGGGAAGATCCGAGCCTGCTCGGACCCGTGTAAAAAACCTGAAGTTCGGGCGGGTTCGGATTCAGAGGAACCGAACCCGCTCATCTCTAATTGTGATGTCACAGCGGTACTTTCTAGCTGCCTAAATTTGAATGCATTGTGATGTCACAGAGGTACTGTATAACTGTCTGCACCTGAATTCATTGTGATGTCACAGAGGTACTGTTTAGCTGACTGCAGTTGAATGCACTGTGATGTCACAGAGATACTTTCTTACTAACTGCACCTGAATGCATTGTCATGTCATAGAGTTACTGTTTAGGTGTCTTCAGTTGAATGCATTTTGATGTCACAGAGGTACTGTCTAACTAACTCCAGCTAAATGCATTGTAATCTCACAGAGATACTATTTTGCTGCCTGCAGCTGAATACATTTTGATGTCACAGTGGTACTATCTAGCTGCCTACAGCTGAATGTATTTTTAAGTCAAAGAGGTACTGTTTAGCTTCCTGCAGCTGAATGCATTGTGATGTCATAATGGTATTATCTAGTTGTCTGCTGTTGAATGCATTGTGATGTCACAGAGGTATTGTCTAGCTGCCTGTAGATGAATGCATTGTGATGTCACAGAGGTACTGTTTATCTGCCTGCAGATAAATGGATTGTTAAATTTTAGAGGTACTGTTTAGCTCCCTTCAGCTGAATGAATTGTGATGCCACAGAGGTACTGTATAACTGTCTGCAGATTAATTCATTGTGATACCACAAAGGTACTGTTTAGCTGCCTGCAGCTGACTGTACTATGATGTCACATAAGTACTTTACAACTAACTGCAGCTGAATGCATTTTGATGTCACAAAGGTACTGTCCTGATGACTGCAGCTGAAATCATTGTTGTGTCATAGAGTTACTGTCTGAGTGTCTGAAGCTGAATGCATTTTGATGTCACAGTGGTACTATCTAGCTACCTGCAGCTGAATGTATTGTTAAGTCAAAGAAGTACTGTTTAGCTGCCTGCAGCTGAATGCATTGTGATGTCATAGTGGTATTATCTAGCTGTCTGCAGTTGAATGCATTGTGATGTCACAGAGGTATTGCCTAGCTGCCTGCAGATGAATGCATTGTGATGTCACAGTGGTACTATCAACTTGCCTGCAGCTGAATGCATTGTGATGTCACAGAGGTACTGTATAACTGTCTGCAGCTGAATTTATTGTGATGTCTAAGAGGTACTGTTTAGCTGCCTGCAGCTGAATGCAGTGTTATGTCACAGAGGTACTTTCTAAGTAACTGCAGCTGAATGCATTGTGATGTTACAGAGATACTATTTTGCTGCTAGCAGCTAAATGCATTGTGATGTCACAATGTTACTGTCCAGCTGAATGCATTTTTATGTCATACAGTTACTGTCTAGGTGCCTGCAGCTTAATGCATTTTGATATCACAGTGGTACTATCTAGCTGTTTGCAGCTGAATGTATTGTTAAGTCAAAGAGGTACTGTTTAGCTGCTTGCAGCTGATAGCATTGTGATGTCACAGTGGTATTATCTAGCTGTCTGCAGCTAAATGCATTGGAATGTTACAGTGTTACTACCTAGCTGCCTGCAGCTGAATGCATTGTGATGTCATAAAGTTATTGTCTAGGTGCCCGCAGCTGAATGCATTGTGATGTCACAGTGGCACTGTCAAGCTGCCTGCAGATGAATTTATTGTGATGTCACAGAGGTGCTGTCTAGCTTCCTGTTGCTATATGAATTGTGATGTCACAGTGGTACTGGCTAGCTGCCTGCAGCTGAATGCTTTGTGATATCACAGTGCTACTGTCTAACTGTCTGTAGCTGAATGAACTATGATGTCACAAAGGTACAGTCTAGTTGCATACAGATGAATGCAATGTTATGTCATAGAGGTACTGTTTAACTGACTGCAGATGAATGCAATGTGAGGTTACAGATTTAATGACTAGTTGCCTGCAGCTGAATACTTTGTGATATCACAGTGGTACTGTCTAGCTGCCTGAAGATGAATGCATTGTGATTTCACAGTGGTATTGTCTAGCTGCAAGCAGCAAAATGTATTGTGATGTCACAGTGGTACCGTATAGTTGCCTGCAGCTAAATGAATTGTGAAGTCACCGAGTTACTGTATATCTGTCTGCAGCTGAATGCATTCTGATGTCACAGAGGTACTGTATAGCTGCCTGCAGATGAATGGATTGTTAAATCACAGATGTATTGTTTAGATCCCTGCAGCTTGCAGCTGCATGCATTGTGATGTCACAGTGGTACTGTCTAGCTGCCTGCAGCTGAATGCATTGTGATGTCACAGAGGTACTGTCTATCTGCCTGCAGCTGAATGCATTGTGATGTCACAGAGGTACTGTCTATCTGCCTGCAGCTGAATGCATTGTGATGCCACAGAGGTGCTGTCTAACTAACTGCAGCTAAATGCATTGTAATGTCATAGATATAATTTTTTGCTGCCTTCATCTGAAAGCATTGTGATGTCACAGTGGCACTATCTGCCTGCAGCTGAATTAATTGTGATGTCACAGTACTGTGCTAAGGTGTTCGGCTCCCCCTGCAAACTATAAATTTGTGCCCTCCCATACTGTGATGTCAGAGTGGTACTGTCTAGCTGCCTGCAGCTGAATGCATTGTGATGTCAGATGCAGTCTAGCTGTCTGCATTGTGATGTCACAGTAGTACTGTCTAGCTGCCTGCAGCTGAATGCATTGTTATGTCACAGAGGGACTGTTTAACGGTCTGCAGTTGAATGCATTGTGAATAGGGATGGGGCTAGGTTGTTCGGCGACCACCTGCAAACTATACCACACTTTACAGAAGGATGGCAAGTGCCTAAAAAGGGTTAAGGTCTTACAAGAAAGGGGTGTGGCCACACAATAGTACCATTTTCAAATGACGCCACACAGTAGTACACTCTTATTGACATGACACCACACGCAGTAGCGTTGCTTATACACATAATGCTCCCAGGAGTAGCGCCCCTTATACATAATGCACACAGTAGTTATGCCACTTATACACAGTGCCAACAGCAGTAGCACCGATTATACTCATAATGGCCCCCAGTAGTATCGCCCCTTAAACATAATGGCCACAGTATGCCGCCTATACAAGTATTGCAGCTGAATGCATTGTGATGTCACAGAGGTACTGTATAACTGTCTGCAGCTTAATGCTTTGTAAATGTCATAGAGTTACCGTCTAGGTACTAAGTAACTGCAGCTGACCGCATTGTGATTTCACAGAGGTACTGTTTAGCTGCCTGCAGATAAATGGATTGTTAAATCACAGAGGTACTGTTTAGCTCCCTGCAGCTGAATGCATTGTGATGTTACAGCGGTACTGTCTAGCTGCCTGCAGCTGAATGCATTGTAATGTCACAGATGTACTGTTTAGCTCCCTGCAGCTGAATGCATTGTGATGTCGCAGAGGTTCAGTCTAGCTGCCTGCAGCTGAATGCATTGTGATGTCACAGAGGTACTGTATAACTGTCTGCAGCTGAATGCTTTGTAAATGTCATAGAGTTACCGTCTAGGTGCCTTCAGCTGAATGCATTTTGATGTCACAGAGGTACTGTCTAACTAACTGCAGCTGAATGCATTGTAATGTCACAGAGATACTATTTTGCTGCTGGCAGCTGAATGCATTGTGATGTCACACAGTGGTACTGCCCAGCTGACTGCAGCTGAATGCACTGTTTATGTCATAGAGTTACTGTCTAGGTGCATGCAGCTGAATGCATTTTGATGTCACAGAGGTACTGTCTAACTAAATGCAGCTGAATGCATTGTAATGTCACAGAGGTACTGTATAACTGTCTGCAGCTGAATGCTTTGTAATGTCATAGAGTTACCGTCTAGGTGCCTTCAGCTGAATGCATTTTGATGTCACAGAGGTACTGTCTAACTAAATGCAGCTGAATGCATTGTATTGTCAGAGATACTATTTTGCTGTCTGCAGCTGCATGCATTCTGATGTCACAATGATACTGTCTAGCTGCCTGCAGCTGAATGTATTGTGATGTCACAGAGGTACTGTATAACTGCCTTCAGCTGAATCCATTGTGATGTCACAGAGGTACTTTTTAGCTGCCTGCAGCTGAATGCATTGTGATGTCACAATGGTACTATCCAGCTGCCGCAGCTGAATGCATTGTGATGTTATAGAGTTACTGTCTAGGTGCCTGCAGCTGAATGCATTTTGATGTTACGGTGGTACTATCTAGCTGCCTGCAGCTGAATGTATTGTTAAGTCAAAGAGGTACTGTTTAGCTGCCTGCAGCTGAATTCATTGTGATGTCACAGTGGTATTATCTAGCTGCCTGCAGCTGAATGCATTGAGATGTCACAGAGGTACTTTCTAACTGTCTTCAGCTGAATGCATTGTAATGTCACAGAGGTACTGTTTAGGTGCTAGAGCTAAATGCATTGTGAGGTCACAGAGGTACTGTCTAGCTGTCTGCTGCTGAATGCATTGTGATGTCACAGAGGTTCTGTTTAGCTGCCTGCAGCTGAATGTATTGTTATGTCATAAAGTTACTGTCGAGGTGCCTGCAGTTGAATGCATTGTGATGTCACAGTGGTACTCTTTAGCTGCCTGCAGCTGAATGCATTGTGATGTCACAGAGGTAAAGTCTAACTGTCTGCAGCTGAATGCATTGTTATGTCACAGAGGTACTGTCTAGCTTCCTGCAGATGAATGCAATGTGAGGTCCCAGATGTACTGTATAGCTGCCTGTATCTGAATGCATTGTGATGTCACAATGGTACTGTCTAGTTGCCTGCAGCTGAATACATTGTGATATCACAGTGGTACTGTCTAGCTTTCGGCAGCTGAATGCATTGTGATGTCACAGTGGTACTGTCTAGCTGCCTGCAGCAAAATGTATTGTGATGATACAGTGGTACTGTCTAGCTGCCTGCAGCTGAATGTATTGTGATATCACAACTGTCTTACTAACTGCAGCTGAATGCATTGTGATGTCACAGAGGTACTGTTTAGCTGCCTGCACATAAATTGATTGTTAAATCACAGAGTTACTGTTTTACTCCCTTCAGCTGAATACATTGTGATTTCACAGCGATACTGTCTAGCTGCCTGCAGCTGAATGCATTGTGATGTCACAGAGGTACTGTATAACTGTCTGCAGCTGAATCCATTTTGATGTCACAGAGGTACTGTTTAGCTGCCTGCAGCAGAATGCACTGTGATGTCACAGAGGTACTTTCTAATTAAATGCAGCTGAATGCATTGTGATGTCACAATGCATTGACGTGCGGTGAGGTCATTGGCTGGGGAGGCACTGAGATTATATATATATATATATATATATATATATACATACATACACACATACACACACACAGTGGACGAAGTGGAAATTTTGAAGTAGGAGTATGAAAAAGTGAAGGTTGCAATTATGCATGCGCCTCCGGAAAAGGGGGCGTGTCCTTCAGTGTAGTAGGACCCCTTATACTATCTAGTACTGGTGCCCCTTTCACCGTATACCACACAGTATGAGCCGAAATTTACATTACAGCACACGGTATGAGCTGAAATTCACATTACAGCACACGGTATGAGCCGAAATTCACATTATAGCACACAGTATGAGCCGAAATTCACATTACAGCACACGGTATGAGCTGAAATTCACATTATAGCACACGGTATGAGCCGAAATTCACATTACAGCACACGGTATGAGCCGAAAATTTACATTACAGCACACTGTGTGAGCCGAAATTCACATTACAGCACATGGTATGAGCTGAAATTCACATTATAGCACACGGTATGAGCAAAAATTCACATTACAGCACACGGGATGAGCCGAAATTCACATTACAGCACACGGTATGATCCAAAATTCACATTACAGCACACGGCATGACCCGGAATTCATATTTTACCACACGGTATGAGCCGATATTCACATTATAGTACACAGTATTAGCCGAAATTCACATTACAGCACACGGTATGAGCCAAAATTCACATTACAGCACACGGTATGAGCCAAAATTCACATTACAGCACACAGTATTAGCCGAAATTCACATTACAGCGTACGGTATGAGCCGAAATGCACATTACAGCGTACGGTATGAGCCGAAATTCACATTACAGCGTACGGTATGAGCCGAAATTCATATTACAGCGTACGGTATGAGCCGAAATTCATATTACAGCGTATGGTATGAGACGGAATTCATATTTTACCACACGGTGTGAGCCGAAATTCACATTATAGCACACAGAATAAGCAGAAATTCACATTATAGCAGACGGTATGACCCACAATTCAGGGACAGGGAGAGAGAGTGACAGCAGGGACTGAGAGAGTGACAGCAGGGACTGAGAGAGTGACAGCAGGGACATAGGAAAGTAGAGGAATATTACCTGATTTGTGCAGCGGAGGTGCGGAAGGGACTGTGGTAGGCGGCGGCAGAGAAGCCCATTGTCTGCAGGGGATGCGGCGATACTAAGCTGTCCTTCGTTGCTTCGGCATTGATGTCCCTCTGACCACCGCCAGTTGTGGTCTGTGGTGGACAGTTTTCAGTGGCGGTGCAGCGTGCTGCAGTGAGCCTTGGTCAACGGTGGGCGGCTGTGATATAAATATATAATTTTTTTACATTTATTTTACTTATTCCTCCCTGTCCCTGCAGTCCAAGTGATCTGGGGGTGAACTGCAGTCCAAGATCACTTGGACTGCAGCTCACCCCCAGATCACTTGGACTGCAGCTCACCCCCAAATCACTTGGACTGCAGCTCACCCCCAGATCATCTGGGGGTGAGCTGCAGTCAAAGTGATCTGGGGGTAAGCTACCCAGTCACTTTCCACCTAGCCCAACTGCCCACCCCCCTCTCGCCTGGGTGGTCCTAGAGGGAGCAGGTGCTGCCAGTGATGCTGTTAGAACAGACGGAGAATAGAAGCAGCAGCGGCGGTTCGCAGCGGGGGAGGGGCCATCTGCAGAACAGCCATCTATCCCCCTTCTCCCCCGCTGTCTCCTGTGTTCTCCCCCCTTCCCCCTGCGTTGGGCGTCCGCAGGAAGGGGGCTTCTCCCGGGGAAGTCTTGCGGTGCTGCCGGGCTCCCTCCTCCGCCTCCCCCCAGGGCAGCAGCAGCGGTAGTGGCAGAGTGGGGGAGCAACACGGGCGGGTGACGGAGCGGCGCAGTCAGTGGGCGTCAGGTACACGGAGAGCAGAAAACGCGGCGGTGGGCAGCGGAGGAGGGGCCATCTGCAGAACAGGCAGTCCAGCCCTGCCCACTGCCCAATGACTTCTGCTCTAGTGACAGGGGCGTGCTTTCATATGGATTGAAAGCACGCCTCTGTCTCAAAGAGGCACTTCTACTAGTGCCGCTCAGAGGGATTTCTGAATGGGTTATTACTGGCCGATGCTTGGCCATGCCTCCCCCTCTCCAGCCCTTTCTCAATGGCAGCAGGAGGCACCAAGAGCGGTGCCTCCGGAACACAGAAAAACATCTTTTAACAGAATAAAAATAATTAAAATAATATATAATATAAAGGGGTGAATCATATACTTATGACACAGTAGCTGTGTCATAAGTATCTTCTTTGTATTATTTTAATTAAGAATGACAGGGGAGGCACTGCCTCCCCTGCCTCCCCTGACTGCACGTCCCTGTCACAATGGTACTATCCAGCTGCAGCAGCTGAATGCATTGTGAGGTACTGTATAACTCTCTGCAGCTGTATTTATTGTGTTGTCACAGCGGTACTGTTTAACTGCCTGCAGCTGAATGCACTGTGATGTCACAGAGGTACTTTCTAAATAACTGCAGCTGAATGCATTGTTATGTCATAGAGTTACTGTCTAGGTGCCTGCAGCTGAATGCATTGTGATGTCACAGTGGTACTATCTAGCTGTCTTTAGCTGAATGCATTGTAATGTCACAGAGGTACTGTCCATCTGCCTGCAGCTGAATGCATTGTTATGTCATAAAGTTACTGTCTAGGTGCCTGCAGCTGAATACATTATGAGGTCACAGAGGTACTGTCCATCTGCCTGCAGCTGAATGCATTGTTATGTCATAAAGTTACTGTCTAGGTGCCTGCAGCTGAATACATTATGAGGTCACAGAGGTACTGTCCATCTGCCTGCAGCTGAATGCATTGTTATGTCATAAAGTTACTGTCTAGGTGCCTGCAGCAGAATACATTGTGACGTTTCAGTGGTAAGGTCTACCTGCCTGCAGCTGAATGTATTGTGATGTCACAGAGGTAAAGTCTGTGTAGCTGAATGCATTGTGATGTCACAGAGGTACTGTCTAGCAGCCTACAGATGAATGCATTTTGATGTCACAGAGGTGCTGTCTAGCTGCCTGTGGCTGTATGCATTGTGATGTCACAGTAGTACTGTCCAGCTGACTGCAGCTAAATGCATTGCTATGTCATAGAGTTAGTGTCTAGGTGCCTCCAGCTGAATGCATTTTGATGTCACAGTGGTACTATCTAACTGCCTGCAACTGAATGCATTGTGATGTCACAGAAGTTCTGTCTTACTAACTGCAGCTGAATGCATTTGGGATGTCACAGAGGTACTGTTTAGCTGCCTGCAGATAAATGGATTGTTAAATCACAGAGTTACTGTTTTACTCCCTTCAGCTGAATACATTGTTATTCCACAGCGATACTGTCTAGCTGCCTGCAGCTGAATGCATTGTGATGTCACAGATGTACTGTATAACTGTCTGCAGCTGAATCCATTTTGATGTCACAGAGGTACTGTTTAGCTGCCTGCAGCAGAATGCACTGTGATGTCACAGAGGTACTTTCTAATTAAATGCAGCTGAATGCATTGTGATGTCACAATGGTACTATCCAGCTGCAGCAGCTGAATGCATTGTGATGTCACAGAGGTACTATATAACTCTCTGCAGCTGTATTTATTGTGATGTCACAGCGGTTCTGTTTAACTGCCTGCAGCTGAATGCACTGTGATGTCACAGAGGTACTTTCTAAATAACTGCAGCTGAATGCATTGTTATGTCATAGAGTTACTATCTAGGTGCCTGCAGCTGAATGCATTTTGATGTTACAGTGGTACTATCTAGCTGCCTGCAGCTGAATGTATTTTTAAGTCAAAAAGGTACTGTTTAGCTGCCTGCAGCTGAATGCATTGTGATGTCACAGTGGTACTATCTAGCTGTCTGCAGTTAAATGCATTGTGATGTCACAGTGGTACTATCTAGCTGCCTGCAGCAGAATGCATTGAGATGTCACAGAGGTACTGTCTAACTGTCTTCAGCTGAATGCATTGTAATGTCACAGAGGTAATATTTAGGTGCTACAGCTGAATGCATTGTGAGGTCACAGAGGTACTGTCCATCTGCCTGCAGCTGAATGCATTGTTATGTCATAAAGTTACTGTCTAGGTGCCTGCAGCTGAATACATTGTGATGTTTCAGAGGTAAGGTCTACCTGCCTGCAGCTGAATGTATTGTGATGTCACAGAGGTAAAGTCTGTGTAGCTGAATGCATTGTGATGTCACAGAGGTACTGTCTAGCAGCCTGCAGATGAATGCATTTTGATGTCACAGAGGTGCTGTCTAGCTGCCTATGGCTGTATGCATTGTGATGTCACAGTGGTACTGTCCAGCTGACTGCAGCTAAATGCATTGCTATGTCATAGAGTTAGTGTCTAGGTGCCTCCAGCTGAATGCATTTTGATGTCACAGTGGTACTATCTAACTGCCTGCAACTGAATGCATTGTGATGTCACAGAAGTTCTGTCTTACTAACTGCAGCTGAATGCGTTGTGATGTCACAGAGGTACTGTTTAGCTGCCTGCAGCAGAATGCACTGTGATGTCACAGAGGTACTTTCTAACTAAATGCAGCTGAATGCATTGTGATGTCACAATGGTACTATCCAGCTGCAGCAGCTGAATGCATTGTGATGTCACAGAGATACTGTATAACTCTCTGCAGCTGTATTTATTGTGATGTCACAGCGATACTGTTTAACTGCCTGCAGCTGAAAGCACTGTGATGTCACAGAGGTACTTTCTAAATAACTGCAGCTGAATGCATTGTTATGTCATAGAGTTACTGTCTAGGTGCCTGCAGCTGAATGCATTTTGATGTTACAGTGGTACTATCTAGCTGCCTGCAGCTGAATGTATTTTTAAGTCAAAGAGGTACTGTTTAGCTGCCTGAAGCTGAATGCATTGTGATGTCACAGTGGTACTATCTAGCTGTCTGCAGCTTAATGCATTGTGATGTCACAGTGGTACTATCTAGCTGCCTGCAGCAGAATGCATTGAGATGTTACAGAGGTACTGTCTAACTGTCTTCAGCTGAATGCATTGTAATGTCACAGAGATAATATTTAGGTGCTACAGCTGAATGCATTGTGAGGTCACAGAGGTACTGTCCATATGCCTGCAGCTGAATTCATTGTTATGTCATAAAGTTACTGTCTAGGTGCCTGCAGCTGAATACATTGTGATGTTTCAGTGGTACTGTCTACCTGCCTGCAGCTGAATGTATTGTGATGTCACAGAGGTAAAGTCTGTGTAGCTGAATGCATTGTGATGTCACAGAGGTACTGTCTAGCAGCCTGCAGATGACTGCATTGTGATGTCACAGAGGTGCTGTCTAGCTGCCTGTGGCTGTATGAATTGTGATGTCACAGTGGTACAGTCTAGTTGCCTGCAGCTGAATGCATTGTGATGTCACAGATGTATTGTCTAGCTGCCTGCAGCTGAATGCATTGTGATGTCATAGTGGTACTGTCTAGCTGCCTGCAGCTGAATGCATTGTGATGTCACAGAGGTACTGTATAGCTGTCTGCAGCTAAATGCATTGTGAAGTCACAGAGGTACTGTTTAGCTGCCTGCAGCTCAATGCATTGTTATGTCATATACTTACTTTCGAGGTGCCTGCAGTTGAATGCATTGTGAGGTCACATTGGTACTGTCTAGCTGCCTGCAGCTGAATGCATTGTGATGTCATAGAGTTACTGCCTAGGTGCATGCAGCTGAATGCATTTTGATGTCATAGAGGTACTGTATAACTTACTGCAGCTGAATGCATTGTATTGTCACAGATGTACTGTATAACTGTCTGCAGCTAAATGCTTTGTAATGTCAAAGAGTTACCGTCTAGGTGCCTTCAGCTGAATGCATTTTGATGTCACATAGGTACTGTCAAACTAAATGCAGCTGAATGCATTGTATTGTCAGAGATACTATTTTGCTGTCTGCAGCTGCATGTATTCTGATGTCACAACAATATTGTCTAGCTGCCTGCAGCTGAATGTATTGTGATGTCACAGAGGTACTGTATAACTGTCTTCAGCTTAATTCATTGTGATGTCACAGAGGTACTGTTTAGCTGCCTGCAGCTGAATGCACTGTACTTTCTAACTAACTGCAGCTGAATGCATTGAAATTTCACAGAAATACTGTTTTGCTGCCTGTAGCTGAATGCACTGTGATGTCACAATGGTACTGTCCAGCTGCTAGCAGAATGCATTGTTATGTCATAGAGTTACTGTCTAGGTGCCTGCAACTGAATGCATTTTGATGTCACAGAGGTACTTTCTAACTGCAGCTGAATGCATTGTAATGTCACAGAGATACTGTTTTTCTGCCGGCAGCTGAATGCATTGTGATGTCACATTGGTACTTTCCAGCTGCGGCAGCTAAATGCATTGCTATGTCACATAGTTACTGTCTAGGTGCCTCCAGCTGAATGCATTTTGATGTCACAGTGGTACTATCTAACTGCCTACAGCTGAATGCATTGTGATGTCACAGAGGTACTGTTTTACTCCCTGCAGCTGAATACATTGTGATGTCACGGCGATACTGTCTAACTGCCTGCAGCTGAATGTATTGTGATGTCACAGAGGTACTGTATAACTGTCTGCAGCTGAATCCATTGTTATGTCGCAGAGGTACTTTTTAGCTGCCTGCAGCTGAATGCACTGTGATGTCACAGAGGTACTTTCTAACTAAGGCCCTCATTCCGAGTTGTTCACTCGCTAGCTGCTTTTAGCAGCATTGCACACGCTAAGCCGCCGCCCTCTGGGAGTGTATCTTAGCATAGCAGAATTGCGAACGAAAGAGTAGCAGATTTGCGAATAGAAATTTCTTAGCAGTTTCTGAGTAGCTCCAGACTTACTCAGCCATTGCGATCAGTTCAGTCAGTTTCGTTCCTGGTTTGACGTCACAAACACACCCAGCGTTCGCCCAGACACTTCCCCGTTTCTTCAGACACTCCCGCGTTTTTCCCAGAAACGCCAGCGTTTTTTCGCACACTCCCATAAAACGGCCAGTTTCCGCCCAGAAACACCCACTTCCTGTCAATCACACTCCGATCACCAGAACGATGACAAATCCTTGTTATGCCGTGAGTAAAATACCTAACTTTTGAGTAAAATAACAAAGCGCATGCGCTCTGCGAACCTTGCGCATGCGCAGTAAGCGACTAATCGCAATATAGCGAAAACTCGGCAACGAGCGAACAACTCGGAATGAGGGCCTAAATGCAGCTGAATGCATTGTGATGTCACAATGGTACTATCCAGCTGCCGCAGCTGAATGCATTGTGATGTCACAGAGGTACTGTTTAACTGCCTGCATCTGAATGCACTGTGATGTTATAGATTTACTGTCTAGGTGCTTGCAGCTGAATGCATTTTTATGTTACAGTGGTACTATCTAGCTGCCTGCAGCTGAATGTATTGTTAAGTCAAAGAGGTACTGTTTAGCTGCCTGCAGCTGAATGCATTGTGATGTTATAGTGATATTATCTAGCTGTCTGCAGTTGAATGTGATAGGGTAATAAATCTATTCAGGTCGGATTATGAACTCTCTTCAGTCATCAGTCAGAATGCTGTTCTCCTTTAGCAACCGGTTGGAGGTCAATGAATGATAAGATGACACAAATTTATGCGTAATCGAAGCAAATCATAAGTGACCCGCTTGAGGGCCGTCATGGCTTTATTATTTATAGCTTGAACACAAAGGGTTTATGCTTGCCAATACATTTTAGCCAATCAGAATACACCATGTATGTCTTGAATACATCGATTGTCATACAATGTTAGAAGTGGCAACTAGGACAGCCTTGAAAATGGTTATTATTTCGTTTATCAGTCTTTCGGACATAAACTCAAAAGATTTCTTTCTTTATTCTTCTCAATTAGCCTTGGATATATCTGGTGTTGCTTTGTCCGTCTTGGATACATTTCCAATACATTTAATGTTGCATTTGTCTTGTACAAGTCATGCCTTAAAACAAGATTATTCAGCAAATACAATATTCTGACCAGCTCTGCACATTTTTCTTAAGGACATATCAACTCATTTTGTGATTAACAGTAAATATCTTTGTTAAATGTGAAAAAGCTTGAATCAATATATATTTGCCATTTAAAGGAAGCTCATACACTATAATTTACCCTCTTTTTGATTCCACTTTTTCTCCCTAATATCTACCTACACTATCTAGGCCTGAACTATTTTCTTTCAG
The DNA here is from genome assembly GCF_028390025.1 of Pseudophryne corroboree. Taxonomy (NCBI): domain Eukaryota; kingdom Metazoa; phylum Chordata; class Amphibia; order Anura; family Myobatrachidae; genus Pseudophryne; species Pseudophryne corroboree. Next base: position 718,540,701 of record NC_086447.1, read on the forward strand.
TAAACCAGTCCCCTGGACTTATAGTCCAAACCTTGGGGATTACCCCTAACAATAATCAAAGGATAAGCAACTTCATTCTTCTGGCTGGAGAGTCACTGTCAACTTCTTCAAGTGGGATGCACGTAATCAAATATCACGACCTTTCACCTTAATTTAAGGTAGACATGGTTAGCAGCACTTGATATGGACCATCATATCTTGGTTTAAAGGTCTTTCTCACATGTCTCTTTAAATAGACCCAATCTCCTGGATGTAGCTTATGCGTAGCTGATCCCTCTGGGTCTGGAATGGAAGACAACACATGGCCATGGAGGTTAGTCAATGTTTTACAGACCTCCTGTACATAACCTGTTAAATCACCATGATTATGTTGTAACTGTTGTGGATAATAACAACCTGTTCTTAGAGCTGACCCAAACAATATCTCATATGGAGTCAGCTTACTAGGTTTCATGGGTGTGGTCCTAATATTAAACAAGACTATAGGTAGGCATTCTGGACAAGTTCTTTTGGTTTCTGTCATTTTCTGTAGTTTTAGCTTAAGGTCAAAGTTCAGATGTCCCCCCTCCCACTCGCCTGGGGCTGGTAAGGCACATGGAAGGCCTGCTGTACCCCCAAATCTTTCATTATATGCTGCATGACTTCTCTTGTGAAATGTGTACCTCTATCTGATTCTATAACCTCAGGTATCCCAAATCTACATACTACTTCTGCTATCAGTTTCTTTGCAGTGGTTTTTGCTTACTGGCCAGGCTTCGGCCCAGTGACTAAACATGTCCGTTGCTACTAGTACATATTCATATGGACTGCTTCGTCGCCACTGTATATAGTCAATTTGTAGTCTTTCAAATGGGTAAGAGGCTTTGGGTATAGTTCCTAGAGGTGTCTTGGTTCTTTTTCCTGGATTGCTAATTCCACAGATCCAGCATCCTGCTACAAAGTTTGTTGCAGCTTTATTGAAGCCTGGAGCTATCCAATGCTCTTGTACTCTATTCACCATGGCTTCCTTTGAATGGTGTACTTGTCCATGAGCTACTTGTAACATAGGTGGAAATAGAGCTGCTGGTAGACAGTACTTCAATTCTCTTGACTTCCAAAGTCCATGTTCATCTTCTTCTGCCCCCAGTCGTGTCCATTTTTCTTTTTTCTCCTTGTGATGCTTGTTGTTGAATTTTGATCAGCTCCTGTTCACTGGGCATTTGCTTCACATCTTGAGCTACAAAGACTTGCTCAGGTTCTTTTGATTGTAAGGCAATTCTCTTGGCTTCTGCATCTGCAAATGCATTTCCTTTAGCTTCCATGGTTTTGCTCTTAGTATGTGCTTGTACCTTGATTATTCCAATTCTTTTAGGTAGTTCCAATGCTCTGAAGAGTTCCATAATCAAACTGGCATGTTTGATGGGTTTTCCGTTTGCACTTTTGAAGTCCCTACTTTTCCATATAACAGCGTAATCCTGGGACTAGATGTTAGCTGTCATGTTTTCAGCATGTATGCAGGCTTTGGTCATTGCTATGAGTTCTGCTTCTTGTGCTGACATGCTTGGTAGCAATGCTCCAGAGTCTATGACTTCAGTTTCAGTTGTTACTGCATATCCTGTCTTTGGGGATCCATTATCATAATATCTTGATCCATCGACGAACAGGTTCATGTCTGGATTGTCCAATGGTGTATCTTGGACATTAGGGAGAGGTAAAGTCTCTAATTCCATGAGGGCTAGGCAATCACTTCATATTTGGTAAGTCTGGCTGCAGAAAGATGCTTTTCTGTTACAGCATGCGGTACTTGTATACACAGTGGATGATCAAACACAATGATGTCTGTCACCTTTTCCTTCATTATTGCTGCTGCTGCCACTGCTCGGACACAGGATGGTGCTCCTCAGATAATCGGATCCAGCTGGGCTGAATAGTATGCCACTGGTCTTTGTTTTGGTCCGTATTTCTGGGTGAGCACCCCTAAAGAATGCCCTCTGTTTTCATGGCAGAATAGGTTAAAAGGCTTTTTTGTAATCAGGCAATCCCAATGCTGGGGCTGTGATTATGGCTTGCTTTAGTTGTCTTACTGCTTCTTCAATGGTGTCCCTGTTTTCTGCTGACGCCTCCTTTTTTATTAATTCATATAGGGGCTGCATCAGTAATGAGGCCGAGGGAATCCATTCTCTGCAATAACCAATAAGGCCCAGAAAAGCTCTGATTTCATTTAATGTTCTTGGGGTTTTTGCTTGAGTTATTGCCTTTGTTCTTTCCTCAGTAAGATGCCTTGTTCCTTGAGATATGCAGTGTCCTAAGAAGACAACTTTTTTCTGTACTAGCTGAAGCTTGTCTTTTGACACTCTGCAATCTTCTTCTGCCAAAAAGATGAGTAGTGATACTGTTTCCTTTTTGCACTTCTCTTCTGTCTGTGCAGCAATAAGCATATCATCGACATATTGAACTAACTGGGTGTCTGTAAAGTGTGGTCTCCATTTCTGCAGGATTAATGCCATTGCCTCTGAGAAATCTGATAGACTAGTGGCTCCTGCCTTGGGGTAATTGTCCCTCCTTTTGAATCTTGAGATTCAACACCTTTATTGATTAATGTTGGAAAAGGGTTGCTGCGTTGAGGATAATACATCTTCTGATGGTTACTTGTCGCATTTTGGCAGTGCTACTTCATACATGGTCAGCCTTGCCACTGACAGGTGTTTGGTTCTTGCTTGTTGAAGCTTCTCTGTACCTGCATGTGGACCCTGGATGATAAGTTCATGATTCAGCACTATGCCTGTGCTCTTGTCCTCTTCTAGGACTTCTGATTCATCACTGTGTCTGTGCTCTTATACTCTTCTAGGGCTGTTGCTGCTATCACTGCTCTGATGCCGGTAGGTGCTCTTTGATTACCGCTGTCAAGTTTGCTTAAGTTGTAGGCCACTGGTCTTCACCTCAGTC